>NC_092559.1:50656608-50979108 GCF_037038585.1 Patagioenas fasciata
GACATAGATTTACGATATATTCTTTTAAAGTTGGTACCATAGAAAAAGTGGGATGAGGGCAGAGTTAGCTTTTAAATACTCTGTGCAGTAACTAGGAGTAACAACAATTACTTGAGAGGTTCAACTAAATGACGCGTTTGCTAAAAACTCATTGCAATTATATTGAATAGTGGCTTAGCAAAAGCTTGTAACTGTATCAATAAACTTAGCAAGACTTCAACAACAAAACTTACAATAATATTACCCTTATGTGCCTAAAAAGTTAGAAAGAGAGAGGAAAGAGAGATAAATTAAGATATCAGAAGAAACATAAAATTTCACCGCTGCAACGGTCCATCAATCCAGCGATGATCTCTGTAGCTTTCTTGGCGGTGGGTGCAATGAAACTTCATTATTAGTGTCCCAAGTGAGAAGTTTTTATACTTTAGTTCATTTATGCGCAAGAAAGGAGAGGGTGGCTTTTCTCCTCCCTCTTTTCCCTCCTCATGCTAATGAAGGATTTGTTTCAGAAATGAGTCAGTGGTCCCAGAAGTGCCTAGAAGTGAGTGGGTTGATCCTCTAGGGGTTGTTGGTTATTTCCCTCAGCTGGTCAGTGAATGACCCTGCCTTTGTTCAAGCCAAATTAATGAGGACTCAAGGAAGAGATATCATTGACGAGGCCTTCATTTTTTCAAATAATAGGGAGGCCTCAGGGAAGATACACCCTTAATGCCTGTATCTCAAAGACTGATGCCTTTGTTTTGCAAATAGCTAGGCCTCAAGGAAGAGACAAGCCCTGTCTCCACAGCGCTTATCTCTCCCTCCTTGCCAGAAGGTGCAAAACCCAGCTGTTTAAGGCATAACAAGATGCATACCATGTCCATCACAACAGTTAAATACAGTAAAGCCATGCACAGCAGTCCATAAAATATTGGATTGCATTCTCAACACAGTGAAGCATAAACCGCATAGTCCCAAAAGGAACAAATGAGTAATACAAGGAAGAGAAAAATAATCTCTTTTAGAATGCAGACTGCATGTTGCAGTAGTGTAAACTATGCAACATACTTCTATCATCAGCGTCACTGCATCTTCAGTCACACGTCTTTTGTGGGCTTGGTGTTCACTGAATATTTAAAAGTTAAGCTAAAACATTTAATAAATAATGCACTAAACATCTGATGAGCTGTCAACTGCAACTACACCAAAAAATGTTAAAAACAGGCAAGTGCTTTTGTCACAGATTGTGCTTTCCACCGGTTTATTATTTGCACTGCATTAATAATTTGTGTTTCTAAACGTAATATTAAAATGCATTTCCCAATGGTATCTACATATATTGCACTGTATTGCTAGCTCCTACAGCATAAAATATTTAAATAATTTGAATTTTCCTTGTGAGGCAGTAGAAGAGGCACTAGCAGTGGGGGAGATGAAAGTAGAGGATGTGTAAAATATTTCATAGCATAAGCTTTCAGCAAATAAAAACATGTAATATTAATAGAGAGGGATAAAAGAACCTTATGGAAAGGCCACTTCCTTTTGCTCTCAGTGGATTTGTATACTTTTCTTTCTCAAGTTTTGTTCTGCTTTTATTCTTCTAGATTCTTTCTGTCTATAGATCAAATTCCTTCAGATAATAGGCTGCACTCCTCAGGACTAAAATGCACATGGTCAACAGACAAGTCTCCACTGTTTTTGGTGGAGATCCCATGTCTCACCTACTCTGCATGATGATTTACAAGGCTAATTATCTTCCAGCAGCACTGATTTTCCCTAAACAGCCAGCACTACAGAAAGACATTGCTGCATGGAACAGGGAACCAATAGGACTATGGTGGCATTTCCCGACCTCCTGCTTGGAAATCAAATGGCTTTTTGTACACTTCTGTGTGAAAATTCCCACGAATTTCAAAGCATCTTTTCTTTAAACACTTTGGCCATAATGGCCCTGGACTACCATAAGTCTTGGCCTGGTTAATCAAAATTTGGCAATGTCAGAAGGTCCCTTTAGTAGTTTGTATTGCTTTACACTGAAAGCTTCCTGTGAAGTGATGAAACATTTAGGGGAACTGATAGCCCCTAGGTAGTCTCTCCATTAGATTCCCAAGACATCATAAAAAAATTGCAGAAATACGAGATGTTACTAAGCATAATCTAGGTACATTTTCCTAGGTGCTTCTCAGTCACCAAAATCTGGTCCAGTCTAGTGAAGGACTTCTGTCTTCCGATGAACAGAAGCCAACTCGCGGACCAGTGTTTCCAAGGGTTACACATCAGACGTTCACCACATTGTAATAGGACATTTGCTCATACTTGCAAAAGAATAATTACCAAAATAATTCATGTGGGAAATGAGAAAGACTGAAGTTCATTAGCAACTCAAATAAAAGGCTTAGATCAGAGAAATTCTGAAATATAGCTTTTGCCAAACTCCTTTAGTGGGAGTAGGATTCTAAGATTCCTCCCTTTGCCTCAGTTTGCACTTCTGCTTTTCTTTTTGAACGCTGCATTTCCCTTCTGCAATCCTTTGTTTGTCTCTTATCTTACTTTATTTTTACAGTAGCTTTTCTAGACTGGGAAAGCAAATAACCCCTCTTCCTACCCTTTGGTGGCTGATTGGCTGAGGAATCTTGGATGGGAATCTTGGGAAAAGCAAACCTATGCGGCGATTGGGAACGACGCATACCAGGACGCAGACAGAAATTCACGCAGAGGCAGAGATCTTGTTCAGGAAGGAGCGCAGAGTCTGGCCAAGCCGAGAGCTGACCTAGGCCTAGGCTGCTTTCTCTATTCACCATTGACAATTTATAGGATTTACAGATACAGGCCTGGACTAAGATGCTTACAAAAAGGTGTTTTTCCACTAATTGCTATTAAGAACACACTAAACTCATGTGATGTTTGTCTCACGTGTTTTTCCGCTCATTCACAGACCCGGCCCAAGGACATTCACACATCCCATGCACTTGGGGGTGGTTATCCGGCCCGAGATACCATTCTCACGAGTCTGGGCTATAACTTCTTACAATTACGAGAAACGTACTCCAAAGTAATCTGTCCAAGGCCCTTTATATGTTATTATGTTAGTATTATGTCTTTGACCGTCCAGATGGTCATGTTAGTATTGATCTTCCTTTATCATCCAGGTGGCTGGAACCGCACATCTTGCTTTCCCACACCTTACTTTCCAACATTTCCCCCTTTTTTGTTTTAAACATCGGGTTCTCAATGAGCGCAGTAAGGACCCTGGCTTTGTTCTTCTTTGCATTCTGTATCATTCTCCAGATGATTTGAAGGACTACAAGGAAAAACATCACACAAGCATGTCCAATTCCCACAAAAACCCATATATGCAGATTGAGAGCTGAAAATGAAGTTTTAGGGTCTAATCACTTTATGCTATTAGATAATGTTAGCCATTTTGTCTTACAGTCCTAATTCTTACAAATTACGTAATTATTTTGCAGGGTACTGGCTTAATCCTAAATCAGGCCTTGCACATTAGCTAAGACTGTTATTTTACTTCAAATCACTCATAAACACTATAATTCAATTTCAACGGTGTTACACATATTTAGCACCCTGATAACAGAAAATACAGGTTCAGGTATCAGCTAAGGAGATTATTTAAATACAATATCATAAGAATAATGAGGATTCACAACGTGCATGTAGTCACTCACAAGAAACAAAACTAGAGGCCTTTTACTTCAGGGTACTCACAAGAAATAGTCACTCACTCAAATAAGTGAGGTGTCATTAATCCCAGGAAGTTTTCTTAGATGGTGTTCCTGTCTAAGGAAAGGACTCCAGTTCACAGACCCGCAGCTCCGAGAAGACCACTCAAAGGGGGTCTTTGGCGGGAACCCCGTTTCATTGTTTGGCCAGATGTGGCTGTGGGCATCACAACATAGTCCAGAAGCTTCTCAGCTAGTCTGGGCACCTCCTTTGTTAAGGACCCTGTCAATTGACCGAGGGTCCCACCCCTCCTGACCCATCAGTTGGTAGAGGTGAAGCTGATTGACAACACCTTGGTACCATTCTAGGTGTATATATGTGGGGACAGGCACAGTGGGGCACAGAAGGTGCTAAAGAGCCATCAACCTCCTCATTGAAAGCTCCAGATTTCAGGGGAATGTGTAACTGCCTCACAATCCAGCCTGTGACCACAGTCATCTGACAAACTACTTTGGAGTGGTGGTGCAGTCACCTCTTGCCTCCAAAGTCAAAAGGGGGCATTCTGTTGGTGAGTTTGAATGCCCACTGCGGATCATCATACCTTATGTGTCATATTCTTGTTGCAAATTAACCTACAATAGAACAGAATAATACAAATTGCAACAATTACAGTTATTAACAAATATTGGAGAAAGCTGGTTAGCCATACTAATAAGGAAAACAAATGCATTGAAAGTTTTTTCGCCAGTTAGTCCCCAGTCCAAATAATGTAAATCTGTATCATTCTGATGTGCTAGTGCCTCTTCCTTTGGTCTCTTCTGTTTCTTTGTTGCCCTCTGCTGCAGGGACAGATGCTGTATCTCTGGCATTAGGTCCCGCATCATGTTTGTCCAGCTGGTAGAAAGGTTTAACATATTTTGCAGGAAGCCACTTTGGTCCTGTTGGAAGAAGAACACAAGCATACCCCTTTCCCCAGGTGATTAACTCTACAGGCCCTTGCCACTGACTGTTGTGCAGGGGATCCCGGTATAAAATCTTTGGTCTCTGAGACAGTGAATCTGGAACACGGAAGTGTTTTTCCACTGCTGCGATAGAGGAGGGAGGCATATTACGATTCAAAAAATTTAAAGTATATGTTGCATTGTCTAATTGTTCCTGAGGTGTCATATTCCCCCTTTTTTGTTTTAATAACATCTGTTACAGTGTGGAATGTGCTCGTTCAATGATAGCCTGTCCAGTGGGAGAATGTGGAATACCTGTGACATGTGAAGCACCTCATTGCTGTAAAAAATATTGCGTGGATCTAGCAGTGTATCCAGGACCGTTGTCAGTTTTAATCTGTTGTGGTACTCCCAGTATAGCAAAACAACGGGTCCAGTGACGCTGAACATCTCTGCTTTTCTCACTTGTATGCGCAGATGCACAAAGCATACCTGAAAAAGTATCTATAGAAACATGTACATATTTCAAACGGCCAAAAAATGAAACATGTGTAACATCAGACTGCCAAATGCCATTAGCTGAGAGTCCACGAGGGTTAACTCCAAGGGAGGGCGAGCTTGTAATCAGACCTTGATATTCTGGGCATCTTGCTTTCCCACATCTTACTTTCCAACCAACCTATCTTGAGGGAACTCCCTGCATCCCCGTGGATACTATTGCTAGCCCTGGAATCTGTCTTTGCTCAGCATTTTATCTAAGCCCAGTCATTTAGTGAGTACACTTTACATATGCTTAATGTATATACATAATGTTTGCAGGAATTTTGTTATAAACTTCTATTTATATGTAGTATATGTATTAATTCCTGTATTGCTATAACATGTCTGAGTAATGCAAATGTTTGTCTTCGCTTTTCTTTATGGGCTCCTATAAAGATAGCAGTAGTTTTCAAACAGCTGAGAGTTGCACTGAGTCTGTTTTAAACAAAGACGCAGCTTGAAAATCCTAAAATGTCACTTCAAGGTAACTTTAGTTCTACGTTGCTGACATTACTGTTTGCTAATTGAACCTCATGGTAAATCTGAGAAAGTATTAGTACATTGCATCCTCACCCAATATGGTTAGTGTAACTTGAATATAATTCCATTATAGAATGTCCTAGTTTTGCTAAAAACAAGACCAGTTCTCTTTTAGTGATTTTTCTTTCAGCTAAGTTCTTCTAGGTGGCTGTACTTTTCTGAGTTTTAGCCTGCATATTTTTCCTAGGATGCTGTACTCGGTGCTGATAAGAGACCAACGGAATGCTGAAGAAGCTCGTGTTTAGATTTATTACTATGGTAGCTAAGAAAGACTGGTAAGTTTTCCCACGTTCCGTTGTGAGAGGGGCGTGTTTAAGGAGGGGTGGATGGAAAAGGTGACTAGAACTGACCAACGGAAGTATTCCATCCCATAATCGTCATACCCCCTATATAAGAGGGTGATCACGAGGGTCAAGTTCTCTTCGGCCATGGCCGGCATCTAGAGAAGACCCTGTCTGTCTGCCTGTGATTCACAGGCCTCAGGCCCTGCATCCCTGCAACCAGGTTCCGGTTTGCTGTGAAGTCCCGCCCATGACTTTCAGGGGCCTGGCCTGCACCTGCTGAAGCCACACCAGCTCCGCACACCCAGCTCCACTGCTGCTGGAGTGACGCCAACTCCACATCGAGCACTCAAGATTGGTTTTGTATATTTTGTATATATATTCTCTATTTATTAGTAGCATTAATAAAACCCTTTAAAACTCTCCAACTTGAAGTCTAAGTCTCTCTTCCTTTCCTCTTATCTTTCCAATCATCTTTCCGATCTAAAGGAAAGGGGTGGTGGGAAGTGAGAGGATAACAGGGAGAGTCTGCCACGGTTTATTGCCGCCTTGCCTTAAACCATGACAGATTTAATTGGTGGCTCGTACGGGGAAAGGAAACCGTACGGGGAGAAATGAGACCGTACAGAGAGAGAGAGAGAATGGGGATGAGATAAAAGAAACCGTGACAAATTTTATTGGTGCCGTGACTTGGATTTACATGAGAAATCGTGACAGATTTTATTGCGCTGGAGCAGGGATGGGGTTTTGACTGAGACGGGCTATGAGCAGTATCTGACAGTTACTGTAAACAGCTTACCAGGTAGTGTAAGTGAGAGAGCATCAGGCTTTTATGTGCATGGCCTGTGTTTGAATCCTCTGGTGGGAGGAAACTTTGGGAGATGATAGATCTGTGTGCTTTACAGGTCATAAAAGTAGACTGTGGTTTGAGTTTGTTTTTGATTTTAAAGGATGCTGTCGCAAATCTATTTGGATTTAATAATGCCTTTTTTGGGGTTAATTCTTCTTGTTTGTGTTTTTGTGCAGAACATTACTTTTGGAAGTAGAGATGAACTTGTTATAATAGCTGCGGCCCTGGGTTGTGTATCACTGATTTATGTGATTTTAGTTAAGTCCATGATGTATTTCTACTCATTGTTATCATACTTTGGGAGTATGCATTTTTGGAATTCTCCTGTAGAAGCAGAAGAAATTAAAGCGACCCGTGCCTTTTGTTTTCTCACTTTCAGGAGTGAGATTTTAGGAGAGCTATTTAACTATTCTCTGCCTGTGTCATTAGAGAAAATTACAGATGCTTTTGGGAATTCTGAATATCCCCGGACCTTTGAGCGAAGCTTGTTGGTATTATTGGGTCTCTGGAATGTGTGTCAGTCTTTGCTGCTGATAAAACTCTTTAGAAGGACTGTAGCGATTCTAACTCCTGTGGCAGGAGTTGCCGCTTTTAAAGCTACAACATCCGTGACAGCTAGTGCCCCCCTCGACAGACTCTGCAGCAGCTCCAGTTCCTGACTTGGATACAGCAGCCACTACAACTGCAACATCAGTTTCTGCATCTACTCAGACCCCCACAACATGTAATGTGGCCATTCAGACTTCAGCAGTATTGGTTGCCCCAACAATGAGGAAGCAAAAGAAAGCACAATTGGAATCCATTGTGAAGGAAGATGAGGAAGAGGAAGAGGAAGCAGGGTCCTTCTACCACAGAGCAGGGAGAGGTTGTTTCTGGAATAGAACAAGGTGATGATGAAGAAGAATCAGAGGAGGAAGAAGAGGGCCCTTCTACAGCTCCTCCCATAGCCCTTTCTAAACTCCTTCCACCGCTATCCCAGGCTACTACAGCAAAGCCACCAGCAGGTCCTTCTAAAACAAAGCGACCAGCAAAGGATGAGGTAATAGAACGTTCCTTATCCCTGAAGGAGCTGAGGGCTGTGAAACAAGACTTTAGCCGTCGTGAAGGTGAGCCAATTGTCACTTGGCTCATTTGATGCTGGGACAATGGGGCTAATAGTTTGGACTTAGATGGCAGTGAAGCCAGTCAGCTGGGATCCCTGGCCAGAGATGGTGGCATTGATAAGGCAATTGCAAAGAAGAAACGAAGTCAAAGCCTCTGGAGGAGAATTTTGTCAGCAGTAAAAATCAGGTACCCTTTAAAGGATATCATATGCCGCCCAACCAAATGGACTAGTATGGAGAGAAGTATTAGGTATCTGAGAGAACTGGCTGTGCGAGAGATAATTTATAGTGACCCACAGACAATTATAGATCCTGATGAAGTGCCATGTACCCGAGGTATAATGTAAAAGTTTGTGCAGAGCACACCACCGTCTTATGCCCGCACTTCAGGGTTATTCACCCTTTCAAAGGACGATCTGTCAGCTGTGGGTGAAGTAGCAAACGTTGTGGCAGTATGAAGACAGTCTGTCTTCTCCCCTACAAGCCTGTGTTGCAGCTGTGGAGAAACTGTGTGACAAACTGTCCAAGAGGGAGGACAGATCCTACTCGTCACATGCACGGGCCTGAGCCACAGCTATTGGGAAGAGATGCCCTTCTGCAGCATCAGCCCAAGAGAAACGCAACGTGTCACGAGGTGAATTATAGTTTTTTCTGCATGACCAGGGAGAAGATATGAGTAATTGGCATGGCAAGCCCACTGCTGACCTACAGGAACGAGTACATGAGTTGAAAAAGAAAGCTCCCAAGAGAAAAGCTGCTCCAGTTTCCAGTGGGAGGCTTTCCAGACAGAGTAGGAGGGATTCTTGTGTCTCCCTACCAGAAACTGTGCAAAGCACCAATTAGTGGGGCCCTGCCTCCAGCCAGGTGGAGGAGAGGGACAATGACAACAGAGCTTATTGGACTGTGTGGATTCGGTGGCCTGGTACATCAGAACCACATGAGTATAAAGCCCTGGTAGACACTGGTGCTCAGTGTACAATGATGCCATCAAATCATAAAGGGTCAGTATCTGTCAGTATTGATGGAGTGACTGGGGGATCTAAGGAATTGACTGTATTAGAGGCTGAAGTGAGCCTAACTGGAAAGGAGTGGGAAAGGCACACCGTTTTGACTGGTCCAGATGCTCCATGCATTCTTGGTATAGACTACCTGAGGAGTGGGTATTTTAAGGATCCAAAAGGGTATCGATGGGCCTTTGGTATAACACCTGTAGAGACTGAGAACATTAAACAGCTGTCTAATTTGCCTGGTCTTTCTGATGATCCTTCTGTTGTAGGACTGCTTAAGGTTGAAGAGCAACAGGTGCCGATTGCTACCATGACGGTGCACAGATGACAATATCGCACTAACCAAGATTCCCTGATCCCCAGTCATAAACTGATCCAACAACTAGAGAGTCAAGGAGTGATCAGTAAGACTCGCTCACCTTTCAATAGTCCTATATGGCCTGTTCCAAAGCCTAATGGAGAATGGAGACTGACTGTAGATTATCGTGGCCTAAATGAAGTTACATCACCATTAAGTGCTGCCGTGCCAGACATGTTAGAACTGCAATATGAACTGGAGTCAAAGGCAGACAAGTGGTATGCCACAATTGACATTGCTAATGCTTTTTTCTCTATTCCTTTAGCAGCAGAATGCAGGCCACAGTTTGCTTTTACCTGGAGGGGTATCCAGTATACCTGGAATCGACTGCCCCAGGGGTGGAAACACAGCCCACTATCTGCCATGGACTGATCCAGACTGCACTGGAACAAGGTAAAACTCCAGAACACCTGCAATACATTGATGACATCATTGTATGGGGTGATACAGCAGCAGAAGTCTTCAAGAAAGGTGAGAGAATAATTCAAATTCTTTTGAAAGCTGGTTTTGCCATAAAGAGAGGTAAGGTCAAGGGACCTACCTGAGAGATTCAGTTTCTGGGAATTAAATGGCAAGATGGGTGTCGCCAGATCCCGATAGAGGTGATTAACAAAATAACAGCTATGTCCCCACCAACTATTGCTGCCTTGCCTTAAACCGTGGCAAGAATCATAGAGTAATTTAGGTTGGAAAATACCTTTAAGATCATCGAGTCCAACCATGAACCTAACACTGCCAAGTCCACCACTAAACCATGTCCCTAAGTATGATATCTACACATCTTTTAAATACCTCCAGGGATGGTGACTCCATCAGTTCTCTGGGCAGCCTGTTCCAATGCCTGACAATGCTTTCCGTGAAGACTTTTTTCCTAATGTTCATTCCAAACCTTCCCTGGCACAACTTGAGGCCATTTCCTCTCATCCTATCATTTGCTGCTCAGGAGAAGAGACCAACACCCTCCATGCTACAACCTCCTTTCAGATAGTTGTAGAGAGTGATCTAACACAGTGTAGAGAGCGATGTAACACAATGAAGAACCTTACACTTGAATCACACAGGAACAAACTTTTTTATTGTCTGACTTCCTCGATTTGGGAAAAATTAGCAGTTCTGAGCTGAAGTCACAGAAACTGAGCACTCCTTAACCCATGTCCTTTAATGACCTCCATGTGTTCTACCACCATGGGAAAACCTTATTTCTCTTGCCTTGATGAGGGACTAGAAAAAAAAAAATGCAATTTTGATCCAAAGAGGGTAATTATGACTACTTCATCTACTAAACAAATATACCAAGAGAAGCTCCACTGTATAAACAGGTTTTCCAATGTATAAGATGTATTAACCTAAACTTTGTTATCTTTTTATATATACTGTCTCTGGAACACTGTTTCTGCAGTTTGCTCTTTTTTTTTGCTAGTGTTTAACCTGATGTGCATTATATTTCAGTCATTGGCAGATCTGGGTACAAACCTGGATCCCCCAATACACAGGCATGCATATATGATACTGTATTGGGTGTACGTGGCAACATTTTCATACCAGGAGGGGCTGTAGGGGTGGTCTCTGTGAAAAGAGACAAGGGGTTGCCCTGTGCCAGAGACAGCCGGTTCCAGGCAACTCAGCAACAGACCCACTGCTGGCCACAGCTCAGCCAGTCAGTGAAGTTGGTGACACCTCATGAAAACATACTTAAGAAAGGGCAAAAATGTGAGAGAGAGGAGGAGGGAACAAAAAGAGTGAGAAACAACAGAGGAACACCAAGGTGGCAGAAGGAGGGGGATGAGATGCCACATGGTGCCAGAGCAGATATTCACCTCAGCCCATGGAGGACCCATGCCGACACAGATGGATATTTCCTGAAGGAAATGTTGCCCATGGAGAACCCATATCAGAACAGAGCTTTCCTGATAGCAACTGCAGCCCCTAGAAGAGCCCACACTGGAACAGATTTTTTTTTTTTTCCTGAAGCCCATGGGAGATCCCATGCCAGAGCAGAGGAAAAACATGAGAGGGAAGGAGCAGTAGAGAAGAACTGACTACCCCCACCCATCTCCCCTTGCATTGCTTTGAGGTGGGGGGTAGAGGAGTAAGGAATGAAGAAACGTAGTTGAGCCTGAGAGAGGGGGAAAGATAGGTGTTGTTTTAATGTTTTTCTTTGTTTCTCACTACCTAAACCTGTTTTAATTGGCAATAAATTAAATTTTCCCCAAGTTGGATCTGTTTTGTCTGAGATGGTAATTAGTAAATGATCTCCCTGTCTTTATCTCCATCCATGAGCCTTTTTTTTTGCCTTTTATTTTCTCTCCCTGTCCTGCCAAGGACAGGGAGTGAGCGAGTGGCTGGGTGGGTGTCTAGCCCTTAGCCAAGGTTAACCCACTACAGATAGTCTGTAAGGAAGTTCCGCTTTGTTTAGAATATCAATTAGACATAAAGCTAGAGCAGGAAATCCTCTCTACTTAATGAAAAATAACCACTCCGTTTGTCAAAGGCAACTCAAAATGCATTTATTTTTAGTTTTTCTCAAGAACCCTAGTAAATAAGCACATAGTTCGATTGCTAGCTGAACAGTAGGGAATTTAATGCCTGATGGGAGAGGCTATTTAGGGCTCTTGCTATGTTCCATCTGTTGCTGAGCTAGCACAGACTGCTAAATCTAAACTGGCAAAGCATCTGCAGTAAACCCCAGAGCAGCTTACCCAATGCTTATTCCAAGACCAAAAATCCTTTTCCTGTGTGTCGAGGGTTTATGATTGTGGGGTGACAATAAAACCCTGGCAGATGTATTGTTAACCTCCTCTCCCCCCCACTTCCCCCTTTTGCCCCTCCCTCTCCCCCCTTCCCATTAAGGACAGGTGATCCGGAAGAAAAGAAGGACAGAGAGAAGAGAGTTGGAAAAATTAAAAATGTTTTACTAATGCTACTGATAAGAATAGAGAAAATAATACAAAATATACAAAACCAATCTTGAAAGTCTCAACAACTGCAGAGCCAGCACCCAAAGTCCTGGATTGGACTCTGCAGCCAACCGGAGCTGGATTCAGTCTCTCACTGGGCCTCAGTTCGCAGGGATGACTAGCAAGGTCCTCTCCTAATGTCGGCCATAAGCAAAAGGGAAAAAAGGGGAAAAAGGGACGAGATCCTCATGATCTCCCACTTTGTTGAAGAGATTTAAAAAAAAAACATTTATTGACAATTGCCTCATTAGGCATTCCCTTGAAAATTCAGTTATCAATAATGTATTACACACAAGTTACAAACACATGACATTTTCTTGTTTTCCAGGAAGAAAACACTAGTCTAAACTATGATTTTTTACTTTTTTTTTTTTTTTTTTTAAGCGAATGACAGTTTCAAGACCAGGAAGTATGGTTTCAGAGCTTAAAGACAGAACGGGAAGTGTCTTTTTTAGCATGCCCCTGTAAAGAAAGAGAAAGTTAACTTTAGTCCATGCAAATGAATTTGCAAAACATCCCAGTGCTTTAACAGCATTTTTAGTACTTGGTGAAACTGTAGCTACAGCCATCCTAGGGTACTCCTGAACCACAGTACAAGATTAAGTCAAAGGGACTGTTTGTATTGTTCTGTGCCTGTTGGACAGTTTCAAGTTCTGTTTGCCTTCACCAGTCACAAAGGGTCATGAGTTTTTAGCTTACACTAATATCTAGGCAACTCAGCCCACAAACCAGTTACGCTTTCTCTACTACAGGAAGCAATACAGACTGTGGAAGTGAGCTATTACTCCACAGAAATACAAGTAGATCAACAGATCATTTTTCTGGGTCTCACAACTGTTTTGAGAGTACCTTTGACTGGAGTACTGTAACTCATCTTCCAGCTCATCTGCTGTACCTGAGATGATAAGTTTCTAGTGTAACTGGTTGTGAGACCCAGAAAAATGATCTGTTGATCTACTTGTATTTCTGTGGAGTAATAGCTCACTTCCACAGTCTGTATTGCTTCCTGTAGTAGAGAAAGCGTAACTGGTTTGTGGGCTGAGTTGCCTAGATATTAGTGTAAGCTAAAAACTCATGACCCTTTGTGACTGGTGAAGGCAAACAGAACTTGAAACTGTCCAACAGGCACAGAACAATACAAACAGTCCCTTTGACTTAATCTTGTACTGTGGTTCAGGAGTACCCTAGGATGGCTGTAGCTACAGTTTCACCAAGTACTAAAAATGCTGTTAAAGCACTGGGATGTTTTGCAAATTCATTTGCATGGACTAAAGTTAACTTTCTCTTTCTTTACAGGGGCATGCTAAAAAAGACACTTCCCGTTCTGTCTTTAAGCTCTGAAACCATACTTCCTGGTCTTGAAACTGTCATTCGCTTAAAAAAAAAAAAAAAAAAAAGTAAAAAATCATAGTTTAGACTAGTGTTTTCTTCCTGGAAAACAAGAAAATGTCATGTGTTTGTAACTTGTGTGTAATACATTATTGATAACTGAATTTTCAAGGGAATGCCTAATGAGGCAATTGTCAATAAATGTTTTTTTTTTAAATCTCTTCAACAAAGTGGGAGATCATGAGGATCTCGTCCCTTTTTCCCCTTTTTTCCCTTTTGCTTATGGCCGACATTAGGAGAGGACCTTGCTAGTCATCCCTGCGAACTGAGGCCCAGTGAGAGACTGAATCCAGCTCCGGTTGGCTGCAGAGTCCAATCCAGGACTTTGGGTGCTGGCTCTGCAGTTGTTGAGACTTTCAAGATTGGTTTTGTATATTTTGTATTATTTTCTCTATTCTTATCAGTAGCATTAGTAAAACATTTTTAATTTTTCCAACTCTCTTCTCTCTGTCCTTCTTTTCTTCCGGATCACCTGTCCTTAATGGGAAGGGGGGAGAGGGAGGGGCAAAAGGGGGAAGTGGGGGGGAGAGGAGGTTAACAATACATCTGCCAGGGTTTTATTGTCACCCCACAATCATAAACCCTCGACACACAGGAAAAGGATTTTTGGTCTTGGAATAAGCATTGGGTAAGCTGCTCTGGGGTTTACTGCAGATGCTTTGCCAGTTTAGATTTAGCAGTCTGTGCTAGCTCAGCAACAGATGGAACATAGCAAGAGCCCTAAATAGCCTCTCCCATCAGGCATTAAATTCCCTACTGTTCAGCTAGCAATCGAACTATGTGCTTATTTACTAGGGTTCTTGAGAAAAACTAAAAATAAATGCATTTTGAGTTGCCTTTGACAAACGGAGTGGTTATTTTTCATTAAGTAGAGAGGATTTCCTGCTCTAGCTTTATGTCTAATTGATATTCTAAACAAAGCGGAACTTCCTTACAGACTATCTGTAGTGGGTTAACCTTGGCTAAGGGCTAGACACCCACCCAGCCACTCGCTCACTCCCTGTCCTTGGCAGGACAGGGAGAGAAAATAAAAGGCAAAAAAAAAGGCTCATGGATGGAGATAAAGACAGGGAGATCATTTACTAATTACCATCTCAGACAAAACAGATCCAACTTGGGGAAAATTTAATTTATTGCCAATTAAAACAGGTTTAGGTAGTGAGAAACAAAGAAAAACATTAAAACAACACCTATCTTTCCCCCTCTCTCAGGCTCAACTACGTTTCTTCATTCCTTACTCCTCTACCCCCCACCTCAAAGCAATGCAAGGGGAGATGGGTGGGGGTAGTCAGTTCTTCTCTACTGCTCCTTCCCTCTCATGTTTTTCCTCTGCTCTGGCATGGGATCTCCCATGGGCTTCAGGAAAAAAAAAAAAATCTGTTCCAGTGTGGGCTCTTCTAGGGGCTGCAGTTGCTATCAGGAAAGCTCTGTTCTGATATGGGTTCTCCATGGGCAACATTTCCTTCAGGAAATATCCATCTGTGTCGGCATGGGTCCTCCATGGGCTGAGGTGAATATCTGCTCTGGCACCATGTGGCATCTCATCCCCCTCCTTCTGCCACCTTGGTGTTCCTCTGTTGTTTCTCACTCTTTTTGTTCCCTCCTCCTCTCTCTCACATTTTTGCCCTTTCTTAAGTATGTTTTCATGAGGTGTCACCAACTTCACTGACTGGCTGAGCTGTGGCCAGCAGTGGGTCTGTTGCTGAGTTGCCTGGAACCGGCTGTCTCTGGCACAGGGCAACCCCTTGTCTCTTTTCACAGAGACCACCCCTACAGCCCCTCCTGGTATGAAAATGTTGCCACGTACACCCAATACAGTATCATATATGCATGCCTGTGTATTGGGGGATCCAGGTTTGTACCCAGATCTGCCAATGACTGAAATATAATGCACATCAGGTTAAACACTAGCAAAAAAAAAGAGCAAACTGCAGAAACAGTGTTCCAGAGACAGTATATATAAAAAGATAACAAAGTTTAGGTTAATACATCTTATACATTGGAAAACCTGTTTATACAGTGGAGCTTCTCTTGGTATATTTGTTTAGTAGATGAAGTAGTCATAATTACCCTCTTTGGATCAAAATTGCATTTTTTTTTTTCTAGTCCCTCATCAAGGCAAGAGAAATAAGGTTTTCCCATGGTGGTAGAACACATGGAGGTCATTAAAGGACATGGGTTAAGGAGTGCTCAGTTTCTGTGACTTCAGCTCAGAACTGCTAATTTTTCCCAAATCGAGGAAGTCAGACAATAAAAAAGTTTGTTCCTGTGTGATTCAAGTGTAAGGTTCTTCATTGTGTTACATCGCTCTCTACACTGTGTTAGATCACTCTCTACAACTATCTGAAAGGAGGTTGTAGCATGGAGGGTGTTGGTCTCTTCTCCTGAGCAGCAAATGATAGGATGAGAGGAAATGGCCTCAAGTTGTGCCAGGGAAGGTTTGGAATGAACATTAGGAAAAAAGTCTTCACGGAAAGCATTGTCAGGCATTGGAACAGGCTGCCCAGAGAACTGATGGAGTCACCATCCCTGGAGGTATTTAAAAGATGTGTAGATATCATACTTAGGGACATGGTTTAGTGGTGGACTTGGCAGTGTTAGGTTCATGGTTGGACTCGATGATCTTAAAGGTATTTTCCAACCTAAATTACTCTATGATTCTTGCCACGGTTTAAGGCAAGGCAGCAATAGTTGGTGGGGACATAGCTGTTATTTTGTTAATCACCTCTATCGGGATCTGGCGACACCCATCTTGCCATTTAATTCCCAGAAACTGAATCTCTCAGGTAGGTCCCTTGACCTTACCTCTCTTTATGGCAAAACCAGCTTTCAAAAGAATTTGAATTATTCTCTCACCTTTCTTGAAGACTTCTGCTGCTGTATCACCCCATACAATGATGTCATCAATGTATTGCAGGTGTTCTGGAGTTTTACCTTGTTCCAGTGCAGTCTGGATCAGTCCATGGCAGATAGTGGGCTGTGTTTCCACCCCTGGGGCAGTCGATTCCAGGTATACTGGATACCCCTCCAGGTAAAAGCAAACTGTGGCCTGCATTCTGCTGCTAAAGGAATAGAGAAAAAAGCATTAGCAATGTCAATTGTGGCATACCACTTGTCTGCCTTTGACTCCAGTTCATATTGCAGTTCTAACATGTCTGGCACGGCAGCACTTAATGGTGATGTAACTTCATTTAGGCCACGATAATCTACAGTCAGTCTCCATTCTCCATTAGGCTTTGGAACAGGCCATATAGGACTATTGAAAGGTGAGCGAGTCTTACTGATCACTCCTTGACTCTCTAGTTGTTGGATCAGTTTATGACTGGGGATCAGGGAATCTTGGTTAGTGCGATATTGTCATCTGTGCACCGTCATGGTAGCAATCGGCACCTGTTGCTCTTCAACCTTAAGCAGTCCTACAACAGAAGGATCATCAGAAAGACCAGGCAAATTAGACAGCTGTTTAATGTTCTCAGTCTCTACAGGTGTTATACCAAAGGCCCATCGATACCCTTTTGGATCCTTAAAATACCCACTCCTCAGGTAGTCTATACCAAGAATGCATGGAGCATCTGGACCAGTCAAAACGGTGTGCCTTTCCCACTCCTTTCCAGTTAGGCTCACTTCAGCCTCTAATACAGTCAATTCCTTAGATCCCCCAGTCACTCCATCAATACTGACAGATACTGACCCTTTATGATTTGATGGCATCATTGTACACTGAGCACCAGTGTCTACCAGGGCTTTATACTCATGTGGTTCTGATGTACCAGGCCACCGAATCCACACAGTCCAATAAGCTCTGTTGTCATTGTCCCTCTCCTCCACCTGGCTGGAGGCAGGGCCCCACTAATTGGTGCTTTGCACAGTTTCTGGTAGGGAGACACAAGAATCCCTCCTACTCTGTCTGGAAAGCCTCCCACTGGAAACTGGAGCAGCTTTTCTCTTGGGAGCTTTCTTTTTCAACTCATGTACTCGTTCCTGTAGGTCAGCAGTGGGCTTGCCATGCCAATTACTCATATCTTCTCCCTGGTCATGCAGAAAAAACTATAATTCACCTCGTGACACGTTGCGTTTCTCTTGGGCTGATGCTGCAGAAGGGCATCTCTTCCCAATAGCTGTGGCTCAGGCCCGTGCATGTGACGAGTAGGATCTGTCCTCCCTCTTGGACAGTTTGTCACACAGTTTCTCCACAGCTGCAACACAGGCTTGTAGGGGAGAAGACAGACTGTCTTCATACTGCCACAACGTTTGCTACTTCACCCACAGCTGACAGATCGTCCTTTGAAAGGGTGAATAACCCTGAAGTGCGGGCATAAGACGGTGGTGTGCTCTGCACAAACTTTTACATTATACCTCGGGTACATGGCACTTCATCAGGATCTATAATTGTCTGTGGGTCACTATAAATTATCTCTCGCACAGCCAGTTCTCTCAGATACCTAATACTTCTCTCCATACTAGTCCATTTGGTTGGGCGGCATATGATATCCTTTAAAGGGTACCTGATTTTTACTGCTGACAAAATTCTCCTCCAGAGGCTTTGACTTCGTTTCTTCTTTGCAATTGCCTTATCAATGCCACCATCTCTGGCCAGGGATCCCAGCTGACTGGCTTCACTGCCATCTAAGTCCAAACTATTAGCCCCATTGTCCCAGCATCAAATGAGCCAAGTGACAATTGGCTCACCTTCACGACGGCTAAAGTCTTGTTTCACAGCCCTCAGCTCCTTCAGGGATAAGGAACGTTCTATTACCTCATCCTTTGCTGGTCGCTTTGTTTTAGAAGGACCTGCTGGTGGCTTTGCTGTAGTAGCCTGGGATAGCGGTGGAAGGAGTTTAGAAAGGGCTATGGGAGGAGCTGTAGAAGGGCCCTCTTCTTCCTCCTCTGATTCTTCTTCATCATCACCTTGTTCTATTCCAGAAACAACCTCTCCCTGCTCTGTGGTAGAAGGACCCTGCTTCCTCTTCCTCTTCCTCATCTTCCTTCACAATGGATTCCAATTGTGCTTTCTTTTGCTTCCTCATTGTTGGGGCAACCAATACTGCTGAAGTCTGAATGGCCACATTACATGTTGTGGGGGTCTGAGTAGATGCAGAAACTGATGTTGCAGTTGTAGTGGCTGCTGTATCCAAGTCAGGAACTGGAGCTGCTGCAGAGTCTGTCGAGGGGGGCACTAGCTGTCACGGATGTTGTAGCTTTAAAAGCGGCAACTCCTGCCACAGGAGTTAGAATCGCTACAGTCCTTCTAAAGAGTTTTATCAGCAGCAAAGACTGACACACATTCCAGAGACCCAATAATACCAACAAGCTTCGCTCAAAGGTCCGGGGATATTCAGAATTCCCAAAAGCATCTGTAATTTTCTCTAATGACACAGGCAGAGAATAGTTAAATAGCTCTCCTAAAATCTCACTCCTGAAAGTGAGAAAACAAAAGGCACGGGTCGCTTTAATTTCTTCTGCTTCTACAGGAGAATTCCAAAAATGCATACTCCCAAAGTATGATAACAATGAGTAGAAATACATCATGGACTTAACTAAAATCACATAAATCAGTGATACACAACCCAGGGCCGCAGCTATTATAACAAGTTCATCTCTACTTCCAAAAGTAATGTTCTGCACAAAAACACAAACAAGAAGAATTAACCCCAAAAAAGGCATTATTAAATCCAAATAGATTTGCGACAGCATCCTTTAAAATCAAAAACAAACTCAAACCACAGTCTACTTTTATGACCTGTAAAGCACACAGATCTATCATCTCCCAAAGTTTCCTCCCACCAGAGGATTCAAACACAGGCCATGCACATAAAAGCCTGATGCTCTCTCACTTACACTACCTGGTAAGCTGTTTACAGTAACTGTCAGATACTGCTCATAGCCCGTCTCAGTCAAAACCCCATCCCTGCTCCAGCGCAATAAAATCTGTCACGATTTCTCATGTAAATCCAAGTCACGGCACCAATAAAATTTGTCACGGTTTCTTTTATCTCATCCCCATTCTCTCTCTCTCTCTGTACGGTCTCATTTCTCCCCGTACGGTTTCCTTTCCCCGTACGAGCCACCAATTAAATCTGTCATGGTTTAAGGCAAGGCGGCAATAAACCGTGGCAGACTCTCCCTGTTATCCTCTCACTTCCCACCACCCCTTTCCTTTAGATCGGAAAGATGATTGGAAAGATAAGAGGAAAGGAAGAGAGACTTAGACTTCAAGTTGGAGAGTTTTAAAGGGTTTTATTAATGCTACTAATAAATAGAGAATATATATACAAAATATACAAAACCAATCTTGAGTGCTCGATGTGGAGTTGGCGTCACTCCAGCAGCAGTGGAGCTGGGTGTGCGGAGCTGGTGTGGCTTCAGCAGGTGCAGGCCAGGCCCCTGAAAGTCATGGGCGGGACTTCACAGCAAACCGGAACCTGGTTGCAGGGATGCAGGGCCTGAGGCCTGTGAATCACAGGCAGACAGACAGGGTCTTCTCTAGATGCCGGCCATGGCCGAAGAGAACTTGACCCTCGTGATCACCCTCTTATATAGGGGGTATGACGATTATGGGATGGAATACTTCCGTTGGTCAGTTCTAGTCACCTTTTCCATCCACCCCTCCTTAAACACGCCCCTCTCACAACGGAACGTGGGAAAACTTACCAGTCTTTCTTAGCTACCATAGTAATAAATCTAAACACGAGCTTCTTCAGCATTCCGTTGGTCTCTTATCAGCACCGAGTACAGCATCCTAGGAAAAATATGCAGGCTAAAACTCAGAAAAGTACAGCCACCTAGAAGAACTTAGCTGAAAGAAAAATCACTAAAAGAGAACTGGTCTTGTTTTTAGCAAAACTAGGACATTCTATAATGGAATTATATTCAAGTTACACTAACCATATTGGGTGAGGATGCAATGTACTAATACTTTCTCAGATTTACCATGAGGTTCAATTAGCAAACAGTAATGTCAGCAACGTAGAACTAAAGTTACCTTGAAGTGACATTTTAGGATTTTCAAGCTGCGTCTTTGTTTAAAACAGACTCAGTGCAACTCTCAGCTGTTTGAAAACTACTGCTATCTTTATAGGAGCCCATAAAGAAAAGCGAAGACAAACATTTGCATTACTCAGACATGTTATAGCAATACAGGAATTAATACATATACTACATATAAATAGAAGTTTATAACAAAATTCCTGCAAACATTATGTATATACATTAAGCATATGTAAAGTGTACTCACTAAATGACTGGGCTTAGATAAAATGCTGAGCAAAGACAGATTCCAGGGCTAGCAATAGTATCCACGGGGATGCAGGGAGTTCCCTCAAGATAGGTTGGTTGGAAAGTAAGATGTGGGAAAGCAAGATGCCCAGAATATCAAGGTCTGATTACAAGCTCGCCCTCCCTTGGAGTTAACCCTCGTGGACTCTCAGCTAATGGCATTTGGCAGTCTGATGTTACACATGTTTCATTTTTTGGCCGTTTGAAATATGTACATGTTTCTATAGATACTTTTTCAGGTATGCTTTGTGCATCTGCGCATACAAGTGAGAAAAGCAGAGATGTTCAGCGTCACTGGACCCGTTGTTTTGCTATACTGGGAGTACCACAACAGATTAAAACTGACAACGGTCCTGGATACACTGCTAGATCCACGCAATATTTTTTACAGCAATGAGGTGCTTCACATGTCACAGGTATTCCACATTCTCCCACTGGACAGGCTATCATTGAACGAGCACATTCCACACTGTAACAGATGTTATTAAAACAAAAAAGGGGGAATATGACACCTCAGGAACAATTAGACAATGCAACATATACTTTAAATTTTTTGAATCGTAATATGCCTCCCTCCTCTATCGCAGCAGTGGAAAAACACTTCCGTGTTCCAGATTCACTGTCTCAGAGACCAAAGATTTTATACCGGGATCCCCTGCACAACAGTCAGTGGCAAGGGCCTGTAGAGTTAATCACCTGGGGAAAGGGGTATGCTTGTGTTCTTCTTCCAACAGGACCAAAGTGGCTTCCTGCAAAATATGTTAAACCTTTCTACCAGCTGGACAAACATGATGCGGGACCTAATGCCAGAGATACAGCATCTGTCCCTGCAGCAGAGGGCAACAAAGAAACAGAAGAGACCAAAGGAAGAGGCACTAGCACATCAGAATGATACAGATTTACATTATTTGGACTGGGGACTAACTGGCGAAAAAACTTTCAATGCATTTGTTTTCCTTATTAGTATGGCTAACCAGCTTTCTCCAATATTTGTTAATAACTGTAATTGTTGCAATTTGTATTATTCTGTTCTATTGTAGGTTAATTTGCAACAAGAATATGACACATAAGGTATGATGATCCGCAGTGGGCATTCAAACTCACCAACAGAATGCCCCCTTTTGACTTTGGAGGCAAGAGGTGACTGCACCACCACTCCAAAGTAGTTTGTCAGATGACTGTGGTCACAGGCTGGATTGTGAGGCAGTTACACATTCCCCTGAAATCTGGAGCTTTCAATGAGGAGGTTGATGGCTCTTTAGCACCTTCTGTGCCCCACTGTGCCTGTCCCCACATATATACACCTAGAATGGTACCAAGGTGTTGTCAATCAGCTTCACCTCTACCAACTGATGGGTCAGGAGGGGTGGGACCCTCGGTCAATTGACAGGGTCCTTAACAAAGGAGGTGCCCAGACTAGCTGAGAAGCTTCTGGACTATGTTGTGATGCCCACAGCCACATCTGGCCAAACAATGAAACGGGGTTCCCGCCAAAGACCCCCTTTGAGTGGTCTTCTCGGAGCTGCGGGTCTGTGAACTGGAGTCCTTTCCTTAGACAGGAACACCATCTAAGAAAACTTCCTGGGATTAATGACACCTCACTTCTTTGAGTGAGTGACTATTTCTTGTGAGTACCCTGAAGTAAAAGGCCTCTAGTTTTGTTTCTTGTGAGTGACTACATGCACGTTGTGAATCCTCATTATTCTTATGATATTGTATTTAAATAATCTCCTTAGCTGATACCTGAACCTGTATTTTCTGTTATCAGGGTGCTAAATATGTGTAACACCGTTGAAATTGAATTATAGTGTTTATGAGTGATTTGAAGTAAAATAACAGTCTTAGCTAATGTGCAAGGCCTGATTTAGGATTAAGCCAGTACCCTGCAAAATAATTACGTAATTTGTAAGAATTAGGACTGTAAGACAAAATGGCTAACATTATCTAATAGCATAAAGTGATTAGACCCTAAAACTTCATTTTCAGCTCTCAATCTGCATATATGGGTTTTTGTGGGAATTGGACATGCTTGTGTGATGTTTTTCCTTGTAGTCCTTCAAATCATCTGGAGAATGATACAGAATGCAAAGAAGAACAAAGCCAGGGTCCTTACTGCGCTCATTGAGAACCCGATGTTTAAAACAAAAAAGGGGGAAATGTTGGAAAGTAAGGTGTGGGAAAGCAAGATGTGCGGTTCCAGCCACCTGGATGATAAAGGAAGATCAATACTAACATGACCATCTGGACGGTCAAAGACATAATACTAACATAATAACATATAAAGGGCCTTGGACAGATTACTTTGGAGTACGTTTCTCGTAATTGTAAGAAGTTATAGCCCAGACTCGTGAGAATGGTATCTCGGGCCGGATAACCACCCCCAAGTGCATGGGATGTGTGAATGTCCTTGGGCCGGGTCTGTGAATGAGCGGAAAAACACGTGAGACAAACATCACATGAGTTTAGTGTGTTCTTAATAGCAATTAGTGGAAAAACACCTTTTTGTAAGCATCTTAGTCCAGGCCTGTATCTGTAAATCCTATAAATTGTCAATGGTGAATAGAGAAAGCAGCCTAGGCCTAGGTCAGCTCTCGGCTTGGCCAGACTCTGCGCTCCTTCCTGAACAAGATCTCTGCCTCTGCGTGAATTTCTGTCTGCGTCCTGGTATGCGTCGTTCCCAATCGCCGCATAGGTTTGCTTTTCCCAAGATTCCCATCCAAGATTCCTCAGCCAATCAGCCACCAAAGGGTAGGAAGAGGGGTTATTTGCTTTCCCAGTCTAGAAAAGCTACTGTAAAAATAAAGTAAGATAAGAGACAAACAAAGGATTGCAGAAGGGAAATGCAGCGTTCAAAAAGAAAAGCAGAAGTGCAAACTGAGGCAAAGGGAGGAATCTTAGAATCCTACTCCCACTAAAGGAGTTTGGCAAAAGCTATATTTCAGAATTTCTCTGATCTAAGCCTTTTATTTGAGTTGCTAATGAACTTCAGTCTTTCTCATTTCCCACATGAATTATTTTGGTAATTATTCTTTTGCAAGTATGAGCAAATGTCCTATTACAATGTGGTGAACGTCTGATGTGTAACCCTTGGAAACACTGGTCCGCGAGTTGGCTTCTGTTCATCGGAAGACAGAAGTCCTTCACTAGACTGGACCAGATTTTGGTGACTGAGAAGCACCTAGGAAAATGTACCTAGATTATGCTTAGTAACATCTCGTATTTCTGCAATTTTTTTATGATGTCTTGGGAATCTAATGGAGAGACTACCTAGGGGCTATCAGTTCCCCTAAATGTTTCATCACTTCACAGGAAGCTTTCAGTGTAAAGCAATACAAACTACTAAAGGGACCTTCTGACATTGCCAAATTTTGATTAACCAGGCCAAGACTTATGGTAGTCCAGGGCCATTATGGCCAAAGTGTTTAAAGAAAAGATGCTTTGAAATTCGTGGGAATTTTCACACAGAAGTGTACAAAAAGCCATTTGATTTCCAAGCAGGAGGTCGGGAAATGCCACCATAGTCCTATTGGTTCCCTGTTCCATGCAGCAATGTCTTTCTGTAGTGCTGGCTGTTTAGGGAAAATCAGTGCTGCTGGAAGATAATTAGCCTTGTAAATCATCATGCAGAGTAGGTGAGACATGGGATCTCCACCAAAAACAGTGGAGACTTGTCTGTTGACCATGTGCATTTTAGTCCTGAGGAGTGCAGCCTATTATCCGAAGGAATTTGATCTATAGACAGAAAGAATCTAGAAGAATAAAAGCAGAACAAAACTTGAGAAAGAAAAGTATACAAATCCACTGAGAGCAAAAGGAAGTGGCCTTTCCATAAGGTTCTTTTATCCCTCTCTATTAATATTACATGTTTTTATTTGCTGAAAGCTTATGCTATGAAATATTTTACACATCCTCTACTTTCATCTCCCCCACTGCTAGTGCCTCTTCTACTGCCTCACAAGGAAAATTCAAATTATTTAAATATTTTATGCTGTAGGAGCTAGCAATACAGTGCAATATATGTAGATACCATTGGGAAATGCATTTTAATATTACGTTTAGAAACACAAATTATTAATGCAGTGCAAATAATAAACCGGTGGAAAGCACAATCTGTGACAAAAGCACTTGCCTGTTTTTAACATTTTTTGGTGTAGTTGCAGTTGACAGCTCATCAGATGTTTAGTGCATTATTTATTAAATGTTTTAGCTTAACTTTTAAATATTCAGTGAACACCAAGCCCACAAAAGACGTGTGACTGAAGATGCAGTGACGCTGATGATAGAAGTATGTTGCATAGTTTACACTACTGCAACATGCAGTCTGCATTCTAAAAGAGATTATTTTTCTCTTCCTTGTATTACTCATTTGTTCCTTTTGGGACTATGCGGTTTATGCTTCACTGTGTTGAGAATGCAATCCAATATTTTATGGACTGCTGTGCATGGCTTTACTGTATTTAACTGTTGTGATGGACATGGTATGCATCTTGTTATGCCTTAAACAGCTGGGTTTTGCACCTTCTGGCAAGGAGGGAGAGATAAGCGCTGTGGAGACAGGGCTTGTCTCTTCCTTGAGGCCTAGCTATTTGCAAAACAAAGGCATCAGTCTTTGAGATACAGGCATTAAGGGTGTATCTTCCCTGAGGCCTCCCTATTATTTGAAAAAATGAAGGCCTCGTCAATGATATCTCTTCCTTGAGTCCTCATTAATTTGGCTTGAACAAAGGCAGGGTCATTCACTGACCAGCTGAGGGAAATAACCAACAACCCCTAGAGGATCAACCCACTCACTTCTAGGCACTTCTGGGACCACTGACTCATTTCTGAAACAAATCCTTCATTAGCATGAGGAGGGAAAAGAGGGAGGAGAAAAGCCACCCTCTCCTTTCTTGCGCATAAATGAACTAAAGTATAAAAACTTCTCACTTGGGACACTAATAATGAAGTTTCATTGCACCCACCGCCAAGAAAGCTACAGAGATCATCGCTGGATTGATGGACCGTTGCAGCGGTGAAATTTTATGTTTCTTCTGATATCTTAATTTATCTCTCTTTCCTCTCTCTTTCTAACTTTTTAGGCACATAAGGGTAATATTATTGTAAGTTTTGTTGTTGAAGTCTTGCTAAGTTTATTGATACAGTTACAAGCTTTTGCTAAGCCACTATTCAATATAATTGCAATGAGTTTTTAGCAAACGCGTCATTTAGTTGAACCTCTCAAGTAATTGTTGTTACTCCTAGTTACTGCACAGAGTATTTAAAAGCTAACTCTGCCCTCATCCCACTTTTTCTATGGTACCAACTTTAAAAGAATATATCGTAAATCTATGTCCACCTTAAGAATAAGGCTCGGTTACAGTTACCTGCCTTATAAGAATATACCATAAATCTATGTCAGCTTTAAGAACAGAGTTTGGTTACTGATTACAAGAGTTCTATGGCTACAGGGCTGGTTGCTATCCTAATATTAATTCAACTGTAACAGATCCAGCAGCAAAGGCCCACCCTGTCCTAACCGTAAGAGAACATGGAAGGAAACATCTTGTAAAGTTGATTCTGTTACTATCAGAACCTGACCCTCAAGCAGTTGCTAATTCAATTTGTAATGTTGAACAGAGGATGGCACCAGGACTGCGTCGAACGGAAGGAAGCTTTGGTCTGAAATAGTTGACATGCCTAATAGTGAGGCATGTTTGAAGGATGCATGCCTACATCAAAGTTGCTTACATCAGTCACACTGAGTTACGTTCTACCAGGGAACCTTGTACCTTGTGACTAATACAATTAGACGTGGTGTGCTGCAACTGAGGAAATTAAGAGACCTGAATCTGAAGAACCACTTACTCTATTTAACTGTTGGTAGAGAAGGCATTAGAGCTAACCCTCTGTACTCAAGTTTTTTAGTTTAGTTTTGTTTTGCTTTGTTTTTCCTTTTTGTTTTGTTTATTTTCCCCTCAGGAACAATAAGCTTTAAATTACCTTTACCTGGCCAGCATAACCATATCAAGAGTAAAGAAGAAACGAACTCCTTCAGAGAAGTAATAGTCACAGCAATTCTATAAAACGGTGATGTGGGTCTTCTCTTACCATAGAATTTGCAGTTTGTGAATTGAGTCCAAAGTCTCATTTCCAAAGAGATGTATGCCTCAATTAAGGCACAAAGTACTTCTCAGTAGCTGAACCTCACCTTAAAGCTACTCTTCTTCAAAGGTTTTCTTTTCTTTCTGCTGAGTATTGGCAGACATCTAGACCTTGTAGACTGATTCTCTGTTAAAAGAAAAAATCTCAGTGATTCAGATGGTTGCTTTGTTAGCATAACCTGCTTAATTTCTCCTGTTGAAAGAGTCAGTCAATACGTGCAGTGAAAATGCCACATTTTGGTTATCAAGAAAAACTCTGTTCCTAATCGTTGCATGGAAATAAAAACTGAAAATCATAGGACTGAAAGACTTTAAAGGGTCACTTAGTCCATGCCCCTATAAAAAGATGATCAAAAACATAGAGAATGTCTCTACCAAATGTCAGTTTAGTCATTGTTGAAATCTCCAAAAGACAAAATTCCTCAATCATGTTGCATGTGTGTATATTGCAGTATATAACTACACTTATAATTAACAACTGTTCTGCAGCCGCTCATCTAAATCTCCTTTGTTTTTAAATCCAATTAGTTTCTTTGTGTCATATAGCCAGTAAATTTAAAAAAAACTGTAACAGTTTTCTTCACAGAAGCTTTGCAAACATTGGAAGGAAATTAGTGTGCTTTCTTTCCTCTTCTCTTTCCTAGGCTGAGCAAGCCAAGCTCCTTCAGACATTTCTCCTAAGCTGTATTTTTCAAGTGTGTTATCTTTCTTGCTTTTCTCCTGCATAACAGGCCCTAAAGATGGTTCCTAAGTAGCACCAACTAGAGTAAAATGATGGTTTCCATCATGTTTCGGATGTTCCAGCCCTGTTAATACAACAGGGCATTTGATCTTTGATAGGACCATTGTGATGTGGAAGAAGAGACAAAGGGGTTGGACTAGATGACCTTTGAAGGTCCCTTCCAACCCAAACTATTCTATGAATCTATGAATCTATAAGTGTCGGCCACCATCTCTAAGCTAAGGACAGAAATAGAAAAGCAGCAGGAGATTCAAAAGGGAACCCATTTAGGTAAAGACTATCAAGGTTTATTTGGTTTACGTGGCAAGGTTTTGGTGGTATGGACAGGGAGCTGCAGGGTTGGCTTCTGTGAAAAGACACCAGGGGCTGCCTCCATGTCAGACAGAGCCAGTTCCAGTCGACTCCAAGACAAACCTGCCACTGGCCAAAGCTGAGCCAATCAGCAATGGTGATAATGCCTCTGTGATAAGAAGGAGGAGGGAGAGGAGATACTCCATGCACCCAAACAGAGAATCCTCTGCAGCCCATGGAGGAGACCATGGTGAAGCAAGTATTTTCTTGCAGCCCATGAAGAGGACCCTGCCAGAGCAGATACCAACACTATAGCCCATGAAGGACCCCCACTGGAGCAGGAGGATTTGCCCCGAAGGAAGTTGCAGTCTGTGGAGAGCCCACACTGGAGCAGGCTCCTGGCAGGACCTCTGGCCCATGGAGAGGAACCCACACGGAAGCAGGTTTTCCGGCAGAACTGTAGCATGTGACGAACCCATGGTTGAGCAGCTTTTTTTCCTGAAGAACTGTACCCCATGGCAAAGACCCATACTGGAGCAGTTAATGAAGAACTGCAGCTGGTGGGAAGGACCAACATTGGAGCAGTTTGTGAAGGACTGTATCACATGGAAGGGATCCGCACACTGGAGCAGGGGAAGAACGTTGTATTTGGTTTACATGGCAAGGTTTTGGTAGCAAGGGGGGCTACAGGGGTGGCTTCTATGTGAAGATGCTAGAAACTTCCCCCATGTCTGATAGACCCAGTGCCAGCCAGCTCCAAGATGGACCTGCCGCTGGCCAAAGCTGAGCCAATCAGTGACGGTGGTAGTGCTTCTGTGACAGCATATTTAAGAAGGGGGAAAACTGCTGCGCAAGAGCAGCTGGAAGAGAGGAGTGAGAATATGTGAGAGAAACAAGTCTGCAGACACCAAAGTCAGTGAAGAAGGAGGGGGAGGAGGTGCTCCGGGCACCAGAGCAGAGATTCCCCTGCAGCCTGTGGTGAAGACAATGGTGAGGCAGGCTGTCCCCCCTGCAGCCCATGGAGGTCCACAGTGGAGCAGATATCCACCCTGCAGCCCATGATGGACCCCATGTCGGAGCAGGTAGATGTGTCCAAATGAGGCTGTGACCCCATGGAGAGAGCTGGCAAGAGCTGTGACCCCATAGGGGACCCACACTGGAGCAGTCCATTCCTGAAGGACTGCACCCTGGGAGAATGACCCACGCTGGACCAGTTTGTGAAGAACTACAGCCCATTGGAAGGACCCACATCGGAGAACTTTGTGGAGGACTGTCTCCCGTGGGTGAGACCCCACACTGGAGCAGGGGAAGAGTGTGAGGAGGAAGGAGTGGCAGAGACAATGTGTGATGAAGTTGTGACAACCTTGAAGCGCTCCCCCTCCCCATCCTTAGCAGAACAAAGGACCATGTTATGCCTTAAACATCTAGGTTTTGTTACTTTGGGAGGATTAGATAGATGGCTGTGGAGGCAGACATCCCATCTTATCTTTCCCAAGGTTTTGTGATTGGTGGAAAAGATAGATAGCCGTGGAGGCAAACATCTTGTAAGATAAAGGCAATCAACAGTGTTGCTGTGAAGGCCCCATGGCCTAATTGGGATGATAATTGGAATGACAGAGGTGAACCATCTGTCGGACAACCAATTATCAGAAGAAACCACGAACCAACAGCTACCCCTGACAGGCAAAACAACTCACTTCTGGTCGGTACTGTGAACTTTCCCCTAGTTTGAAGACCCCAGACCCATTTCCAGAAGAGTCTTCCTAATTAGCATGAAGAGTGAACAAAGGGAGGAGATGAACCACCCACATGTAAATGAACTGGGTTATAAAATTACCCTGCGTGTGGCATCAAGTGTGGCGTGTATATGCTGTGCAGCGTGATCGAAGTCTTCAACGCGACCACCCTCTCTCCAGCGGACATCGCTGGACCGATAACCTGTGGAATGGTGATACCTTACTCTCTCTCTCTTATATCTTTGTTTTCCTTCTCTCTCTCTCTTTTCCTTTTTCTTGAACATATAAAAGTAATATCATTGTAAGTTCTACTGCTAAAGTCTTGTTAAGTTTTACATTATAGTTACTAGTTGTTGCCAATCCACCGTTTTTAGGAGGACTTTTGCTGTCGATGTATTGATAAGTTTTGCGATATTATACTTTTGCCAGGTCACTAATTGCTGTAATTTGTATTCCACCAAGTACTTTTAGAAAAACCATAATTGAATTGGACCTCTGGAGTGATTGTCTGTCATTAACTTTGCATTACCGCGCAGAAATACCCTAAGTTAACTCACACCTGATCTCATCTGTTGGGTCAGGGTGCGTATCGCGTTCAGAGTTAACTCATCCCTCATCCCATCTGTTGGGACGGGACAGATTTATGATGTCAGAAGTGGGATTTTCTGTGAGAAGTGGTTTTAGGGGTTTGGGGATAGGAGCCAGAGGCTTTAAAAGGAGAACTGATTTGCGGTCTGAACCGCGTTCTCCGGCAGTGGGTCATGGCATCCGGGGTTAAGCCAGACCTGGACTACTCCCCGTTGTTGAGTTTGCTAAAAGATTATAAGGCTTGCCTGACTCCTGAGGGTCTTAGGTGGGCATCTCCAGATATTGTAACTGAGTGAATAAGGGACATGGCAAAAGAAAGCAGATATGAGATCTGTGCTGTTTTGGGAGCGACATTGATAGCTGCCCAGAAAGACAAACAAACCCATCCCACACCCCATTCACCAGCTGTCCATGCGCTACCCATGCAGTGCCTCAACCAGTCCCTGGGCTGCAGTTTGTTACTTGGCCCTATCCTGATCGAGGTCATCCTTCTCTCAATTAGACAACGCCCTCCCTTATCATTGTTCTGTCTTCCAAGGATTTGTTTCTCATTCTTCAGATTACTCACTGTTCATTAGGGGCAGTCAACGGGGCTTCGCCAAGGGGTGACCAACCTCATAGCCTTTTATGAGGACATTAACGAGGTGGATAGATGATGGCAGAGAGGTGGATGTGGTGTACCTTGACTTCAGTAAAGCATTTGACACAGTCTCCCACAGCATCCTTACAACTAAACTGAGGGAGTGCGGTCTGGACGATCGGGTAGTGAAGTGGACTGCGGACTGCTTGAAGGAAAGAAGCCAGAGAGTCATGGTCGATGGGGCGGAGTCTAGTTGGAGGCCTGTATCTAGTGGAGTGCCTCAAGGGTCAGTACTGGGGCCAGTATTATTCAATATACTCATCAATGATTTGGATGAGGGAATAGAGTGTACTGTCAGCAAGTTTGCTGATGACACCAAGCTGGGAGGAGTGGCTGACACCCCAGAAGGTTGTGCTGCCATCCAGCGAGACCTGGACAGGCTGGAGAGTTGGGCGGGGAAAAAATTAATGAAATATAACAAGGGCAAGTGTAGAGTCCTGCATCTGGGCAGGAACTACCCCAGCTTCCAGTATAAGTTGGAAAATGACCTATTAGAGAGCAGCGTAGGGGCAAGGGACCTGGGGGTCCTGGTGGACAGCAAGATGACCATGAGCCAGCACTGTGCCCTTGTGGCCAGGAAGGCCAATGGCATCCTGGGGTGTATTAGAAGGGGGGTGATTAGTAGGTCCAGAGAGGTTCTCCTTCCCCTCTACTCTGCCCCTCAGTTCAAGAAGGACAGGCAACTGCTGCAGAGAATCTAGCGCAGAGCCACAAAGATGATTAAGGGAGTGGAGCATCTCCCTTATGAGGAAAGGCTGAGGGAGCTGGGGCTCTTTAGTTTGGAGGGGACTGAGGGGTGACCTTATTAATATTTACAAATATATAAAGGGTGAGTGCCATGAGGATGGAGCCAGGCTCTTCTCGGTGACAACCCATGATAGGACAAGGGGTAATGGGTTCAAACTGGAACACAAGAGGTTCCACTTAAATTTGAGAAGAAAGTTCTTCTCAGTGAGGGTAACAGAGCACTGGAACAGGCTGCCCAGGGGGGTTGTGGAGTCTCCTACTCTGGAGACATTCAAAACCCGCCTGGACACATTCCTGTGTAGCCTCATCTAGGTGTTCCTGCTCTGGCAGGGGGATTGGACTAGATGGTCTTTTGAGGTCCCTTCCAGTCCCTAACATTCTGTGATTCTGTGATTCCACTCAGCATAAAGTTAACCTGTAGTAACCCATGCCCTCTGTCCTACTTCTAAAGTACTCTACATCTCTCCCTTTTTTGTTTCTTCAATCAAGGAGCTGGCTGTGGCAAAGCCTCAAAACCCCCCAAGAGTTCAGCCTTTTCTTCATCTTGGGGTATTTCAATGTCTTCTTGTCAAATATCATTCATCTGGATGAGGTGTGCTTCTTTCTCGAGGGCAGCTTCTAATGCCGAGCCTATTAGTCCACAAATTAGTTTGAGCAGGCACGGTAAACGTGCAATGAAGACTAGTATTGCTATCAATATCATACATCCAGTGAGCAATAGTTGTTTCAGTCCTGCTACCCATTGTCCAAAAGGTCCAAAGAAATCTAGCTCATTGTGTATTTGTAGTTGTGATGTCAGCGCCTTCAGATTCTGGATACTTTTGTGAATAGACACAGAATGATCAGACAGGTTCATACAACACATTCCATCAAAATCCTCACAACCATGTCCTTGCGCTAATAGCAAAAAGTCTCTCGCGGCTTGATTTTGTAACGTAGCATGGCAAACCGAATCGGCATCAGCTAATGAGCCAGTTAAAGCAAGCAAAGTAGCATTATTTTGTTTTGCAAGCCAACATCCCAGCTTTGCAAGTTTATTCTGAGCAGCAGCTGCAGAACTCCTGGTGCGAATAGCGATGCTGATACTATTTCTCCAGTCCTAATGCAAAACAGTGGGTCCAGTGGCACTGAACATCCTTGCTTTTTTCATTAGTATAAGCAGATGCACAAAGCATACCTGAAAAAGTATCTATAGAAACGTATACATATTTCAAATGACCAAAAGATGAGATGTATGTAACATCAGTCTGCTAAATGGCATTAGCTGTGAGCCCGTGAGGGTTAACTCCAAGGGAGCGTAAATTTGTAATAAGTCTTTGACATTCCGGGCAAGAGTGAACTATGTCTTTTGTTTGTTCGAGTGTCAGATCAAACATCTTTTTTAAAGCAGCCGCATTTTGATGGAAAAAAATCATGTGATACCGTGGCAGACTGGAAGCTGACTGTAGCTACAGTATAGGAGTCCGCAACTGCATTTCCTTCTGTTATGGGACCTGGTAAAGTCGTATGAGAGTGTATATGAATAACAAACAATGGGTATCTGCAAAGCTGTAATGCAGTTTGCAATGATACAAACATTTCAAAGAACTACTGTTGCAAGATTTCTTTAAGAAAGGTGTAGGGGATGCATTGTAGGATCTCGACTATGTACTCAGAATCAAATTTAGAAGTTCCTCCTTAAAAAGCTCTAAGTCATGTAAAGCTGCACCAAGTTCTACTAATTGGACTGAGCCATCAATAATTTTAACAGAATGATGCCAATTGTTATCTTCACGCCAGACCACTAAAGCTTTATGAGATTTCCCCGATCCATCAACAAAAGCTGCGCGAGCATGTGGAATTGAAACAAATACAAGTATGGTCTGTGGCCTGATGTCAAAGACACGCAGATTCTGTAGTAATTTACATTTAGGCATGCCAAAAGCTGTACTGTTAAGAAAATCATCCAGTGCAATTTACAAGGACTGAAAAAAAAAAAAAAAAATCAAAATCAGATTTCAGACATGGTACATATATGACAGATGTGTCATGGCCTATTAAGACCTGGATCCATTCCCTGCCTTTTTTGATCAGAGTAACAATCAAGTCTAGAGGCTGAGTAATAGTTTTACAGAAAGAATTGGGAAAGAAAAAAAAAAATCCATTCCAAATATATCAATCTGCTTGCTTTCTCATCATATTGTCCTACAATAGCCACGAATTGTTTCTGTGTTGTAGCTATAAACAGACAAATCTGCAAGTGTAAGCCTGTAAGGCTGCCACAAACCCGTTCATCAAAGTCTCCAACCCCATTTTGGCTTTCATGTTTACTGGATACTGTTTTTCCTTACCAGATTGAAGTTCTGTTTTAGTTCTATCAGTGTAGTGTTGGCTTTACCAGATACTTCAGCTGCCCATACTAGTGGAAAGACAGCATCCAAAATTTCCTTGGAGATTTTTCACTTGCAGAAAGCAGATCTCTACCTTCCAACTACCTTCTTGCAGGACATGCAAAAAACCAGAATTCTCAAAAAATGTTATTTGAGCTTACAATTTACTTAACAAATCTTGACCTAAGAGAGATATAGGGCTTTCTAGCAAATACAAGGATTCATGTGTTAAAATTTGGCATTCGATTGGTTTGTTGCAGAGTCCAACTCAGGACTTCCGGGTGCCTGCCCTGCAGTTGCTGGAGCAGCGCTGAGTTTTGCTGGGGAATTCAAGATTGATTTTGTATGTTTGATATTATTTTCTCTATTTTATTAGTAGCATTAGTAAAACATTTTTAACTTTTTTCCAACTTGCAAGTCCTCTCTCTCTTTGCCTCTCTTTGCCCTCCTATTGCCTTTACTTAGTCGTGAAGTGGGGCTGAGGGGGGGGGAAGAAAGGGAATGGGGTTGACAAAGCATCTGCCACGGTTTATTGTCGCGCTGCAATCAAACCGTGACACCATATAACAGGCAAAGACTTATGAAAGTGTAATACGTTTAAACAGATAGCTACAAAGAAACAGGTTAATAATGAAAAGCATCTCGCAGAGTCTTCTGCGAGTTTTCTGTGACTCGTTTGTTATCAGTTAATTCTCTCTCAGCTTGTTGAATTTCAAACCGTTCTGCCTGTAAAACTGTCTGCAGTGATTTAATGATCTCTTGTAGAGATTTATTCAAGGTTCCATTCTCTGGCCACTTTTCCCAATCTTCTAACTTACACAGCAGCCACCATTGATTACAATATTTCACAAGATCCTCCTTCCTCATATTTGCAAGTGCTTTCTATGTTTTAAAACACCTCTCAAAACTGATTTCTTAGGAACATGGCTGAAAAGAGATGTTCCCGACCACATCTCGTAAGTAAAAACCATGAGAAGAGGAGGGGGAAGCACAGAACTGCTTGCAGTGCGAGTGGGAGAAGTGGGGAGAAGGTTTACAGTGCACTTACACAATACCACAAAGAAACAACTGTAACAACAACCAATAAAACAATTAACTCACATTCCTGACAAGCTGCTTGGCTTTCAGAGAGGCAACACACAGAAGCGTGTAATATGTACTGTAAAACTCGTGGATATAGCTTATACACAGGGGAAGTAGCTTGTTCCATTGCTAACGCAATCCCGCAACTCACTTATTCAGCGAGGGCTGCTTTCCCTGTTATACCCAGGGATTGTGTGGCCACAAAAATTTACTCAACCGTCGGATTGCGTGGTTGCCACCACATACACTGTTTGATGAAGAGCCTCACAGGGGTCAGACACTCCTAGAGCTTCTTGGCTCCTATCCTGTAGCTAGAGCTTCTTCAGTTACCGGTATCGTAGACGTTCTCTCCTGCGTCCATCCTGTCGAGCGTGCTCCACCGTATGATCCCCGATCGTCTATTTCTGTCCCTGTTCAGGCGCCAGTTGTGGAAGCACTGAGGAGCAGGGACTCTTGGTAGTGATCCAAGAGCATTTATTGTTCCTTTTCCAACTGCTTATATACCGTATTTGGAACCCTGTCCCACACCCCATTCACGAGCTGTCCATGCACTACCCATGCAGTGCCTCAATCAATCCCTGGGTTGCAGTTTGTTACTTGGTCCTATCCTGATCGAGGTCATCTTTCTCCCAATTAGACAGCACCCTCCCTTTTCTTTGTTCTGTCTTCTAAGGATTTGTTTCTCATTCTTCAGATTACTCACTGTTCCACTCAGCATAAAGTTAATGTGTAGTAACCCATGCCCTCTGTCCTACTTCTAAAGTACTCTACAGCCCTCTTACCTGCTTCATGAGTCCCCTACTCACAGGCTCGTCCAGCTTGATGCTCGCTAGCAGAAATGCATGCACTCTCACACACTCATTCCACATGCACTCCACACTCACAAGTGCCCCTAGGCATACCAGCATGGACCCTTTCCTGCCTAATACCCTTGCCCAGACCGAGAGCTTCCTACTAGCCATCTAGTCCAGCTTGAAGTTTGCTAGCAAATATGCATGCACACCCCACACACACCAGGTTTGGGGAAGATACATACACTCTGTTGGCACCAGCAGCCAGTGGGCTGTGCCCAGCATTCTCAGTCCAACTTGCCAGTCCTGAGCCCCTCACTTGCCCCACTCACTCTGGTCCCTCACAGTAGCTGGTTTTCAGGACACTGAAGGGGAAATCCTAATCACAACTGCTCAGCAGTGGTAATTTGTGACTGAGGAATGTTCTGGAATGGAGGGCAAGAAGGCCCAACTGCAAGAAGGGGTTAAACTAGCTGGAAGCAGGAATGCCAGAGACAGAATGACTTCTTGCAAGGGAGCGAAGTTTCCCTTGGTGATAAGAAACAGCTGCAGCATTGTCTTGTAGCCATCCTAGAATGGGAGTGCTCTGGGGCCCAAGCTCAGGGAATGCCTCTGGGTAGCAGAGCTGGGCTGGGAGATGGACTCAGGGCCAGGCTGAGGTGCCCCATGCAACCACTCAGGGCATTGGTTTATGTGCAAGTGTATATATGGAATCTACCCATGGCACATCTTTGCAGACTCCTTATACAACTGCTTATTGCGGTGGGCCTCCATCCAATGCACTGTTCATTAACACTGCTCCAAGGGGAAATGGTTAGTGACCTGCTACACCACTTGGACACCCACAAGTCTATGGGACCAGATGGGATACACCCAAGGGTGTTAAGGGAGCTGACGGAGGTGATCACTAAGCCACTTTCCATTATCTATCAGCAATCTTGGCTAACTGGGGAGGTCCCAGTTGACTGGAAGGTGGTTAACGTGATGTCCATCTACAAGAAGGGCCGGAAGAACAATCTAGGGAACTACAGGCCTGTCAGCCTAATCTCCGTGCTGGGGAAGGTCATGGAGCAAATGATCTTGAGTAATTTCACACGGCACATACAAGAGAACCATATGATGAGGCCCAGTCAACATGGGTTTATGAAAGGCAGGTCCTGTTTCACGAACCTGATCTCCTTCTACGACAAGGTGATCCACCTAGTAGATGAGGGAAAGGCTGTGGATGTGGTGTACTTAGACTTCAGTAAGACCTTTGACACCGTATCCCACAACATTCTCCTGGAGAAGCTGGCAGCTCATGGCCTGGATGGGTGCACTCTTCAATGGATAAAGAACTGGTTGGAGAACCTGGCCCAAAGAGCTGTGGTGAATGGAGCCAAAATCCGGTTGGCAGCCAGTCACAAGTGGTGTTCCCCAGGGCTCAGTATTGGGTCCGGTTCTGTTTAATCTCTTTATCAATGATCCGGATGAGGGGATTGAGCGCACCCTTAGTAAGTTTGTAGATGACACCAAATTGGGTGGGACTGTTGATCTGCTGGAGGGTAGGATGGTCATACAGAGGGATCTGGACCGGCTGGATTGTTGGGTGTGATGTCACAGCTATGTCCCTAAATGGCATTAGCTGTGAGCCCATTTTGGCTTTCATGTTTATTGGATACTGTTTTTCCTTACCAGATTGAAGTCCTGTTTTAGTTCTATCAGTGTAGTGTTGGCTTTACCAGATACTTCAGCTGCTCATACTAGTGGAAAGACAGCATCCAAAATTTCCTTGGAGATTTTTCACTTGCAGAAAGCAGATCTGCACCTTCCAACTACTTTCTTGCAGGACATGCAAAAAACCAGAGTTCTCAAAAAATGTTATTTGAGTTTACAATTTACTTAACAAATCTTGACCCAAGAGAGGTATAGGACATTCTGGCAAAAACAAGAATTCATCGGTTAAAACTTTGTTCCAAATTTGGCATTCGATTGGTTTCAAAAAACGGTCTGTCTTTCTTTCCCATGATCTCAAAAACTGTCACGGTAAATTTACTAAGAAGTCTCTTACAACCAGTTATCACAGAATAAGTCTATTAAAAAAAAAAAAAATTGTTTATTTTCCCAGCTTCATTAGAGCTATGTATGGATGCACTGGCGATGCTTTTAAATTTCACCCTCAGACTCCTTCATTCGGTATTACAGTTCTCTAGCAGTAACACTGCTGTGGGGGGGAGCGGGGGGGGAATAAAGCCCCCCTTTCACCGCTCCAGCAGCGGGCATGCAGGTTTTTTCTTTTTTTTTTTTCTTTCTTTCTCTTCTTGCTGCAGTTTAGACATAGCCAAGGCCATGCAGGTAATGTAATCAGTGATGCTAAGGGGGAGCTGCAAGACTACTAGGTTACAATGAGCTAAGTTTGTAGCTTGACACAGGCCTGAAATTTATGTTCAAGCTGTACAGCACAGGCCTGGGATATTTTGCTTTTTTGTTTTTCCATTTCAATCCAACCATAACACACTTTGTATGCAATTCTAATTAGCTAAGCTATAGTTACATTCCTCAGCCCCATTTACCTTTTGCAATTTCTTACAGCTATCAATAAACAGCATATTAAACATCAATCCGTTATTTTCATTTTCCTAGATCCAAATCAGTTTATATTCCAGCAGCTTTTAAATACAACCTCTTCCAAGTTCACATCCATCATAGCATTTAAGTTCCTTTCCCATATCTCCAACTATCACATAAATTCAATGCAAATCAGAGTTTAACAACTTAAATTCTTTTCTGGTCTCCAAATTATTAGCTAACAATATGAGCAATTACTCTAATGTGTAAGGATGCATCCTGAGGGGAAGCAAGGTGGTATTTTAGTATTTTAGTAGCGGAACCGGTTCCCATTTTATAATTATCTCCCCAAGCAAAATTCTTTTGGTACCAAATATAAATATGCAAATTAAAATACTGAGCTCAGATATGCGAACCAAACACCAAGTACAAATATGCAGATACTTATTCAAGACAATACCTCGAGTTTAGCATTGCAGCTTTGAACTGCTTACTGCTCAGCCAGGTGGAGGTGCCGCTGGGTCTCCCTGACAAAAGAGGGCAAGGCTTTTATTAGTGTCTTACCTGGGGTGCTACAATTGTTATCCCCAAAACAGGATTCTTTACTTGGTGTACATACAAAAGAGCCAAATGTAGTACACCGAGATGAGACAGAGCCTATCACAGAGTTGGGCAAGTCTGGATGTTGGAATAAAGCTAGCATGCTAGAAAGAAAAGTAACAGCTGTCACACACAAAATCTTATTGAGGTGCGGAATGACCTTACAAACCTTGAGGTTATAAGGAAGGTATGTATTTATTTACGACGTCGGACACACGGGGAATCATTTCATCTAATACGTGTGTAAAATTACAGTAGCTGTGAACTTGGTTAAAGGCAGTAAAGTGTTACATATTCATGAAAGTTTTAGGAACGCCTATACATATTCATAACCTGTCCCCGAGAAGGTGGTTCTTATTACTATGAGTTCCAGGAGACCATTTCCATAGTCTCCACCTCCGGTTCCTCCTGGTTGCAGCTGCGCAGTGATCGTGAACCCGGGTCCTCTTCCTCTGTACACGGTCACCTTTGGTCCAGTGTGATGAGTTGGTTAGGACTCAGACTGCTGAGTTGGTTAAAACTGGCCTATCTCCTGTGTTCAAGTTTCTGTAATCTAGTTCACCCAAGGATGCACCACGGACCGGCTGGATTGTTGGCTGTGATGTCACAACTATGTCCCTCTTAGTGACAACATTAACATGAGTTTAAATAGAATAGTTTAGACTAGTTGTGGTCAGAAACATGATTGCTGCATTTAGCAGGAGAAACAAACCCCTATTGAAAATTACAATACCTTGTTGTGATTGGTAAATATCTTAAGAAAATCCATTGTAGTGGGTTAACCTTGGCTGGCCTCCATGTGCTCAACAAGCCAGTCTCTCTCTCACTGCCCCTCCACGGCAGCATAGGGGGAGAAAATATGATGAAAAATTTATGGGTCTGATACCTGTATATCTGAATATTAAGATAGTATATGCCATGTACAGCTTAGAAAAATGTTGCTGATTGCTAGGGCCTTTGTGACCTTAAAGCTAACCATAAAGTTAAGTCTACTATGTAAGCAGACCATATACTAGAGATTTATGACATATTCTTTAGGAATAGGATGTTAAAGTAGTAATTAATTAGAGAAACTACAGGTGTTGCTCAAATAATAGCTTATGTACATAGCTATCTACTGAGCTTGCTCGAAGAACTGCCAACGTGGAGAGGTCAGTTGACAGACGTGATGAAGATGAGAAAAGACCCTTAAAGATGAAGATCGCGATCACCAAAGAGGCTTTAAGAGGCTGCAATAAAGGAAGCTAGATGGCAGCAAAGTGTGAAATAACTACGTTTATGTAATCATTTCTTAGTAGAGGTGCACTGTATGTTAAAAATTTCCAAGAATTGTTATAAATATGTAATTTTTCTGTCAAAATAAGCAAAACAAGAATGATCAGTTGTTGGCACAGTCATGGTGGAACATCCCCAGTGCGATCCCAGTGTTGAAGAATAAAAGAATGCTACTTTTAAAACCTTAAAATTGGTTTTAAGAGTTAATAATTTTTGAGATTTATGGTTTATTTTTGATGACCCAGATGGGACCAAGCTCCTGACCCTGATGACTCCTGGGGTTGTAGGAGTTCCGACCAGCACCAAGGGATTCTCAGGAAGCACCATCAACCCCCAGACTGGAGGGTGCTAGAACAAAGGACCATCCTATTCTGTAAGTAAAAGCATTCCCTTTAGGGGCTTGGGATGCTTGCCTCTAAGTCATAGTGAAAGCTTCGTAGGGTCGGACTAAGAAATCCGGATTGTGGGGTATTGGGGTCCAAGTCCCTGTTGGAACTGTTAAGTGCACTTTTGTTGAGCTATTTTAAGTTTGCTGCGGTAATTTTTGGTCGATTTATAGTGTATAAGTTAATTATTGTGTCGGAAGTTGTCACAGTTCAAGGCAAGGTGGCAATAAACCATGGCAGACGCTCCCTGTTACTCCCTCACTTTCCGCCACCCCCTTCCTTCAGATTGGAAAGATGATAGGAAAGATAAGGAGGAAGGAAGACAGACTTAGACTTCAAGTTGGAGAGTTTTAAAGGGTTTTACTGATGCTACTAATAAATAGAGAATATATATACAAAATAAACAAAACCAATCTCGAATGTTTGATGTGGAGTTGACGTCACTCCAGCAGCAGCGGAGATGGGTGTGTGGAGCTGGTGTGGCTTCAGCAGGTGCAGCTCAGGCCCCCGGAAGTCATGGGGGGGACTTCACAGTAAACTGGAACCTGGTTACAGGGGTCCAGGACCTGAAGCCTGTGAATCACAGACAGACAAACAAGATCCTCTCTAGATGCCAGCCATGGTCGAAGAGAACTTGACCCTCGTGATCATCCTCTTATATAGGGGGTATGACGATTATGGGATGGAATACTTGGTTGATCCTCACTTGGTCAGTTCTAGTCACCTGTTCCATCCACCCTTCCTCAAACACGCCCCTCTCACAATGTAACATGGGAAAACTTATCAGTCTTTTCTTGGCTACCATAGTAATAAATCTAAACATGAGCTTCTTCAGCATTCCGTTGGTCTTCTTATCAGCACCAAGTACAGCATCCTAGGAAAAATATGCAGGCTAAAACTCAGAAAAGTACAGCCACCCAGAAGAACTTAGCTGAAAGAAAAATCACTAAAAGAGAACTGGTCTTGTTTTTAACAAAACCAGGACAGAAGTGGTGCCCAGGTCATTACCCATGTTTAAATACAAAAATGGGGATGGGAATGACTATTCCTAAGGGGATACCTAAGAAGACAGCTTTGGAATGTGTTTTATGACACTGGAAAGATCTTGGGAATTTGTCGGGGGATAATACCAGGGGAAGATCTTATTAAATATTGTAACCAGTGGTGATTTTTGTTTTATTTAGATGATGGGAAGAAATGGCCGGAAAATGGAACATTGAATTATGACAGACACATTGTTGCAATTAATGTTGTTTTTAAGACAGGAAGGAAAATGGGATGAGGTTATGTATGCAGGTATGGTTTTCAGTCTGAGAAGACATTCTGAGTGGCAGAATGAGTGTGGAATTAATTTAGCCCCAAGGGATCCATTGGTATTAGCTTTGGAAAATGATAAGTGAGATTAGTGTAAAAGTAAGAAAAATGGAAAGGTGTTGCTCTTCCTGTGATATTGGACATAGGTGTTTGAAACTGACGAAAAGGGGGATGGAGGAAGATGTTGAATTGCTCATGGCATCCCGGAGACCGAGGGAAAGAGGAAAGGGGAAGGTGTAGCAGGTGGCACTGAAGGGGAGGATAATACTGGAGAAGGTAATGCTGGAGAGGGGGGCTCTAAGGGTAAAGAGACTCTGGTAGCAGGGAGAACTCATGCTAAACAAGGGAGTAGTATTCTGATAGCTCCGTTAAGACAGGCAGCTGGGTCAAAAGGGCAGATAATGGTTAAAGTACTATTCTCAATCGGAGATTTGCATAATTGGAAGATGGCTGCCAGGAATTATTGGGACGATCCAGAGAGAGTAACTAAGGTATTTAATACTATCATTTGGATTCAAGAATGACTGGAATAATATAGAGGCAATTATGGGAGAGTTGTGTGATAGTACTGAGGGAGATATGATACAGAAGATGGTCTGAAAACATGTGGAAGGACAGATTGCTGCTGGGACATTACAAGGGGGACTAAATACCCATTTACCCTTAGAAGATCCCCAGTGGGACCCAAATACTGGGGCAGGAAGGAGCTGGATTACACAGGATCAGAAGTTGATCTTGTATGGGATACAGAATGCTGTGCTATGAGTTCCAGGAGACCATTTCCATAGTCTCCACCTCCGGTTCCTCCTGGTTGCAGCTGCGCAGTGATCGTGAACCCGGGTTTGTAAATAACTGGAAAGGCGAAAGAAAAATCGCCATGCTCCATAGCCTTTTCACGGCATTTTTGCATCAGCCCTTTGTGTTCTGCTGCCTTAGTCATGAACGGGTTACTGTGTACTGTATAAGCATCATTAAAACCAAGCAAAGGAGGTGCTGAGGGCAGAGTTTTAGACTCCTGACCCAGTGTGGCAGGATGCAAACCTCCCCCCTCTCCCCCCCCCTCCTTCAGTATGGAAGGAGTAGGCACATCTCTCTCTCTATTACTTGAGGCTAACAGCTTCTTTTGTTTGGCCCCAGAGCACCCTGGCCAGGACCATTAGGAGAAGGGAGTGCCAAGGCGCCAGTGAGCCGCTGGGCACCTGTGACCAGTGTGGGGGATGTTTGGAGGCTTCAGGGGTACCCCCCCACACGGTGTGGGGGTGCAGAGAAACTTCTAGAATGCCTACAGTCAGGTCTGATCAGCCAGTATAAAAACGGGATTCTCGTCGAGACTCCGCCCATTGTCGCGGGTCTCTTGGAGCACAAGCAAGATGCTGCCACCAAGAGCCCCCCTCCCCAGGATGGGGACTCCACTTGCCTTGTTGCCACGTGTGTGAGTAAAACTTCTTGCAGGATTGCGAGTGTATTTATACTTTCCATGCACATGTGCACGTGTAACTTCCCATGTTTAATACAAGCACGAGTAACTTTCTGTGCACATTTGCACGCGTACTTTAAATTATTTCCTCGCACAATCGCGAGTGTATTTTCCTCCCGTGCTTCCACATAAGCACGTGTAGTATTCTGTGCACATTTGCATGTGTAAGTAAATTAACCCTCGCAGGATTGCGAGTGTATTATAAATTTACCCTTGTGGAATCTCGAGCGTACACTTTCCGTACTCACTATGAGTACGTGTATCTCTTTAAGAATAATCCCGCACCGTGTTCAGGCAAGTGTGTACTCCTCCTGGACTCAGGGACGGTTCCGGCATGGTTTTGGTGAAGCCACGTGCATGCACTCTGTGGACCGCCTGTTGTATTAGTTGCTGCCCCTTAATAATCCATGCTGGGCGAAGGAAGATGGCGGGGTGGAAGAGGATCCAGATGCCTTGGAAACGAAACGACACGACACCAGCAATGATGGGGTGGAAAAGGATCCAGCTAACATCAGCAAGCCATTCAGAAGGAAGGCAGTCACAGGAATGGAAACACTAACGAACTGTGACTGATGCTGGGACTCAATAATTACCTTGGGCGATTGTTGATTGTTGTAATTACTTTAATTCTATTGTTGATTGTTATTAATAACTGCTTTGTAAGTTTGTAAGTCAACATATGTTATATGGTGATCCACAGTGGACATTAAGGCTCACCGGCAGAAGTGTCCCCTTTTTACTTTGGAGGCAAGAGGTGACTGCACCACCACTCCAAAAGTATCAGACCATGACTGTAGTCACGGGGTGGATTGTGGCAGGATGCAAACCACCCCCCTCTCTCCCCCCCCCTCCTTCAGTATGGAAGGAGTAGGCACATCTCTCTCTCTATTACTTGAGGCTAACAGCTTCTTTTGTTTGGCCCCAGAGCACCCTGGCCAGGGCCATTTTCCTCAACTGATATCCGAACCTGTATTCAAGTCACTTCTGGAGTGCTAAAACCCTGTTTCTCATCGGTTTAATAAAAGTTGTTTTGGACCCTGTTGTCCCTTAAACTAACCTTGGGGTGCCTCTGTGACACCCTACTCCTCACAAATTTCTGCCTTATATTTACACAGTTGTGATGGCATTAATGATGGATATAAAACTGACTCTTTTTGATACCTACAGAGCCTGACTCAAAAGGATGAGTGCTGTCAAGACTCAAATAATTAGCAACCTGCTCATTTGTATTTTTCTGTCCATCCTCCCCTGTTTGCCCTTGCAGTATGTGCTCTACCGACTGCAACTGCGATAGTGCAGAGTACACAAATCTCCAAGTAATATGTAAACTATTGGGAACTGAATTCTTTTATGCGTGTAACTGTTCCCCGACCTGTTTCCAAATTTTACTGTCAAACGTCCCCTCACTCAGAAACCAAGCACAATGCTCTCTCACCCATACCAGGAGCAAAGTAAAACCTGCAAATACAATTTATGTTCCTGAGAAGTCGCTTGCCCCATACTAACCCAATCCCACAGTTCTCGTTCCACGAGGACTGCTTGTCCAGATATATACTATAGGGATTAATGTGGCCACAAATAAAATTTACTCACCTGTCAGACTGCATGGTCGCCGCCAAACACACTGCTCGATGAAGAGCCTCCAGGGGTCACACACTCACACAGGGCATCATTTGCAGCAATTAGAAATGATGCACACCGGGATGCAGACAAAGATTCACGCACAGACAGAGATCTTGTTCAGGAAGGAGCGCAAAGCTGGGCAGAGCAGAGAGCTGAGCCAGGCTGAGGCCTTCTTTATTAGTCAGTGACGGTTTATAGGATTTACAGATACGGACCTGGACTAAGATGTTACGTAAGATGTTTTTCCAATAATTGTTATTAAAAACACACCACACTGATGTTACCTTTGTTTCAGTTACGTTCCCACTCATTCACAGACCAGGCCCAAGGACATTCACACATCATACATATAGGGGCAGTTTTCTGACCCGAGATATTCTCACTGGCCTGGGCTATCACTTCTTACACTCATAAAAACCATACTTCTGTATAATCTGTCCATGGCCCTTTAGCTGGAACTGCTGTTCCCACAGCCTCCTCCCCTCCTCCACCTTTCTCCCAGCTTTAATTGCTGAGAATTCCATCATGTGGTATGGAATATCTCTTTGGTCAGTTTTGGGTCAGCTGTCCTGGCTATGTCCTCTCCCAACCTCTTGCTCGTCCCCAGCCTTTGGGGGCAAGGGGAGTTGGAGCAACAGCCTTAATGCTGTGCTTTGGCGCTGCTCAGCAGTAACCAAAGCATTGGGTTTGTTATTTACACTGTTCTAGCTACAAATACAAAGCACAGCACTATGGAGGCTGCTGTGGGGAAAGTTAACTCCATCCCAGCCAGACTCAATACATCCGATATTAATAGATTAGAAGTATTTACCATTTCAACTTCCCTACATTTTAAAAAATGTGCAGATGGCCTGTTAATTTGTTGAACTAGAATTAAATCATGTGGATATTAAGCCGATATTATTTACATCCACATGCTGTGTACCCGTGCATAGAGATAACAACATGAGCAAGTACTGTAGCGTAAACTTGCAGATTCTGTTTCTTCTGTTTTTCATTAATTCAGATCAGTAAAACTTTCATTGTTTGAAAAGATTTTGCTTTTCAGTGTCTGATTTTTACCTAGAGATAATTTTTCTTAAACACTCTAATACTTCTGAGAAGAAGAAATTTGAAAATAATGAACCTATTCTACACTCTTGTGAACATTTTTGTAACTAATTTGAAACACTTGAAAAAAAAAAAATGTTTAGTTGGTTGGGGTTTTTTTGTGAGACTGAATATTATGAATCAACAAAAGTGTTCAAAATTTTTAAATACTTTTAAAACAGTTTTGATTATAAAACTAGGAGTAGGTAGAAAATTCCTTTTTACATGTTTATCATTTAACAAGTCCAAATGCCAGATTCTGCACCTGAGATGGAGTAATGCTGGACACAAGTATTGATTGGAAGAGGAGTGACTGGAGAGCAGCCCTGCAGAAAGGGATCTGGGGATGCTGGTTGACAGCAGGCTCAATAAGAGTCAGCAGTGTTCCCTGGCAGCCAAGAGAGCAAACCACATCCTGGGGTGCATCAAACACAGTATAAGCAGCTGTTCAGGAGAGGTGATTATCCTTCTGTATTTAGCATTAGTATGGCCTCACCTTGAGTACTGTGTGCAGTTCCAGGCCCCACAATTTAAGAAGGATGTTAAACTACTTGAATGTGTCCAGGGGAGGGCAACAAAGCTGGTGAAAGGGCTGGAAGGCACATCCTATGAGGAGTGACTGAGGACGGTGGGTTTGTCTAGTTTGGAGAAAAGGAGGCTGAGGGGTAACCCCATTGCTCTCTACAGCTTCCTGAGGAGGGCAAGTGGACAGGGAAGTGCTGACCTCTTCTCCCTGGTATCCAGTGACAGAATACGTGGGAATGGCTCAAAGCTGCATCAGAAGAGGTTCAGAGTAGACATTAGGAAACATTTATTTACTGAGATGTTGGTTAAACACTGGAACAGGCTTCCTAGAATGGTGGTTGATCCCCAATGCCTTTCAGTATTTCAAAGACATGTGGACATTGCCCTTACTAAAACGTTTTAACTTTTGGTCAGCCCTGAAGTGGTCAGGCAGTTGGACTAGATGTTCATTGTAGGTCACTTCCAACTGAAATTCAGTTCTATTCTATTCTATTCTATTCTATTCTACTCTACTCTACTCTACTCTACTCTACTCTACTCTACTCTACTCTATTCTATTCTATTCTTACTTGGTTTTTTTAAATGTTATGAACTTGAATATTTTTTTTTAAAATGTGGAACGGTAACTTACTAAATCTCTTTTTTTTTCCCTTGTAATTTATCTTCTTGGTGTTTTCTAACACATTTCCTTTTTTTTTTTCTTTTTTTTTTTTCTTTTCCCTTCTCCTCCTGCTGTACCTCTCTTGCTTTGCATTTTTTTGTGACAAAGTCCACAGGAACTTTTTTTTTTCCAAAATAAAATTATATTATCTAGCTTTGATGGTTAGGACACAGAAGGGTATTTTGTTGAACACTGTGGAGTGCATATTTTCAACTTTACTCTTACCAAATTCTTAAGAGGAGCTTGACCTCTGAAGTTTTCATAGATATTTAGGAAGAAGGAAAGTTGAGTAAAACAATGTAGCAATTGTTAAAGGCCTATTGTCCTGATTAAATTCTTATGTGCTGAATTTAAAATTTTGCAGTCACACAAGGATTCTACAAGCTCTTGTTGAAAACTATGCACAGCAATTTTCTGTATACAACTGCTTTACTTCGCCATTTCCTGATTATTAGGGTTCATAGGTATAAAATAAGGTGAATTGTTTTTCTCTTTTAATGTCACTTTCAAGACATATGTGTCTTGCTCATCAGTGAATATAATATCTTAACAAGTATATTTTAAGATGTTTTGGGAGAAGTGATTCCCTTTATAAATTTACTTAATACACAAAAATATAAACAAACAGGCTACCAATTCAGAAGGGAGGGAATTGTGGATTTTGGAAACAAATAACAAACAAAAAACAGTTTGAACCTGAATACTCAAATTTTTAGCTGTTTGTATTGCACGTCATGATTATCACCAGTGATCTGTGAGACTCAGACTTCAAATTATTGAGTCTTTGTTTGTTTGTTTGTTTCTTTTTTCTGTTTTATTTTTGTGATAAAACTTTTTTCTGTCCTTTCTGTGAAAGCCTGGAAAGAATAATCAGAAAGACCTTGTATCAGCTTGAAGGTAATGTTACTGAGGAAAGAAATGCTATTTTTCACTTGAAGTCCAGCTATAAAAGCAGTGGTCTTATTAAAGACCAAATGTTTGTTAAGTAGTTAAATGAATGTATGTATGTGTTTTAAAAGCTTGTTTTCCATTGAAGATCACTTAAACCCCAGTAACTTAAGTGTTACTCATTTCCACAGTTTCATAAGTAAACCTCCATATGCCCTTAGGAATGAATATTTTAAATAAATGGGAAACATTTAATCTTTGCAGAATTAAATTGGAATTATTAGGAAAGGGACAACCAGAAACAGATATTTTTCGAAAAATGTAAATTTTCTAAGATGTGTGTGTGGTGTTTTGTTTGGTTTTTTTTTACATGTTTAGGATTTAACAAGTGAAACTGTTTCACTTTGGAAACTTCAGTTTTGGAAAAGGAAAATGTTGAGGCCTATAACAATATTTTAAATAGTTTGTATCTTTTTCAGAGCTGTACTGGTCAGTAATGGTGCCTGTCTCTTTGCTAGAATTTTGATATTTCCTGAAGGAAATGTAGCCCATGGAGAGCCCATGCTGGAGCAGGGAAAGTGTGAGGAGGAAGAAGTGGAGGAGAGGAACTCTTATGGACTGATCTAAATCCCCCGTTCCCCATCCCCCCTGCGTTGCCTGGAGTGTGAAGAAATATAGGAGTCAGGAATGAAGGAGTGAAGTTGAGTCTGGGAAAAAGAGCCGAGGAAAAGGTGTCGTTTTAATTCGTCTTTGTTTCTCACTATCCAAATCTATTATAACTGGCAAAAATTAAAGGAATTTTCCTCAAGTCTGTTTTGCCTGTGACAGTAATTGGTAAGTGATCATCCTGTCTTTATCTCAACTCATGATCTTTTCCATCTTATTTTTCTCCCCCTGTACTGTTAAGAAAGGGGAGTGAGTGGCTGGATGGGTGTCTAGCAGCTAGTCAAGGTTAACCCACCACAGTCCATAACTTGATGTTTTACAGTTGAAGATATGTGGCAGGATATAATTGATAAAGATTTCAGAAAATTTGTCATTCTGTGTGTCTGTGTGTAACTTTATTTCTCTTTACTACTACCCTTTCTCTGTGAGTGAGCCACTGGTGCTTTGAGTGCAACTGACTGAAGGCAGGATTTTTCAATAACATTCCATTTGGGCCTAATTCTTTGTTTCTGTAAATCAATGGAAATTTTACCACAAACTTCAAAGCAAACAATGAATTCTTCTTGGAATGGATTTTTCTAAACCCTAATACACCTTATCATCTTCACTTTTCTTTTTGTTTAATCCGTGATTAAGATTTAAAATTCTTCAATGCTGTTGTTCTTTACAGTGTTTCATTAAATAATATAGCTCTAGTCATCTGTTTTGTGGGGCTTTCTCATTATTTATAATGCACATTATAAGAAATATTCAGTTTCTCCTCAGTTCTTAGAAATCTTGGATGAAAAAAGACATAAATCTGTCACTGGAGGGTTCTTATTCACGTACTTTCTCTTTTTTAGTTAAAACAAACCAAACCAAAAAAACCAAACAACTACAAAAAATAAATTTAAAACCCAACATCTGTATCTGTGGCTTTGCACAGAGCTTGTTTAGTGCAGCAGTAATTTAGGACTCTGCCTGAGTTCACTAAATTTGGTTCAAGTTTTACTTTACGCATTGAATTATTTTAAATTATTATTGGCATTGACATATTTAGAGCATATTTTATAGCATCATTTTATATATCAAAATATAAGTCTTCTGATAGGCATCCTCCCCTCCTCTTATATTTGGCAGTAAACCACAGGCTAAAATTATATTTTTCTCATGAGTATATGATTAGACTTGATATACATGAGACGACCTTATGACATTACATTTCAAAACATTGGACAAGTTTCAGATTAGCTGCACTTGGTGGATAAAAACTATACCCTTTGAGCTAGGTAAACTTGGTTACTGTGTACACAAGCACAGGCACGTCGCGAGAAGAGCCAGAGACCACAAATGCAATTGCAAAGAGCAAGTTTTATTTTAGTTACCTCTCTACTGGGGGATCTCCGTAGCCGCACCTAAGCTCCCAAGCAGAGGCGGCGTAAGCGGGGACGCAGGTGCTGATAAGTTTAGCCCTGCTGGAAGATCATTAGGCCGACTACACTCGTCTATATTTAAAGGTTTAGAGCAGATGCAGCTTCTTGCTGTGCTCTGCTCTTTCTCAAAACAAAGCAGGAATCTCAGACATGATAAGGTACTATAGGGTTTCTCTCAGGCCTATGTTATCATCTCACACAGAGGTTCCACTTGTCAAGCACACAAGGTCAGTAAAATAATCAGTGTGATGTATGTGCTTTCTTTATACCCCAGCTGCGGGTCACTTGAGCGTGTTTACCTTTCTCCTCCTTGCCCAATCTTTTGCAATTCCCATACATTCCACTCCCTTGCCCAAGGGACCGGCTTTGCTGGGGCCAGAATAGCCATAGGTGTTCACGTGGGCGTGTAAAGTTCAGAACAGAGCAATTTACAGAGATACTCAACAAACATATACATCTACAAAGAGAGAAAAGGAACAAATATATGTGTGCAATAATAGGTTGCATCTGGCGTCCCGTCTATCTTCTCAAGAGATGAGATGAGTCTTTCAGCCAGGCACTGTCAGTGGATCTTTTAATTTGATGTGTCAGTCCCACAAGATGTTATCTTCTATTCTGGCTAGTTCATTAGCTGTCTTGAAGCCGCACTTGCCTTAAAAAAGTCAGGGTAGCATCTTCAGCCACTACCTACCCAAGGGAAAAAGAACAATGAGAAACATTAATGTAAAAAAAAAAAAAAAACAAAAAAACCCAACCGAAAACCCTTGGCATAATACATGTCTGTAACAGGACTATTGCAGTAATAAATGACAACAAGAGATCTGCAGCTATTAGTCCTGTGGAGGTGTGTCCTGCGTATTATACTTGTAACGTAGGGTTACAAGGCACGACGAGCCAATCTGTGATAAGGGGGGAAAACAGGGGCGTCTTCTCCTTCCAATAATACATACACTGTTGCTCCAGCTCCTTCAGCTAGTATTACTCCGGGTTTGACAACCTGGTGTGGGGTAATTAGCCACACAGACTGGAAAGCCGTGGCCTGTGCTTTCTCAGGTTGAACTTCAACACGATGTTGGGTCCACGACACCAATAACATCGTTCCAATGCTGTCTCCTCTAGACAAAACACAAGTAGTCATTGAAGATATCTGAAATACAAGAACTCGAGAGTCTGATATTAGGAAAGGATGCAACATAAGAGGAGAAGTCGGAGTACACAACCACACAGCATTCTCAGGAGTTATTATGTGGACTTTCACATCCAGATTAATAGGTTGCGGTCCCACTTTGCAGTCCATTGGGGTGAATAACTCCATTTCCCCTGTGGTTAGTATTTTGGGAGAAATACCATCTGGAAGGATTTCAATCTGCACCATGTTTTGCACTGGGGGTGTTGTGATGCGATCATAAGGTGTTTGATTATGGATAATCTGACTGTTAAGCAAAAAAACTGCTTTAGTCAGATGTGGGTTCCAATGTTGCAAAGTTTTAGCACTGGTTAATTTTTTCAATTGTTCCTTCAACATTCCATTCATCCTTTCAATTAAGCCATTGGCCTGGGGATGATATGCAATGTGAAACAACCAGTCTATCCCTAACCCTCGAGCCCAGTCTTGTACATTACATCCACTAAAGTGTGTCCCTTGGTCACTCTGTATTTGATGGGGAGGTCCATAGTGATGGATGAGTTGTTCTAGCGCCTCAATCGTATTATGTTGATTAGCATGTTTAGTGGACTTGGCAAATAATAGCCCTGACACCGTATCCACAGCAGTGAATACATATTGCCACCCCCTAGATGGGGGTAAGGGGCCCACATAATCAACTTGCCAGGTATTCAAAGCCCACTGACCAGGCTTTATCTGTCCCCATGGCCTACATAGTGCTCTCAGGTGTAACCGTGTACAAGTAGCGCAATTATGTGCACATGACATATAAGCATGTAGTGGCAAAGGGGTTTGGTTATGAACAATGTCCCATGCACGTGCGGTAGAAGCTGAGCGATGACCACAAGCAATATGTGCATGTAAGGCCTGAGCATGTATGTTGGCAGAGGTCATCTCATCTACCTCTCTGTTGTTCTGTGACTCAAGTGAGCCATCTTTTTGATGAGTTGAAACATGTCTCACTTTCAAAGGAGATGTCTGTACGTGCTGCCAAATTTGTTGCCATATATCTGCCCCCCATATTGGATATCTTTGTACATGCCAATCGTCCTGGGCCCAGCGGAGCAACCACATTGTGAGACTTTTATATACTACCCAACTATCAGTATATAAATAATGTGCCTTCCCTTCCAGGATAGCAAGGGATGCTGCAAGCAGTTCAGCCCACTGACTAGAGGCCTACACACCCGTTTGCCATAATATTATGCCTGGTAAAGGAGTATATGCAACCGCCCTCCATTGCCTTTGTCCAGTTGCAGTATATGTTGCACTGCCATCAGTAAACCAGGCATCCTTATTGTGCTCTTCTGTTAACTCGTCATAAGGAGGAGCCTCCTCCACAGGAGAGGTCGGGATTTCTCCTAGAGGAAGAGCTTCCCCAAGTGCAGGCACATGATTGAATGATATTGTACCAAGAAGGGTGGCATGTGGGGTAGTCACATGTGAGTTTCCTGGTAAAAATCGTTGCTGCAGATAGTGTTTCCACTTCCAGTGCGTAGCTACCTGAGCTACTCCTGCATGGGCCCTAACAGAGTCATCTGCAACCCAGCCATGAATAGGTATGGGGGTGTGTACGGTTACACTATCTTGACCCGTGATATGTTCAGTTTCCTGCAGTGCCCAAACAACAGCCAGAATCTTTTTTTCCATTGGGGTATAAAGAGTAGCAGACCCTTGCAGTGCTTTAGACCAAAACCCTACGGGTTCCTTCTGATTTTTTGGTCCAGTCGTCTGCCACAATCCCCAAGAGACTACATCATCCAAAATTGTTACTTCTAGTTCAAAAGGATATCCTTGCCTGGGAGTATATAATCGTGCATGTTCCATCAAGGCACTTTTACAGGCATCAAAAGCTTCTTGTTGTTGTTTGGTCCACTGCCAGATAGCTTTCTTTCTAGTTAGTTTCTGCAGAGGCCTCATTAAAATTGCCAAATGTGGGATAAAAGTCCTCCAATACCCCAGAAGTCCCAAAAAGGTCTGTAACTGCTTTACCGTTGCTGATACAGGAAATTGCTGAACTGTCTGCTGCACTTTATTTGGTATTTCCTTAATCTGCCCATGCCAGATGACCCCCAAGAACTGTACAGTGGTACTAGGGCCTTGTATTTTCTTTGGATTGATTGTCCAGCCCCGGTTCTGCAAATGTGACTGCAATGACTCAGCAACTGCTTCAATTTCTTGTTGTGACTCTGCCATAAGCAAGAGACCATCAATATAATGGTATACAGTAAGAGTACCTGACCATGATGCTACATCAGTTGCTACCATTTGATGGCATATAGAGGGGCTGTGCTTGTATCCATGGGGCAGTACCTGAAAGGTATATTGCTTTTGCTGCCAGGTAAAAGCAAACTGGTCTTGACTCTCTGGGGCAACGACAATTGAAAAGAAAGCATTAGCAAGATCTAGTACCATTTTCCATGGCAATAAGTTCTTGCCAATTTTTTCTATGAGTGTAACCATATCTGACACCATAACTGCAAGGGGGAGCTGACTTTATTCAATTCTCTATAGTCTACAGTCATTCTCCAAGTCCCATCTGTTTTTCGAACAGGCCAGATAGGATTATTGAAAGCCATCATGGTTTCATTAATAATCCCCACTTGTTGGAGTGCCCGAATAGTCTCGGTAATTTCTTCCTCTCCCCCTGGGATGCGATATCGTTTTATAGTCACCACCTTGGCAGGTGCAGGCAGCACAACAGGATCCCATTTTGGGAATTCACGCAAGACAGTTACAGAACAGATAGCAAATCCAGTGCGTGGAGAGCCGAAGAAAAACGACCATTTAAGGTTTCGACTGTCCGCCCTGCTAGGACATCAATACCCAGAATATATTCTTTAATTGGGGCAATCAACTCTGTTGCAGTAAATGGCTTGGCATTTGCGATTGTGAGGGCAACAGTAGCTTGGAGATCAGGGGTTGGATGTCCCCCCAAACCACAAATCTGTGATGTAGTGTCTTTGTTCTTAATATCACTATGTAACACCATGACCTCAGCCCCCGTATCCACCAGAGCTAACACATTCAAAATCCCCCCAGACCGCCACTCTATGGTTAAAGGAACATAAGGGCGTCGGTCCCTGTGAAGGGGTTTCGTTAGAAGGAGATATGTTGTTGAATTAGTCAGGCCCAAAGGAATCTCAAGGCCACTTCGAGAAGCTGAGAACAGAATCTGCTGTGAGAAAGAGGGGCGTTTCTTCATTAACAGGGTCTCAGCATGGCGTGAGTCGTCGGACCTATCATCGGTGGGGCTCCAGCGTGTGGACTGCCCATGATACTCATTTAGCGAATCCATGCTTGGAGCATGGATTCGTGATTAGGGAATAGTTGTGTATATAAGGAGACATGTTTCTGTAATAAATGGCTTTTGCGTGATTCACATTGAAGCGGAGTGCTGAGTCCTTTATCGTTCTAACAGGTCCCCTCATGATAGGAAGCTACAGTGGAGGCAACCTCGGGGGACCTGCCAAACCTTCAGTCCCGCTGTTTAGGCAACTGCCAAGCAGTGCCTTGCTTTGAAGCGGCAGGCGGGGTGGAGGGACGGTGCGGGGGGGCCGATGTGGCTGGAGATGGCTGGCTTTTTGCCATAGATATTAACTGTCGCCAGCGGCGGAACAGTTCTGCTGTTGACAGCCCACTTAGTTCCGATCGTGGGACGCCAACCTGTAAAAGATCATGCCACATCTGTCTCCTCGTCACCTGTGCTGTAGACCCTTTTGATTTTGCTGACTTTCCCTTGTTCACCATTTTACAGAGGGTCCTGAGAGCATAGTCTCAAGATCTTTCATGGCGGTCACCAGAGCACCTACATTACCCGCGGCAGCTTGTATTGTTGATATAAGGCAGGGTTTCACTGAGACAGGTGCTCCCTTCAACAACTCCATCCTGATACTTCTTGTGATTGGTATATCATCTGGACTAGTCCCCGTCAACAATGCATGAGCCATTCCCATTTGCTGTAGCAAAGTGGTACCATCTCATATTGTAGACCAGCTTCCAAGGGAAGACATTAACTCCCTAGGGTCTGCATGTGTTCTTAAAACTGCTGCACACAACCACTGATATACTGTAGGTGCGGTAATGTCTTCCCCATTTGTATTTCTAATATTCCGCAGCTGGACAAATTCTCTTTGTATCAAATCATTCTTAGATATAGGACATAACAGATCATTTTCAGCCGCTAACAAGTGGATTGATGCAGCTCCATTATCCCATGCTCGCAAAAGCCACTCCAATATACCTTCCCCATTCTTTTGCTGGTAAAACTCCAAAAATTCTTTTAACTCTTTCGGAGTGTAAGTACACATAAGCTGTATCCCCCCATCAGCCTGTTCCTGCTCTCCCATCATCTGTATGAGGGGTCATGCCTGCATCACATCCCTTCCGTTTGAATCTGAATCCAACTCAAATTCAACTTCAGAATCTGAGGATGCCCTGCAAATATTTCCATCCCATTCATTGGGATCCCAGGAATGTTTCATGGTGAGAGCACGAACCTCGGAAATCGAAACTCTACGTGACCCATGTCTATCTCGCTGTTTATTAGCAATACGCGCTACCAAACAGTCCACCTTGTCCTGCAACCCAGAGCAGAGCTCTGATTGAGATGCAATTACTTCATGCACCATCACCTTTGCCTCTTGCAAAGTCCCAATTTCCTTCTCTAAATCTGCGACTTTACTCCGTAATACAACAACTTTACGGTTAAGAGATCTAAGACCAGTATTAAATAGCCATCCCAATCTTCCCGCTAACTTGCGAGAAGATTTACAAGCCACTCTTCATGGAAACTTTAGTATGGCTGCTTCAATTCCCTGGGGAGTAACCACGCCCCCCCCCCCCCCCCCCCAGAAAGGCCTTCTTCCTATACAGGCCTTCTTTATTAGCCATTGACAATTTATAGGTTTACATATACGGGCCTGGACTAAGATGTTACATAAGATGTTTTTCCAATAATTGTTATTAAAAACACACCACGCTCATGTTATATTTGTTTCAGTTATGTTCTCACTCATTCACAGACCAGGCCCAAGGACATTCACACACCCCATGCACTTGGGGGCAGTCATCCAGCCCGAGATACCATTCTCATGAGTCTGGGCTATAACTCTTTACAATTATGAGAAACGTACTTCAACACAATCTGTCCAAGGCCCTTTATATTTTGCTATGATCTGATTACGTTACTATTATTTCTTTGACCGTCCAGATGGTCATGTTAGTATTGAACTTCCTTTATCATCCAGGTGGCTGGAACTGCACATCTTGCTTTTCCACAGTAGACAGAGACAAAGAAGGCCTTCAGTAACTCTGCCTTCTCTATATCTTCTGTCACCAGGGCACCCACCTTGTTCATCAGTGGGCCTACATTGCCTCTGGTGTTAGTTTTATCTGTCACGTATTTGAAAAAGCTCTTCCTGTTGTCCTTGACCCCTCTCACCAGATGTAATTCTAAGGAGGCCTCAGCTTTCCTAGTTGCCTCCCTACACCCTCTGACAACAGCCTTATATTCTTCCCAAGTGGCCAGCCTCTCCTTCCATGATCTGTAAACTCTCCTCTTCCACTTGAGCATACCCAGCAGCTCCCTGTTTAACCATGCAGGTCTCCGGGCTCCCTTCCTTGACTTCCTATGTGCTGGGATGCTCTGATCTTGAGCCTGGTAGAAGCAGTCCCTGAACACTAAACAGCTATGTTGGGCCCCTTTACCTTCAAGCAGACTTTGCCCATGGGATTTCCCCTAGCAATTGCTTGAAAAGGCCAAAGTTCACCCTGCTCAAGTCCAGGGTTGCAATTCTGCTTGCTGTTCTGTTCCTACCACACAAGATCCTGAACTCCACCACTTCATGGTCGCTGCAACCAAGGCAGCCCTCAACCTTTACCGCTTCAACCAGACCCTCCTTGTTAGCGAGGGTGAGGTCCAGCAGTGCACCTCTCCTAGTTGGCTCCTCTACCATTTGCATCAGAAAGTTATCGTCAGGGCACTGGAGGAACCTCCTAGACTGTGGCTGGCCGGCCGAGTAGTCCTTCCAGCAAACATCAGGAAAGTTAAAATGCCCCACAACAACCAGGGCCTGTGACTGTGAGGCTGCTCTCAGCTGCCTGTAGAAGGCTTCATCAACTTCCTCACCCTGATCTGGTGGCCTGTAATAGACACCCACAACAGTATCACCTCTGCCAGACTGCTGCTTAATTCTCTCCCATAGACTCTCAACTCACTCCTCATCCATGCCTGGACAATACTCAGTACACTGTAGTTGCTCTCTCACGTAAAGAGCAGCTCCACCACCACGCCTAGCTGGCCTGTCTTTCCTGAGAAGTACATAGCCATCCATGACCACATTCCAGTCATGTGAGCTGTCGCACCATGTCTCTATAATTGCCACCATGTCATAATCTCCTGCCCGAACACAGGTTTCTAACTCCTCCTGCTTATTCCCCATGCTGCATGCATTGGTGTACAAGCATTTCAGAGAGCGAGCTGGGCACACTGATTTCATGCTAGGGGTATGGGCAGCTTCCCAGTCTTCATCAGTTCTAGAGTACTGCCCCACTAATTCAAGCCCAGCTACAACCCCATCCCCCTTTGAGTCTAGTTTAAAGCTCTCCAAATGAGCCCTGCTAATTCCTGTCCCAGTATCCTTTTGCCCCTGTGAGATATATCTTTCCTGCGTATCACTGTTTGGACTGGTGTCTTGTAAAACCAGCCATTATCAAAGAATCCAAAGCCCTGCCTGTAGCACCAGTCTTGTAGCCAATTGTTTATGGACTGAATTTTTATTTTCCATCCCATGTCATCACCCAAAACTGGAAGGAGTGAAGAGAAGATCACTTGAGCCCCTGAGTCTTTCACCATCCATCCCAAGGCCTTGAAATCTTCCTTCATTCCTCTCAGACTGTGGGATGCAGCTTCCTCCCCATCTGTCTGGAAGATCAGCAGTGGGTAGTAGTCTGGTGGGTGCACCAGGTTGGGGAGTGCCCTCCCTGGTGATGTCCCTGATCCAGGCTCCAGGTAGACTACAAACTTTCCTACGATGAGGGTCAACTCTGCAGATTGGGCCCTTTGTCCCTCTCAGAAGGGAATTGCCTACACAATTACCCTTCTTTCTCATCTGAAGCGGTCTTGAGGTGTGGAGTCAGCTGCCTCTTTCTTTGTGACCTTGGAGGCAAGCCTTGCACTACATACTCACGTACATCTTCATCAAGATCCAGGTCCTCAAACTCCCCAGGGGCACCTGAGGAAGCAAAGCAGGTAAGGAGGGAGGTTGCCCGCGGTGCCAAACTGGAACTCACTTCCAACTTTCATCATCTTTTTGGTCCCCTTCCTCTGCCCGACAGCGACAGGGCAGGGACCGTCTCAGGTCTTCCCTCTCTGCCCGACTGGGCAGGGGGTCCATCACCTTTTCGGGGTTATCTCCCTGAAGCCTCTATGAGTTACTCCACCAGTCAATCTCCTTTTCACACTCCCTCATGGACCTCAGCATCTTGACGTCCTCCTTAAGTTTTGTGACCATGTAGAGCAGATCTTGCACCTGCTCACACCTCACGCAGGTAGAATGCTGGTCGTTCTCCCCTGGCAGCAGCAGGCTCTGGCACTCCCTGCAGCTGGAAAACTGAACAGCCACGGTTCGGGGCAGGTTGTCAGTCTGAGTTGCTACAGTCTTTTTGAGACAAGCTCTCTTTCTGGAAGAGACCATAGTAGGCAGTGGTCTGGGACACTGGCAATAGGTGAGAAGGTCTAATAAGCAAAAAGTGACAACCTCTGCGCCCTACTGCACAAGCTATCACACCCCCTGCTGCAGAACAGTGTGACTGGTACTCACTCGTGTCACGAGCTGGTTGCCCCTCACAGCGCCTGGTAGGCATCGCTGCCCTCCCTGAGGTGATACATGGAATTAACAACTAACTAATTAACACTTGAAGAACTAACACTTAAAGACACTTAGAGAGTTAACACTTTAACCCACATCACTATTGCTGAGCCTTGCTTAGCTTTGTGTAACTTATTATACGAGAAACAGGAGTTCGCTGACACCTTGCAAAGATAATAATCCTTGGGTGCATTCTTGAATGAAATAGATAACAGAAACTTGGGCAAAGGACAAGAGATATGCCAGTTTTAACCAGCTCAGCAGTCTGAGTCCTAACCAACTCATCACACTGGACCAAAGGAGATGGTGTACAGAGAAGAGGATCCGGGTTCACGATCACTGCACAGCTGCAAGCAGGAGGAGCCAGAGGAGGAGACTATGGAAATGGTGTCCCGGAACTCATTGTAGTAAGAACCGCCTTCTCGGGGACAGGTTATGAATATGTACAGGCATTGCTAAAACTTTTGCGAATATGTAACACTTTACTGCATTTAACCAAGTTCACAGCTACTGTGATGGAATTAAGGAGCTACATGAGCCTTTGAAGAACTTGGTAAGGCTTTGATGACAACACCTACTTTAGGACTCCCAGATGTGAGTAAACCATTTTTTCTATTCTATCAAGAGAAACAGGGAATAGCCTTGGGTATACTGCCACAGGATCTTGGCCAGTAGCGGCGAACACTGGTCTGTTTCTCCAAACACTTAGATGCAACTGCAAAGGAGTGACCTGGATGCAGTTAGAGCAGTGGTACTGAACATACAGGAGGCCTGGAAATTTAGCATGGATCAGAAAATGACCGTGCTAGTATCCCACATAGTGTCTACAGTTCTAGAAGCAAAAGGGAGACATTGGCTTTCCCCACAAAGATTTCTCAAATATCCGGCTAAATCATCGTTAATACCATTATCAATCCAGGTTCTCTCCTCAGTGGTAACATTGAAAAACCAGTTCATCATGATTACCTGGAAATCATGGAAGAAACATAGTCCAGCCGACCAGATCTAAAGGACAATCCTATGGAAAACACTGAGAACTGCTTTATGGGTGAAAGCAGTAATATCCTGAACAGCAAAAGACATGCTAGTTACTCAATAGCCATGAAGCGATGGAATCTGGACTTCCGCCTAGAAGTACTTCCGCACAAAAGGCAGAAATAATCGCCCTTATTTGTGCTCTGGAACTAGCTCTAAGTAAAACTGTGAACTTTCATATGGACTCTAAGTATGCTTTCAGGGTTGTGTATGTGCAGGGAGCAATTTGGATAGAAAAAGGACTCGAACTCTCAAGGCAAACATATCAAACATGCAGAAGAAATATTGGCAGTTCAACTTCCTAAGAAGGTGGCAATCATGCATATCAAGGCACACCAGAAAGTGAGCTCAGAATTGGAAAAAGGAAATGAGCTGGTGGATAGAGAGGCAAAACTGGTGACTAAGCAAAAGGTAAAAGCAAAAAGTGCCCTAGTCCCCAACAGACAGGTCTATTTAGAAGGTAAGCCAGAATACGCTAAGGAAGACTGAAAACTTATTACAGATCTAGAGGGATCACATAATTAGGAAGGGTGGGCTCACACCCCACAGGGAAAACCTATTGTTACCTCCTATTTAGTTTGGTCTTCGGTAAGGGAAGAGGACAGAAACAGACACTGAGGAGCAGAAGCACTATATAAACATTTGATCAGGGAAAATAAGAGCTAGAAATTTGTATACTACTGTAAGACAGGTGACACATCAATGCAATCTTTGCCTCCAGACTAATCCTAAGAATATACCCAAGCCAGAAACGGGTCAAATTGGGAAAGGAAATGGACCTGGGCAACAATGGCAAATTTATTTTTTGGAACTCCCAAGAAAAGGGGGATGCCGATATTTGTCGGTACTAACTGATACCTTTTCAGGTTGGCCAGAAACACTCCCTACCAGAACATCAAAAGCTCGGGAGGTGACTAAAACATTAGTACAAGAAATAATACCAAGGTTTGGAGTTCCAGCTGTTATATCCTCTGATAAAGGGCCACATTTTCTTTCAAAAGTTGTACAGCAAATCAGAGTATATATATTACATTGCCCACTTCTGCAGGAGAGAGCTTTAAATTTGTAGTAATTAACCAAAACCTTTCTGAAATTCTATCAAATAAATTAGGATCTCTTTACCTTGACATGTTTTAGTCCTTCTGGACCTTCTGGGTGATCTTTTGGTCCCTTTGGTCCTTTTGGTCCTTCTCGGTGACCAGGCCAGGTGGCACTTACTAATTCAGCAAGAAGAAACCCAAAAGAGAAGACAAATGCTACAACTGCAGTGAGCGGGGACACCACGTCAAAGAATGCAAGCTCCCGTTGCAGCCCAAAAGATGCTGTTTCTGCCAGAGCACCAGCCATATGGTTGTCAGCTGCCCGAAAAGAGCTCAGCAGTGCAGTAGACAAACACCGGAAGCCTGACGTTTGCATTAACATTTAAAATCTGTTTAAGGATAGTGTTACAGTTTAAGGCAAGGCGGCAATAAACCATGGCAGATGCTCTCTGTTATCCCCTTTACCTCCCACCACCCCTTCCTTTAGATCGGAAAGATGATAAGAAAGATAAGAGGAAAGGAAGAGAGACTTAGACTTCAAGCTGGAGAGTTTTAAGGGGTTTTACTAATGCTACTAATAAATAGAGAATATATATACAAAATATACAAAACCAATCTCAAGTGCTCAATGTGGAGTTGGCGTCACTCCAGCAGCGGCGGAGCTGGGTGTGCGGAGCTGGCGTGGCTCCAGCAGGTGCACGCCAGGCCCCCAGAAGTCATGGGGGGGACTTCACAGTAAACTGGAACCTGGTTGCAGGGATGCAGGGCCTGAGACCTGCACATCACAGGCAGACAGACAGGGTCCTCTCTAGATGCCGACCATGGTCGAAGAGAGTGTGACCCTTGTGATCACCTTGTTATACAGGGGGTATGACGATTATGGGATGGAATGCTCAGTTCATCCTCAGTTGGTCAGTTCTAGTCACCTTTTCCATCTACCCCTCCTTAAACACACCCCTCTCACAATGGAACGTGAGAAAACTTATCAGTCTTTCTTAGCTACCATAGTAATAAATCTAAACACGAGCTTCTTTAGCATTCCGTTGGTCTCTCATCAGCACCAAGTACAGCATCCTAGGAAAAATATGCAGGCTAAAACTCAGAAAAGTACAGCCATCTAGAAGAACTTAGCTGAAAGAAAAATCACTAAAAGAGAACCAGTCTTGTTTTTAACAAAACCAGGACAGATAGAGATGGGTTTTTTCAGGTAGAAGTAGCCTTCTTACCTGTGGCCAGAGAAAACATAGATAAAGAATCATCAGATTGGTAAAAGAATGTATTAACCTCTTAGAAAAAGGGGGATGATACAGGGAATAGACAGTTAACTAATTAACACTTAAAGAACTAACATTTGACACTTAAAGAACTAACCCTACCCCACATCACTAAAGACCCAACAGAGAGCTAACCCTTTAACCCACATCACTATTGCCTAGCCTTGCTTAGCTCTGTGTAACTTATTGTACGAGAAACAGGAGTTTCCTGACGCCTTGCAAAGATAATAATCCTTGGGTGCATCCTTGGTGAATCCTTGGGTGAACTAGATAACAGAAACTTGGGCACAGGACAGGAGATACGCCAGTTTTAACCAACTCAGCAGTCTGAGTCCTAACCAACTCATCACACTGGACCAAAGGTGACGGTGTACAGAGAAGAGGACCTGGGTTCACGATCACTGCGCAGCTGCAACCAGGAAGAGACAGAGGTGGAGACTACGGAAATGGTCTCCCGCAACTCACTGTAATAAGAACCACCTTCTCGGGGACAGGTTATGAATATGTATAGGTGTTCCTAAAACTATCATGAATATGTAACACTTTACTGCCTTTAACCAAGCTCACAGCTACTGGAAATTTACACAAGTATTAGGTGTAATGCTTCCCCGTGTGTTCGGCACCGTAAATAAATAGGTAAAATACATACCTTCTTTACAGTCTCAAGGGTTGTAAGATCATTTCCGCACCTCACTACTTAATAGTTCCTCGCTGCATAAGCGACTGTTTTTTATTTCCTCACAGGATTTGCGGGTGTTTTTGCTCACTAGACAAAGTGAGGGCATTCTGTGCTTAAATATGAGCACGTGTATTTGTTTCCTAAAGTCAGGGACAGCTCTGACGTTGTTTTTGTGAGCCACGTGTATGCACACTGTGGATATCCATTGTTACTATCTGCTGCACCCCAATAATTTCCTCAACTGATATTCAAACCTCTATTTATGTTATTGAAGTGCTAAAATCCCATTCTTTACCGGCTAATTTGCTGCATCTTTTTGACCAGAATTAAAGCTTGTTTTGGACCTTGTTGTTCGCCTAAAACTAACTTTGGGGTGCCTTTGTGACACCTTCTTTACAATCTCAAGGGTTGTAAGGTCATTTCTGCCCCTCACCAGAACCCAACAGGGCCTGTCAGATCCTGACAGTACCTGACAGAGCCCGACAGGGCCCATCAAAGCTTGAAAGAGCCCAGCAGCGCCCAATGGAGCCTTACAGAGCTTGACGATAACCAACAGAGCCCAACAAAGCCTGAATAAGGACAAGAAAGTCCGACAAAGCCCGACAAAACCCAACAGAGCCTGACAGACTGTGACAGAGACTCACTGTCTCGGTTGAGACGGACAAACAACATGCACCATGTTCTTCTCAGGATGAAAGTAGTAGATACCATTTATTGCTACAAGTGCATTTTTATACATTTCTACCAATTCATGTGTCTCTTCACTATTGGTTACAAGTGACAGCAAGTAACATCTCATTGGCTAATTTTTGCTGTCATCAATATTACTCTTTTACTCCCTTCTCCCTAACGGGTACATCCCTTCTATCTCATGGGTACAACTTAATATCTCTGGATACTCCTTTACTCCCATCCTTCTCAAGGGCGAACCTTAATATCTTCAAGGCTGTTCTCTGTTCCCATACCCTCTGTCAGGGATTCCACAGACCTGCTGTAGTTTCCCACAATTTTCCCTTTTTGTATTTGTGCTAAAAAAAATGCCTTCATTGTCTGCTGCAGGGCCCTTTGCAGCAGAGAAATCATGCATGGCAACATTAGTAACACAACCACATCAATCATCAGAAAGATCAGTCCCATTTTCACTACTGATAACAACAACCCTGAAAACCCCCAGCCACTAAACAATTTATTTAACCAATCCCATCCATCATCAACTTGTAACTTTTGTACTCCCTCTTTCAATAATTGTATACTTTTACGAATTGACTCAGAATGATCTGACAAGTTCATACAGCACATACCATAAAAGTCTTCACACCCATGTCCTTGAGCTAATAACAAAAGTTTACTGTGGCTCTATTCTGCAGTGTAGCATGTCTTACAGAATCTACATCTAACAAAAGTCCACTTAAAGCCTTAGAAGTTCTGTTAGTTTGCTTAGCTAGCCAACATCCTAATTTTTCTAAAGTATTTAAAGCTTTAGCTGTGCCAACACCAGGTACAAGAGATCCTAAAACCCTTAATCCTGATCCCCAACAATCTACTCTGTCATCACATTTTGACTTATATGCATGCAAAAAGCATATTTCCCGTGTCGCTTTTCTGTGATCTACTATCATGGATCCATTGGGCATTAAGAGAGTTAATCGTCCCAAACTACATGGTCCTCCAACAGCATTAGAAGGAATTCCTGGCCAGGCTCTATCTCCGCAGATCAAGAATACAACATATGGGAGTTTTCGGGGTTGCTCTCCCACATTCTTAACGACACCCCTTGGATTCTTCTGCGAGACATTGCACCAATGAGTTTCATTTCTGTAGTCGTCAAGGGTAGCATTAACATTTTGCAGTTTTATCCATTCATGCTTTAGCATATCGTCCTGACACTTTTCACAAATCAGATGGCTACAAGCGTCCATGGGCACAGATCCCAGATTCCAGTTCCTGTGATTCAGTGTCTATTTCTGGGAGGCAATGAATCCAAAGTGCCATGTTGGTATTATTACAGTTTGTCTCAATGCCTTTGCACCAACCACTATTTTGAAACAGTTGTGTGATGCTGCTGTAATCGTCAAGGGGGCTGCCAATCAAGCATGTGTGGAACGGGTTTTCCGGAGACGCCATAGCTAGGCATATGGAGTCCTGGCCAGTCATGTTGGCTAAAGTAATCTGCATGTTAGTCTTTGTCTGTGCAGACATCCAAGATGCAGCAGCTGCAGCAATCATCATTAGGAAGGCAACACAGGTTTCACATTTCGTGCAGGCAAGCATTGCGACCCTTGATCTGTAGAGACACGAGCATAGCCTCTCCCCCAGGTTAATAATTCATGTGGACCCGTCCATTGTCCCATGCGCAAATCCTGCACCAACACTTTTGCCCCTGGACTCACTCTCTCTTGAGCCACTAAAGAGGAAAAATGATGTAGAATGGGCGGCATCTGGGCATCATCAGAAACCTGAAAAAAGTTTAAAACAGACGTGGCTTTAGCCAAGCATGCATCAGGTGGCTCACCCAACATTCCCCCTTTTTGTTTTTGAAGAAAATGCTTGAGTGTTCCATGAGCACGTTCCACAATGCCTTGCTCTGTGGGAGAGTGAGGAATACCTGTAACATGAGATACCCCCTAAAGCTGTAGAAATGAAGCAACTTTCCGGGATACATATACTGAATCATTGTCTGTTTTTACCTGTTGCGGAACGCCCAAAAAGGAAAATGCATACTGCCAATGGTATATTACATCTCGTGCAGATTCTGCAGTATGAGCAGTGGCAACGATAGCAGAAGAGAAGGTGTCTATAGAGACATGAACATACTTCAAGTACCCAAATTCAGGTACATGCGTAACATCGGTTTGCCAAATTTGCAAGGCTCAAAGTCCACGGGGATTGGTGCCATAATAAGTAGGAATATGCTGATTTTGACAATCAGGGCATTTGGCAACAATAGTACGTGCCTCTGAACTTGAGATGCCAAATTGTTGTCTCAAAGCATGGTAACCTTGGTGATAGAAATGATGTGAAGCTATTGCCTGTTGCTTAACATCAGGAACAGGTCCTAAAGTCGCTGCTGAAACTAAAGAATCTGCTTTTGCATTTCCTTCTGTTATGAAACCTGACAATGTATTACGACTTTTAACATGCATGACATTATATTCATGAAGACGCTTCTGAATTTCAAGCCATAACAGTTTTTAAGTACCAAATAGCTTTTCATTAGACACATGTCCCAATACAGCTTTATCCAACCGTTGTACAAGCCCAGTCACATAAGCAGAGTCTGTCGCAATATTCACAGTGCCAGGGAAGACCTGAAATGCCATGATTGTTGCTCTAAGTTCAACCACTTGTGGTGATCCTTGATATTCTCCTTGATAATCCTGATATTCTACTTGATGTTGCCATTGTGGTTCATCCTTCCAAACAACGGCTGCCTTGTCTGTCCTTCCTGATCTGTCTGTAAACACCGTAGGTCCATTTACTGGGCTCAACTGATTCAATTGCTTCTGACCAAATCTCTCCAAACTGCCTAATTTAATCACTGGATGTGAGGGCAAATGATAACTGATTTGACCCGTATAATTCATCATGGCTGCTTGTAGTGCAGAATTATTAGCCATACACCATTCAAAATAATGACTTTGCACAGGAAGCACGATCGTTTCTGGATCTCTTGCCATTAATTCCATGCTACGTGATCTGATTTTAATAATTACCTGAGCCACCAGTTCAAAAAGACCTGGGGCTGTCTTTTTTGACTTGGCTGGTAAAAAGACCCACTCTAAAATATGTAAAGGATCTCCCCACTTCTCCTGCCATTGTGCGATCATAGCAAAAGGAATGCATTGATCAATCAAAACAATTGCTTGTACAGGCACCGTCAAATCAATTCTCCATACATGTTTACTACTGATTGCTTGTTCAATTTCCGCAATTACCTCCTGTGCTTCTGTTGTCAAAGTGTGAGAGGCAGAAATATCAGTGTCTCCTCACAATAGGTCGAACAATGGCTGCAATTGAGAAGAGGGGATTCCTACAAAAGGCCTCATCCAATTGATCATTCCTGCCAATTTTTGCACATCATTCGGTGTTTTGATTTTTACTTGCAACTTTATAGATTGTGGTGTCACCGTCTGATCCAAAATTTTCATGCCCAAATAAAACCATGGCTGTTGTCGTTGTACCTTCTCAGGTGCAACAACCAGCCCATAGTGATTTAATTACTCACATGCCTTATTTTCCATTTCACTCAATTCTTGTGGCGTTGCTGCGGCCAACAAAATGTCATCCATATAATGATAGCAATACCCTGATGGAAACAAAGCACGTACTGGACTCAGAGCTTTTGCCACATATCATTGACATATGGTAGGTGAATTTTTCATCCCTTGTGGCAGCACTTTCCAATGATTCCTTTTTGCTGGCTCTCCATTATTTACAGATGGAACAGTAAAGGCAAACTTTTCCATGTCTTGTTCTGCTAAAGGAATAGTAAAGAAACAATCTTTCAAATCTATTACAACAATTTCCCATTGCATTGGAATCATTGTAGGAGAAGGTAAACCTGGTTGCAAAGCTCCCATAGTTGCCATAACCTCATTAAACTTTCGTAGGTCATGTAATAATCTCCATTTTCCAGATTTCTTTTTGATAACAAACACAGGAGTATTCCAAGGGCTATGTGAGATCTCTATGTGTCCCGCAGCCAGCTGTTCCATCACAAGAGATTGCAGGGCTGTAAGTTTTTCCTGAGCAAGGGACCACTGACCGACCCATACTGGTCTTTCAGTTAACCATCTTAGTGCTAAAGTGGGTCAAGAAACACCCTGCATCACAGTGACCCCTGCTAAAAATCCGTAGTTATCCGTGCTCCCCACTGCCCTAAGCAATCCCTCCCCCATAAGTTCAGCGGGGCTGGGGTCACATAAGGTCTCACTGTAGCCCTTTGGTTTTCAGGATTAGCAATCACTATTGGTTTAGCTGACATCAAACTGTTTGCGACTCCACCCAGTCCCATCACCCCCACAGTATTTGAAACCAAGGGCCAAGAAGGAGGCCAGTCTTGTTGCGAAATTATAGTGACATCTGCTCCTGTATCAAGCACTCCAGTAAGCTTCACCTGGCTGGGGACAAAAGCATTCATTATGAGTGTACAAACCATTTGTGGTCTTTTCTCTGACACTGTTTGAGACCAAAAAATAAGTGGCTTTCCAGTTGAACCAGGTCCACTGTCCCCACAAAGAACTTGCTCAGTCCTAGGAACAGAACTCAAAAAAGGCACAAGATGAGCTAAACGTGTTCCTTTTTGTATTGTTACAGATGGGGTCACCATGGAAACCAAGGCGTAAATTTGTCCTGTATAGTCCGCATCAATAATCCCCACGTGTACCATTAATCCTTGCAGGGTACTACTTGATCGTCCTATTAACAAAGCACTTAGTCCCCTGCCAATTGGCCCCCAAGCATCCAGGGGCACTTTATGCACCTCTTGAGTTGTTATAGTTACTGTGTGGGTGGTGGATACATCCATCCCGGCTGCTCCACTGTTTTTTCCTGACAGTCTGTCACAGAGGGCTGCCTGTACACTGACCTCAGAAACGGGCTGCCAGGGTTGCAAGGCGTTGCTGAAGGAGGCATTTGTGTCTGCACGCGTCCCTTCGCGCTCTTCTTGTCGTTTCCCTGCTGAAGTGGCTGTCCCTTAGAATGATACTTAGAATGACGCTGCCTAGAGAAATGTCCCTTTTTTCCACATTTGAAACAAATTACTGAGGCTGTATCATATCCAGGTGTGTACACATACGCAGGCACATCGTGAGAAGAGCCAGAGGCCACGAATGCATTGCAAAGAGCAAGTTTTATTTTAGTTACCTCTCTACTGGGAGATCTCCGAAGCCACACCTAAGCTCCCAGGCAGAGGTGACACAAGTGGGGACGCAGGCACTGGTAAGTTCAGCCCTGCTGGAAGATCACTGGGCCTGCTGAGCAAGCCTGTATTTCAAGGCTTCAGGCAGGTGCAGCCTCCCGCTCTTTCTCACAACAAAGCAGGAATCTCAGACATAGTGATACGGTGCCTAGAGTTTCTCACAGGCCTATGTTATCTAACACAGAGGTTCTACTTGTCAAGCACATAAGGTCAGTAAAACAATTAGTGTGATGTATGTGCTTTTTCTACAGACAGGTGCAAGTCACTTGAGTGTATTTACATTTAACTAATCTCCTCGCCAAATCTTCCACTTTATCCCCGTACACCAGGTCTGCTTACAGTTTTTGAAACCCGTTTGTTTTTACGTGGACAGACAAGTCTTACATGACCATTCCAACCACATTCATAGCATTTTTGATCTTGTATTCTTGCTATTGCCATAGCAGCAGCGATTGCAGTCATTTTACGTTCCACTGAACCGACCTTGACACAAGTAGTAATCATTGCTTCTGAAGTTGGATCCCCTGGCAAAGTTTCAATCAGTTTCTGGCAATCTGCATTAGCATTATCACGAGCTAGCTGTTTTACCAACAGTCCCTGAAGGTGCACATCAGACACCTGATGTTCGACAGCCGATTGTAATTTTTCAACGAAGGAAAGAAACGGCTCTTTAGGACCCTGCTTGATAGTGGTGTATCTTTCTTTTGGTTCCGCCAACTCTGCCATTACAATTATAGCTTCCATCCCTATGGCCTTCACTTGTTCAAGCGCCAGAGGAGGCCATTGCACTTGAAGTTGCGGATTAGTATACTGTCCCAAGCCCAGCAATACATCCACACCACTAACAGAACGGGGATCAGTGTCTGGGTATTTTATGTTTATCACTGCTTATGCCTCAGCCCTTTGCTGCCAAATACTTCGAAACACCATGAGCTGTACAGGTTGAAAAATAATCTGAGCTAACTGAGAAATATCATAGGGAGTCATAGTTTCCATGGATAACAAGCATAACAGCTGCATAACCGCAGGCGAATTAGATCCGTACTGGGCAGTGGCTTTTTGCAAATCTTGAATTACTTTCCAGGAATAAGGAATGTGCTCGTGGGGCTCCTCCCCTGCAGGATTATGATATACTACAGGAAATGCCATAGATCCAGCAGATTCAACAAGTGGCGGCTCAGCAACAGGGGAAGGAACCAATATATTTTCTGATAGATCCCAGTCCCCTATTTCCATAGCTTCAGCCTTCACCTTTTTCCAAAAACGCACAGGGTCCCGTGGTCTAACTGTAATCGAAGCTGGAGGAAAATCCCAGTTTTTTTGAAAGTTCCGTCTATGCTCTGAAGCTCCGCCTCCACCCTCAGGAATTTCCTCTGCAGCAGCGTGGGGGGGGGAGGGGGCAGGTTGGGGGGATCCGGATTTATAGAAATTACATTATTGGACTCGCTCTGGCTCACCACAGGACAATCCTCCTCATCTGAATCTCTAGGCAAGGGGGGATATGAAAAAAAATGTCCACCTTTTCCTTTTGTGACTGATAGCGGTGGGGTAGAAGTTTGAACTGTGATTAATGGCAACGGCACAGACGGTTGAACCGTGGTTGATGATGGTGGCGCAGACAGTTGAACGCACTGCTCTGACTGATGCTCCGGGGGTCCCTCCCGAAATTGTATATAACCCAGTGCTGTTTTTTCATGTGAGTCTTGCATAGCTTTTATCTATCGGGGCCACACATACGTATGCTCCTTATCTATTCCTTTTAACTTTCCAGGAGAGTGCTGCGGACCCTTATCTATATCATCAGATAACATGGACTTGGGCGATGTTGATGAATCTTTAGTAACGGGGGGCTCAGAATAGTACATAATCTCAGTTACTCATTTCTGTATCATCTGGGCTTTCTTCTGTGATACCGAGTATCCTTGGAGCCCCAAAAAGTTCAATAAAATTACAGTTCAGGTTATGCACATCTCATTTGGTCGGGTAGCGATCAAAATGTCATCCACATATTGTTGCATCTGTCCTTCATCAGATGGGGTTTCCAAAGATTCAAGATCTTTAGCAAGCTGATTTCCAAATGTTGTTGGGCTGTTCTTAAATCCCTGTGGCAACACCGCCCATGTGAGGTGGGTTTTACGTAAATATTGTCTGGCTGGCTTAATGAAGAGGGAGGCAAAAAGGCATCTTTTATATCTAAAACAGTAAACCAAATCAAAACAGAGATAATACAGTCAGAAAGGTATATGGGTTTGCTACCGCTGGGTGGAGGTCCTCTGTTATTCTGTTTATAACCTGATTTGTATGAATTTTTCTATTACTGGCCGAATTCCTTCCCTGTCCTCTCTTTTCTAAGGGTATTGCTTTATTCTTACCAGCTTTTCTCCTTCTTTGATTTTTACCTTGATGGGTGGAGCAGTTTTGGCCCTTCTAGGTACATCAGTAGCCCATGCCCCGGAATACACTTGATTCACGACTTCTTCATTAATCTTACCTTCTGTGGGAACAGTTGCTAAAAGCAACCCCATGAGAGGCATACGGATTGCCCCAGTCGCCTTCCCCTCCCTTCCGTAGCTTCTAGCGATTTTTCCTTTTTTTTTTTTTTTTTTTCCCCTCCTTGCTGCAGTTTAGACACAGGCAAGGCCACGCGGACAGGGGAGACTGAGTTTATCTTGCAGCTTGGCACAGACATGAAATTTATGTTACAGCACAGGCCTGGGATATTTTGCTTTCTTGTTTTTCCATTTAATTCCAGTCATAGCACACTTCACATGCAATTCCAATTAGATTGGCAATAGTTACATTCCTCAGTCCCATTAACTTTTGCAGATGTCAGAAAAACAGCATATTAAACATAAGTCCATTATTTCTGTTTTCCTAGATCCAATTCAGTTCATATTCTAGCCACTTTTAAAGCACTTTTAAATACAATCTCCCAAGCTCACATCCATCGTAACATTTAGTTTGTTCTTTTTCCATATCTCTGACTAGCACATAAATTCAACACGAATTTAACAAGTTTAACAACTTAAATCCTTTCCTGGTCTCAAAATTATTAGATAACAATAAAAACAAATTAACTTACAGTACTGTACTTCATCCTATTTTTCCCAAGTTCTGCAGAACAAAATTAATTGCCACTAATTGCTATAACTCCACATTCAAACCACAAGTTAATACAATATTGTTTCAAACTTTATCAGGATTCCCCACTAAGTTACTCTAATGTGTAAGGATGCATCTTAAGGAAAACATGATGGCATTTTACTATTTTAACTGAACCGGTTCCCATTTTGTTATTATGTCTCTGGTTTCGAAGGGTGAAAAACGTATCTGCATATACTTTCTTACACCACACACACTGTAATTTAACTCATATGTCACGTGACTTAAATCAAGGTGTTTTAAGCTCATCTTCTGCTTTATACAGATCACAGGCTAAAGCGTATCATCATACATTTAAACAGTAATTACTGTAATTAGCACACACTCACACAGCTCACACAGACAGGGCTGGTTGGTTTTACGACTTAGGATTTACTTTATGGTTTAGAATGGAATGCGTGGAATGACCGGGCACTTACAAAAGATAACACACAGTTATAGACCAATTATTCTTTTTTCACTATTACCTTTTTCAGCAGCTGCAAAAAGAGAGATTTCTGCATTACCCTTCACTCTTGCTAAGAACAGTCATTAGCAAAAGTCCATTCTGGCTCCTGAAATCGAGATGCATAAACCTCAGGGTTGCTCGATCTACTCCCAAGATTGCTAGTGGTCGACTCTCAGACAGTAGTCACCACTTCCCAGGTACTTTTTTCGGTGCAGAAACTCTGGCCACACATGGGGTGTCCCTCCATGTCTTAGTGGTTCCCCAGCAATTGCAATTAAATGCAATTTTATTACAACATACCTTATATGCTGCTTTTACCGGAGGTCTTTTGTCTGCTCCCGCAAATGAACAGATGGGAGTGGAGGTTTTCTGAAAAAGCTTTGGGGCGCTCCAAAGTCGTCCATTCTCAGCTGTTCATGCAGTCAAGCAGAACGCCCTCCTTACTGGCTCACCAAAATGAGGCGCAGAAATGACCTTACAACCCTTAAGATTGTAAAGAAGGTATGTATTTACACAGTGCCGGACACACGAGGAATAATTTCACCTAATACATGTATAAATTTACAATATCTGTGAGCTTGGTTAAATGTAGTAAAGTGTTACATATTCATGAAAATTTTAGGAACACCTATCCATATTCATAACCTGTCCCCAAGAAGGCAGTTCTTATTACAGTGAGACCATTTCCATAGTCTCAGCCACTGGCTCCTCCTGCTTGCAGCTGCGCAGTCATCATGAACCCAGGTCCTCTTCTCTGTACACAGTCACCTTTGGTCCAGTGTGATGAGTTGGTTAGGTCTCAGACTGCTGAGTTGATTAAATCTGACACATCTCCTGTCCTGTGCCCAAGTTTCTGTTTCACCAAAGGATGCACCCAAGGATTATTATCTTTGCAAGGCATCAGTGAACTCTTGTTTCTCGTACAATAAGTTACACAAAGCTAAGCAAAGCTAGGCAAGAGTGATGTGGGTTAAAGGGTTAGCTCTCTTTTAGCTCTTTAAGTCTTGAAGTGTTCGTTCTTTAAGTGTTAATTAGTTAATTATTAATTCCCTGTATTGCTGCTGGACTTTATAGTTCTCTGTCAGGTGCTGTCAGGATTTGTCGGGCCCTGTTGAGTTCTGTTGGGCACTGTTAGGCCCTGTTGAGCTCTGTCAGGCTTTGTCAAGCCCTGTTGAGCTCTCTCGGGCTTTGTCAGGCTTTCTCAAGTTCTGTTGGGCTCTGTCAAGCTTTGTCAAAATCTGTTGGGCTCTGTCATGCCCTGGCAGGCTCTTGCAGTTTGTGGTAGTCTCTTTCAGGCCCTGTCATGCTCTTTCGGGTTCTATCACCCTTTGTCTTTCTCTGTTGGGCCTTGTCGAGCTTTGTCGGGAACTGTTGGGCTTAGTTGGGCTCTGTCACATCCTGTCAGGTTCTGTTGGGCTCTTTCAAGCTCTGTCAGGCTCTGTCAGACTCTGTTGAGATCTGTAAGGCTCTGTCAATCTGTGTCAGGCCCTGTCAGGCTCTGTAATGCTTTGTTGAGCTCTTTTAGTCTCTGTCGCACTTGATCAGCCTCTGTCAGGTCCAGCCGGGCTCTATTGTTCGCTATCAGGACCTTTCAGGATTTGTCAAAACCTGCTGAGCTGTGTTGGGCTCTGTCAGGCCCTGTCGTGCTCTGTCAGACCCTGGTGGGCTCTCTCGGGATTTGTCCGGCTCTGTGTGGCTCTTGCGCACTCTGTCAGTTGCTGGCGGGCTCTGTCGGGTTCTGTCAGAATCTGTCAGGCCATGTGAAGCTCTGTTGGGCTTTGTTGGGTGCTGTCGTACTGTGTCAGGCCCTGGTGGGCTCTGTCAAGCTTTGTCAAGCTCTGTCGGGCTTTGTTGAGCCCTGTCATGCTCTGTCAGGCCCTGTTGAGTTCTGTCACAATCTGTCAGGATCTGCTGGGATTTCTCAGACTTTGTCGGGCTCTGTCATGATATGTCAGGCCATATCAGGCTTTGTCAAGCTTTTTTGGGGTACATAGGGCACTGTCAATATGTGTCATGCCCTGTCAGGCTTTGTCAGGCCTTGTAAAGCTCTGTCCAGGTCTTTTAGGAGGTGATGGGCTTTGTCTATCAATATTGGTTTCTCTCAGGCATTTTTGGGCTGTGATGGGCTCTATCGGGCTTTGTCAACTTCTGTCTGACTCTGTGGGGCCTGCTTGGGCTCTGTCAGGTTTTTTTGGGCTCTGTCAGTCCCTGTCAAGCGTTGTTGGGCAGTTTTGGGCTTTGTTGGGCTTTTTTTATTTTTTTGGGGCTTTGTCGGTCTCCGTCAGGTTTTGATGGCTTATGTCAGGACCTGTGGAGCCCTGTAAGCCCCTTTCAGTCTCTGTCAGTCTCTGTCATGATCTGTCAGGCTCTATTGGGCTTTGTTGGGCACTGTCGGGCTTTGTTGGGCTCTGTCAATTCCTGTCAGGTTCTGCTGGGCACTTTCAAGCTCTATCTGGCCCTGTCAGGCTCTGTAATGCTTTGTTGAGCTCTTTTAGTCTCTGTCGCCTTTTCTCATCCTCTGTCAGGTCCTGCCAATCTCTATTGTTCACTATCAGCTGCTGTCAGGTGTGGAGGGGTTTCTGTTAGATGGAGATTTATTATTGAACTAGCCAGGCCCAAAGGAATTTCAAGGCCACCTCGGAAAGCTGAAAACAGGCCCTGCCGTGGGAGGGAGGCAGTTCTGCAATAACAGGGCCTCAACATGACGCAAATCAACAGACCTATCAGCAGTGAGACTCCAGCTCGTGGACAGCTTGTGAGCATAGATGATATCCACTTAGTGAATGCATGCTTGGAGTGTGGACGCATGATCAGAGAATAGTTGCATATATAAGGAGTCTTGTTTCTGTATTATTGGATCTAGCATGATTCACATTGAATTGGAGTGCAGAGTCCTTTATTCACTCCAACAAATGGTGATCCCGACATGATACTCTGAACGGCATCTCACTGCGATCAAGGAAAAGCCTGGAGCAGCCCAACCGGAGGTGGATTAGCTGGACTGAGAACCGGGCAGAGGCGTGCGGTCATTCCACGGAAAATTTGTCTAAGAAATCACTGGAAAAGGTGAGCGGCAGGAGGCAGGAGGAGGGAAGAGTGAAGTTATGGGGCAAAATGCATCCTCTGAAGAACAAGCCATAGTAAAACTCCTCCTGTATATTCTCTCTGTGAGAGGACTTAAATATGAAGAAAGTAACATACATAGACTATTAGTTTGGTGTAGAACTAACGGTTACATGTCAGAAACCGAGAAGGCTTTTAAACTCGAACTTTGGGATGATATAGGGCAGAAGTTATGGGATAAGGTCAGCAATGGAGATAAAGAAGCTAAATCATTAGCAACTACATGGAAGCTTATAATTACCACCTTAAAAGATCTTAAGGCTGAACAATCTGCTGCTGCCGGAAATTTTGCAGCGTTACAGCCTGATAAGAATCCTGAAAATCGCTGTGAAGCTTACCCGGTTTGTGTCTTTGATACCCTCCCTACTCCATCCCCTGCTGTGCCTTCGGCACCCCTGATGGTTCAGCAGTCCTGGGTGGGGGGAGGAAAAATGCTGAGCGGGTGGCCTCCTATACCATTACCCAACCGTGATGAGAACAGCAAGTCCAAAGGATTGGAATCAGACGACTTGCCCAAAGAACCTGTGAAAACTGAGAATGCTAAAGTCGTAAACAAGTCCGTTTACCAATTTGTATCCGCCTTTACTGCCATCTACCCCTCTAACTCCTACAAGAGAGCAGGAGTCACCAAATAAGAACTGGACAAAAGAACTGTGTGAAAAATTAGATCAGTTATTAGTGAGAGAATCCAGCAGTCAGCAGTGCGATCATGCTGATTGTGACGGGAAAGGGGGTGTGCTGGGGGACTCGGGTTCTACGAATGATTATGATCCTAAAAAGCGTTGGCCCGGAATTATCAGAAATGCAATGATAGAAGGTGAAATAACAAGTGCATATCCGGTCTTCTATCAGCGAGATGAACAGGGTAATCAGCATCCTGGGTGGGCTGGGTTGCGTTGGGAGGAGATAAAAGAGGCTAGAAAAGCGGTACAGCAGTACGGTTTACATGGAAAATATACTCAAGGCTTTATTAACACTCTCTTTGATGGACAAATATTAACCCCTTTCGATTGTCATCAGCTAGCTACGCTGCTACTAACCCCAGTGCAAGAGGTTCTCTGGAGAAGCAGGTGGATTGATGCCTGTGAGGATGCAGCTGTCCTTAATTCAGACCATAGTGAGGGAGATTTGTTACGCCTTGTTTCAAAAGATATGCTAAAGGATCAGGGGACTCTGCTGACCCTCAAGTACAAGCACAGTTAAATACTGCCATCTTGCGGCAGAGTTCTACTCTAGCAAGAGATGCTCTCTGAACTCTGACGGAAGATGGAAAACCAGTCCCTCCATACTCTCAGATTAAACAAAAAGAGGATGAATCATATATGGCCTTTCTTGACCGACTAAGGGAAGCTTTGGATAGGGCACTGATTGATGCTAATGTAAAAGAACCTCCGCTAATGACACTTGCGATTGAGAATGCTAACTCGGCTTGCAGAAAAATTTTGCTTGCTTTACCAAAACATAGCTCAATAGCTGAAATGATGGATGCTTGTGCCGGGGTGGACTCAGAGGAAGAGAAAGCTGGTTGGCTTCTGCATTTGCGGCTGTTATTAAGCCCTTGTTAGCTCACAACTCGAATAGATCAGGCCAAATTTGTTTTAAATGTGGAAAACCAGGGCATTTTAAAGCCCAATGTTGTGATAATCAAAATGATCACAGATCAAACAAGAGTGATAGAGGAGGTCCAATAGGCAATAATGCATGTTAGTGTTGTGGAAAGTTTGGACACAAAGCTAATGAATGTAGATCTAGGTTTCACAAAAATGGGCAGGCATTGGGAAATGGGGAAATGAGCGTATCAAGACCTGGCGCAACGACACAAGTGAGGTCTCAGGCTGCTTGGACAGCGTCGTCACTGTCACGTCAGGGAGTGCCAGAGTAGATGTAGAAACTATGAATGATGTAACATTAGTTGACACTCAGGTACAATGCATACCAACAAACATGTCTGGACCATTAGGGCATGGTTTAAGTGCCTTGCTTCTAGGGAGATCATCTGTCACTAGAAAAGTCATTTTTGTACTTCCGGGTGTAATTGATGCAGATTTTACTGGTATCATTTCAATAATGTTATGGACTCCTAGTCCGCCAGTCTATGTTCCCAAAGGATCAAAAATAGGCCAATTGATTCCGTTTAAAGCAAGTGTTCCAAAAGTCTCAATTAAAGAGCGTGGCGAAGGATGTTTCGGCTCTACTGGTGCTGCAGAATTGTATTTAGCTCTAGACGTAAGTAAAGCAAAGCCAATGGAAAAGGTGACTCTTTTAGACAAAAACGGTCGTTCAAAGACTCTTCAAATTCTGGTAGACACAGGTGCTGATGTGACTATTATCAGCAAAAAGGATTGGCCAGTATGGTGGCCTCTCGAGTCTCCGCAAATACCAGTCATGGGTGTTGATGGTCTGTAAAGTATCCCGGTGAGCAAAAGCCATTTACAAATGAAATTGTCTGATGAATCGCAATGCTCTGTATGACCTTATGTGATGTCTATCCCTATTTCCCTATTAGGACGAGATGTTTTGGGACAATTAGGAACAACTCTGATGACAAAACAACAGCATTTCTAGAAGCAGCCATTGATGATGGGCGACCAGTACTGAAATTACAGTGGAAAACTGATGACCCAATCTGGGTAGATCAGTGACCACTCACTAAGGAAAAGCTCGCCCACGTCGAAGATCTGGTGCAAGAGCAGCTTGAAAAAGGGCATTTAGAACCGTCTACAAGCCCCTGGAATACTCCTGTGTTTACTATTCAGAAAAAATCAGATAAATGGAAGTTGTTATATGACCTTCGAAAAATTAATGATACCATGGAAGACATAGGAGCATTACAGTCGGGACTACCATCCCCAGTCATGATCCCAGAAAACTGGCAAATCTTAATAATTGATTTGAAAGACTGTTTTTTCAGCATTGCTTTACAACCTGATGACTGTAAACATTTTGCTTTTTCCATTCTTTCTGTAAATAAGGGTGAACCTGCAAAGCAGTATCAATGGGTAGTTTTACCACACGGAATGAAAAATTCTCCAGCTATGTGTCCAATTTATGTAGCTTGGGCCTTGCAACCAATTAGAAAGTCTCATCCTGAGTTAGTGATCTACCACTAAGTGGACGATATATTAATAGCTGGGGAAAGCTTTTCGACTGATCTTTTGTTAGATGAAGTATCAGATACATTGAAACATAGAGGAATACAAATTGCTCCAGAAAAGGTACAAATTCAACCAGCATGGAAATATCTTGGTTGGGAAATTTCTCAGTCCACAGTGAAACCTCAAAAAGAAGTATGTCGGCCTGTTATTCAGTCTTTAAATGATGTCCAGAAACTAGTGGGTGATCTGAATTGGGTCCGGATCATTTGTGGGATCACGAATGAGGATTTAGCTCCAATTGTAAAACGGCTAAAAGGTGATAGTGATATTAGTTCTCCTAGAACGCTTACTGTTGAGGCGAAAGCTGCTTTGCAAAAGATTACATACAAACTTGTGAAAGCTTTTAGCCATAAGTGGAATTCAGATTATGTAATTGGGCTATTGATTGTGAACAATACTAATCATCCTTTTGCCCTTATAATGCAATGGACAGCTGATAAGGAACCCTTAAAGGTCTTAGAGTGGGTATTTTTGCCTTTCCAACCCAAACGAACCATTACAACCAGGGTCGAAGCCTTTACCCTGATTATAATGAAAGGGAGACAGAGAATAGATGGAATCTCAGGTAGTGAGCCTGCATATATCATAATTCCCCTTGTCTCAGAGTATTTACAGTGGGCTTTGCAGAATTCGCTGCCCTTACAAACTACATTATTAGGTTCTCAAGCTTTAATCAAGGTACACTCCCCTCCACATAAGCTAATGTCGATTTTAAATATGGCATCGATGGAGGAGGGTCCCCCTCTTCTTTCAGAATTTCCAGTTAAAGGACCCACAGTGTTCACTGATGCAGGGGGTAAAACGAAGAAAGCAGCAATTACATGGAAAACAGATGGTAAATGGCAAGATTTGGTAATAAATATCTGAAAGGATCAACTCAGCATTTGGAACTCAGGGCTGTAATAGAAGTGTTTAAGAGATCTGCACATAGCCCAGTGAATATTGTTTGTGATTCTTTGTATGTGGTAGGCGTGGTAGCTCTCATTGAGAGATCCTTACTCAAGGAAGTTCAAGATGAACAACTGATGTCTTTGTTTAAGCATTTATGGCTATTAGTTGAGGAGAGAGAACACCGATACCTTATAACATATATCTGTAGTCACCTGACGATTCATGACAATTTAGCTGAAGGAAACCACCGAGCTGATTTCCTTGTATCTCCTGCCTGGGTCCTACCTCCAATAGATAAATTCGATCAGGTGGTATGGTCTCATAGTTTCCCTCATTTGGAGAGCTTTAAACTAGACTCGAAGGGGAATGGGGTTGTAGCTGGGCTTGTATCAGTGGGGCAGCACTCTAGAGTTGATGAAGGCTGGGAGGCCTCCCATAACCCTAGGGTGAAATCGGTGTGCTCAGCTCACTTTCTGAAATGCCTGTACACCAATGCATGCAGCATGGGGAATAAGCAGGAGGAGTTAGAAACCTGTGTTTGGGCAGGAGACTATGACCTGGTGGCAATTACAGAGATATGGTGGGACAGCTCACATGACTGGAATGTGGTCATGGATGGCTACGCCCTTTTCAGGAAAGACAGGTCAGCCAGGGGTGGTGGTGGAGCTGCTCTTTACGTGAGAGAGCAACTACAATGTATTGAGTACTGTCCATGCACAGATGGGGGGCGAGTTGAGAGTCTATGGGTGAGAACTGAGGGGCAGGCTGGCAGGGGTGATACTGTTCTGGGTGTCTATTACAGGCCACCAGATCAGGGTGAGGAAGTTGATGAAACCTTCTACAGGCAGCTGAGAGCAGCCTCACAGTCACAGGCCCTGGTTGTTGTGGGGCATTTTAACTTTCCTGATGTTTGCTGGAAGGACTACTCGACCAGCCAGCCACAGTCTAGGAGGTTCCTCCAGTGCCTTGACGATAACTTTCTGATGCAAATGGTGGAGGAGCCGACGAGGAGAGGTGAACTGCTGGATCTCATCCTCACTAACAAGGAGGGTCTGGTTGAAGCGGTAAAGGCTGAGGGCTGCCTTGGTTGCAGCGACCATGAAATGGTGGAGTTCAGGATCTCGTGTGGCAGGAACAAAATAGCAAGCAGAAATGCAACCCTGGATTTCAGCAAGACAAACTGGCCTTTTCAGGCAATTGCTAAGGGAAATCCCATGGGCAAGGCTACTTGAAGGTAAAGGGGCCCAAGATAGTTGGTTAGTGTTCAGGGACAGTTTCTACCAGGCTCAAGATCAGAGCATCTCGATACCTAGGAAGTCAAGGAAGAGAGCCGGGAGACCTGCGTGGTTAAACAGGGAACTGCTGGGTAAGCTCAAGTGGAAGAGAAGAGTTTATAGATCATAGAAGGAGGGGCTGGCCACTTGGGGAGAATATAAGGCTGTTGTCAGAGGGTGTAGGGAGGCAACTAGGAAAGCTAAGGCCTCCTCAGAATTACACCTGGCAAGAGAGGTCAAGGACAACAGGAAGAGCTTTTTCAAATACGTGACAGATAAAACTAACACCAGAGGCAATGTAGGCCCACTGATGAACGAGGTGGGTGCCCTGGTGACAGAAGATATAGAGAAGACAGAGTTACTGAAGGTCTTCTTTGTTTCTGTCTACTCTGCCGGAAGCTTTCCTGAGGACTCCCATACTGCTGAGGACCCAGAGGAAGTCAGGACAGTGGAGGAGTTTTCCTCATTTGATGAGAACTGGGTTAGGGAGCAATTAGGTAATATGGACATCCATAAATGGTGGCAGAAGACACAGAGAAGGCAGAATTGCTGAATGCCTTCTTTGCCTCTGTCTACTCCGCTGGAGGCTGTCCTGGGGAACCCTGTACCCCTGAGACCCCGGATGAAGCCAGGTTAATGGAGGAGTTTGCTTTAGTCGATGAGGACTGGGTTAGGGAACAATTAAATAGTCTGGACATCCATAAATCCATGGGTCCAGATGGGATACATCCGCGGGTGCTGAGTGAGCTGGCTGAAGTCATTGCTAGACCGCTCTCCATCATTTTTGCCAAGTCTTGGGAAACGGGAGAGGTGCCCGAGGATTGGAGGAAAGCAAATGTCACTCCAGTCTTCAAAAAGGGCAAGAAGGAGGACGCGGGTAATTATAGACCGGTCAGCCTCACCTCTGTCCCTGGGAAAGTAATGGAACAGCTTATCCTTGGTGTCATCTCAAGGCATATCAGGGATAAGAGGGTCATTAGGGGCAGTCAGCATGGCTTTACCAAGGGTAAGTCATGCTTGACCAACCTCATAGCCTTTTATGAGAATGTAACAAGGTGGATGGATGATGGCAGAGCGGTGGATGTGGTCTACCTTGACTTCAGTAAAGCCTTTGACACAGTCCCTCACAGCATCCTCACAGCTAAATTGAGGAGGTGTGGTCTAGACAATAGAGTAGTGAGGTGGGTTGCAAACTGGCTTAAAGAGAGAAGCCAGAGAGTGGTGGTCAATGGTGCGGAGTCCAGTTGGAGGCCAGTATCTAGTGGAGTGCCTCAGGGGTCAGTACTGGGGCCAATATTATTCAATATATTCATTAACAATTTAGACGAGGGAACTGAGTGTACTATCAGCAAGTTTGCTGATGACACGAAGCTGGGAGGAGTGGCTGACACGCCAGAAGGCTGTGCTGCCATCCAGTGGGACCTGGACAGGCTGGAGAGTTGGGCGGGGGATAACCTGATGGAATTTAACAAGGGAAAGTGTAGAGTCCTGCATCTGGGCAGGAACAACCCCAGGTTCCAGTATAGGTTGGGGAATGACCTATTAGAGAGCAGTGTAGGGGAAAGGGACCTGGGGGTCCTGGTGGACAACAGGATGACCATGAGCCAGCACTGGGCCCTTGTGGCCAGGAAGGCTAATGGCATCCTTGGGTGTATTACAAGGGGGGTGGTCAGTAGATCGAGAGAAGTCCTCCTTCCCCTCTACTCCGCCCTGGTGAGACCCCATCTGGAATATTGTGTCCAGTTCTGGGCCCCTCAGTTCAAGAAGGACAGGGAACTGCTGGAGAGGGTCCAGCGTAGGGCAACAAAGATGATTAAGAGAGTGGAGCACCTCCCTTATGAAGAAAGGCTGAGGGAGCTGGGTCTCTTTAGTTTGGAGAAGAGGAGACTGAGGGGTGACCTTATTAATGTTTATAAATATATAAAGGGTGAGTGCCACGAGGATGGAGTCAGGCTCTTCTCAGTGGCAAACAATGATAGGACAAGGGGCAATGGGATCAAGCTGGAACACAAGAGGTTCCACTTAAATTTGAGAAGAAAGTTCTTCTCAGTGAGGGTAACAGAGCACTGGAACAGGCTGCCCAGGGAGGTTGTGGAGTCTCCTTCCCTGGAGACATTCAAAGCCTGCCTGGACACATTCCTGTGCGACCTCACCTAGGCGTTCCTGCTCCAGCAGGGGGATTGGACTAGATGATCTTTTGAGGTCCCTTCCAATCCCAAACATACTGTGATACTGTAATACTGTGAAATCCATGGGTCTGGATGGGATGCACCGACGGGTGCTGAGGGAGCTGTCTGAGGTCATTGCTGGACCGCTCTCCATCATCTTTGCCAAGTCTTGGGAAACAGGAGAGGTGCCTGAGGACTGGAGGAAAGCAAATGTCGCTCCAGTCTTCAAAAAGGGCAAGAAGGAGGACCTGGGTAACTATAGACCAGTCAGCCTCACCTGCATCCCTGGGAAACTGATGCAACGATTTATCCTTGGTGCCATCTCAAGGCATATCAAAGAGAAGAGGGTCATTAGGGGCAGTCAACATGGCTTCACCAAGGGGAAGTCATGCTTGGCCAACCTCACTGACTTTTATGAGGACATGTGGCAGATGCACAACCCCCCTCTATCCCCCTCCTTTCCTGCAATATGGAAGGTGCAGACACATCTCCCCCGCCCTCTCCTGCAATGGGGTTAAGAGCTTCCTTTGTTTGACCCCAGGGCCCGTTGGCCAGGGTCGTTAAGAGAGAGAAGGAGGAGGTGCAGAGGCACCAAGGAGCCGCTGGGCACCCACAGCCAGAGTGGGGGTGCAGAGAAGCTTCTGGAATGCCTACATTCAGATCTGACAAAGCTACACAAATGGGACCCCTTACGAGGTTTGGCTGCCAGTTGTGTGGACCTCTTGGAGCGTGGGCCAAAGTCTACCGCCGAGAGCCCTCTCCCTTAGGCAGGATGGCTGCCTAAGCTAATCTCCCAGGACCGGGATTCCCCCACCGAGCCACGTGTGTGAGTGATAAAACTTCTGTTTCATAATTCCTCGCAGGATCGTGGGTGCTTATTCCATGCTTATATATAAGCACATGTAAAACTCTAATAATTCCTTGCCAGATTCAGGCAAGGATATACTTTTCCCGCAGTCAGGAACAGCTCTGGCATTGTTTTTGGTGAGCCACGTGTATGTACACTGTGGATCTCCATTGTTATTATTTGCTGCACCTTTAATAATTACCTCAACTGATACTTGAACCTGTACTTACGTCACTATTGGAGGGTTAAAACCCCCTTTTCCACCGATTAATCTGCTGCACCTTCTGTACTGAATAAGTTTGTTTTGGACCCTGTTGTCTGTCTAAACTAACTTCGGGGTGCCTCTGTGACTGCACATAATGAGGTGGATGGATGATGGCAGGGCAGTAGATGTGGTCTACCTTGACTTGAGTAAGGCATTTGACACAGTCTCCCACAGTATCCTTAGAGCTAAACTGAGGGAGTGCTCTCATAATGCAATGGACAACTGGTAAGGAGCCATTAAAGATCTTAGAGTGGGTGTTTTTGCCTTTTCAACTCAAACGAACCATTACAACCAGGGTTGAGGTCTTTGCTCAGCTTATAATGAAAGGTAGGCAGAGAATAGTTGAAATTTCAGGGGGTGAGCCTGCATATATCATTGTTCCCCTCGTTTCAGAATATTTACAGTGGGCTTTGCAGAACTCCTTACCTTTTCAGATTGCGTTATTAGATTCTCAAGCTTTAATTAAGACATTTTCCCCTCCACACAAGTTAATGTCAGTTTTGAATATGGGATCAATGGAGGAGGGTCCCCCTCTTCTCTCAGAATTTCCTGTTAAAGGACCCACAGTGTTCACTGACGCAGGGGGTAAAATGCAGAAAGCAGCAATTACATGGAAAACAGATGGAAAATGGCACGATGTGATACTAACTGACCTGAAAGGATCAACTCAGCATTTGGAACTCAGGGCTGTAATAGAAGTGTTTATCAGATTTGCTCATAGCCCAGTGAATATTGTTTGTGATTCTTTGTATGTGGTAGGTGTGGTAGCTCGCATTGAAAGATCATTGCTCAAAGAGGTTCAGGATGCACAACTGATGTCTTTGTTCAAGCAACTATGGTTGTTGATCGAAGAGAGACAACACCGATACTTCATAACACATATCCGTAGTCACTTGACAATTCAAGGCGATTTAGCTGAAGGAAACCGCCGAGCTGATTTTCTTGTATCTCCTGCCTGGGTTCCACCTCCAGTAGATAGGTTTGGGCAAGCAGTACACTCTCATAGTTTCCTCCATCAGTCTGCTCAGGTCTTACAGCGTCAATTTTCATTGTCCGAAAGTGAAGCCCAAGGTATTGTTAAAAGTTGTGCAGATTGTCAGCGCATCTCAGTAGGGCTGGGTGCAGGAGTCAATCCAAGAGGATTAGGAGCCTTGGAATTGTGGCAAATGGACGTCACACATGTCCCTGAATTTGGCAGGCTGAAGTATGTGCATATGTCTATTGATACATATTCTTTCGCCATATGGGCCGCTGCTCAGACTGGTGAAACTAGTTCACATGTGCAACGACATTTACGTTCTGCTTTTGCAGCCTTGGGAGTTCCTGCACAGGTCAAGACAGACAACGCACCTGGTTATATCGCCAAAGCTACTGCCACCTTTTTTCAATTGTGGGGTGTTAAGCACATTACAGGGATATCAAATTCTCCTACTGGTCAGGCCTTGGTAGAAAGGATGAATCGAACTCTCAAGCATCAGCTTGACAAACAAAAAGGGGGAACTGACTGTACTACTCCACATGACAGACTGAGCAAAGCATTATATGTTTTGAGCTTTTTGCGCCTTCCCCAAGGGTTTGATATTCCACCTATGATTTGCCACGGAACAAGTTTAAAAGGCCATCTGACAGACCTTAGGGAAAATCAGTGTCAGGTCAAAGTACACAATGGTGTTACAGGTGAATGGGAAAGTCCTTTCCAATTAATAACTTGGGGAAAGGGTTATGCTTGTGTCATTACAGGTCAAGGATCAAAGTGGGTTCCCGCGAAATAGGTCAAGTCATGGCTGAATAAAGACAACAAAGATTTCACGGATGCAGATGGACAGGAGGGAGATAAGTTGTGAGGACTGTTTCAGATGTAAACAGTGGATCCTAATTTAGTGTTATAGATGCTTACAGACCTGGTAGTCTAGAAGCCCATTTGCAAGTAGGTGGTGTACCTTCTGTAGAGAATGACAATTTGAACAAACAGCAGAATTTGCCAAAAGGGCAATATTACAATTAGATAGAACTGAGGTAAAATTATGGGACATTCCTATCATAGTATCTACTGCACACTTTGTCTCTAGTCTAGCAGCTAGTAAAGCTTTAGGAGACATATCAACGTTAAGCTATTGGTCTTTTAAATAGGTTAATCTAACTTCTGAGATACTAACTCAATTAATAGTAGATGTTGATGGTATTAGACATGTCACTCTACAAAATCACGCAGTTATAGATTTTCTACTTTTTACACTAGGTTATGGTTGTGAAGAATTCAAGAGAATATGCTGTATTAACTTGTTTGATTATTCTGAATCTATTAATAAGTGCTTTAGACAAAATAAAAGAGTACATTAATAAGATTGCCATAGTAGAATTAAGGTTTGACAAATGTTTTAAAAGCTTGGGAATAGGTGGGTAGTTATTTGATCTTATTAAGTAAGGTTTAACTGCATTATATATCATTGTAATTACGTTGTTAATCACGTATTGTATGTTGCAGTGTATTTCAAAGATGATTCAGCGTGCTGTAAAAAGGCCTGGCTGGTTCAAGAACAAAAAAGGGGGAATTGTGGATGGGTTTCTGTTAGATGGAGATTTGTTATTGAACTAGCCAGGCCCAAAGGAATTTCAAGACCACCTCAGAAAGCTGGAAACAGGACCTGCCGTGGGAGGGAGGCAGTTCTACAATAACAGGGCATCAACATGACAAAAATCAATGGACCTATCAGCAGTGAGACGCCAGCGCATGGACAGCTCGTGAACATAGATGATATCCACTTAGTGAATGCATGCTTAGAGTGTGGATGCGTGATCACAGAATAGCTGCATATATAAGGAGACTTGTTTCTGTAATAAATGGCTCTAGCATGATTCACATTGAATCAGAGTGCAGAGTCCTTTATTCGCTCCAACAGTCAGGATTTGTTGAACCCTGGTGAACTGTGTTGGGCTTTGGCAGGCCCTTTTGTGCTCTGTCAGGCCCTGGTGGGCTTTGTCAAGCCTTGTCTAGCTGTGTTGGGCTCTGTCGGGTTATGTCAGAACCTGTCAAACCCTGTCGAGCTCTCTTGGGCTTTGTTGGGCCCTGTTGTGTTCTGTCAGGCCCTGTTGGATTCTCTCAGGATCTGTCGGGATCTGTTGGGCTTTCTCAGGCTTTGTTGAGTTCTGTCGTGATCTGTTGGGAAGCTGGCTGGGAGGAGTGGCTGATACGCCAGAAGGCTGTGCCGCCATCCAGCGAGACCTAGACAGGCTGGAGAGTTGGGCAGAGAAAAATTTAATGAAATATAACAAGGGAAAGTGCAGAGTCTTACATCTAGGTAGGAACAACCCCAGGTTCCAGTATAAGTTGGGGAATGACGTATTAGAGATTAGCATAGGGGAAAGGGACCTGGGGGTCCTGGTGGACAGCAGGATGACCATGAGGCAGCACTGAGCCCTTGTGGCCAGGAAGGCCAATGGCATCCTGGGGTGTATTAGAAGGGGGGCAGTTAGTAGGTCGAGAGAGGTTCTCCTTCCCCCACTACTCTGCCCTGGTGAGACCACATCTGGAATATTGTATCCAGTTCTGGTCCCCTCAGTTCAAGAAGGACAGGGAACTGCTGGAGAGGGTCCAGCGTAGGGCAACAAAGGTGATTAAGGGAGTGGAGCATCTCCGTTATGAGGAAAGGCTGAGGGAGCTTGGAGAAGAGGAGACGGAGGGGAGACCTCATTAATGTTTACAGATATATAAAGGGTGAGTGTCACGAGGATGGAGTCAGGCTCTTCTCGGTGACAACCAATGATAGGACAAGGTGTAATGGGTACAAAATGGAACACAAAAGGTTCCACTTAAATTTGAGAAGTAACTTCTTCTCAGTGAGGGTGACAGAACACTGGAACAGGCTGCCCAGGGAGGTTGTGGAGTCTCCTTCTCTGGAGGCGTTCAAGACCTGCCTGAACGCCTTCCTGTGTAACCTCATCTAAGTGTTCCTGCTCCGGCAGGGGGATTGGACTAGATGATCTTTCGAGGTCCCTTCCAATCTCTAACATTCTGTGATTCTGTGATTCTGTGATTCTGTGTTGGGCCATATCAGGCTTTGTCAGGCTTTTTTGGGGCATGGAGGTCACTGTCAATCTGTGTCATGTCTTGTCAGGCTCTGTCAGGCCATGTCAAGCTCTGTCCAGGCCTTTTAGGCTGTGACAGACTTTGTCTACTTATGTCAGGCTCTCTAGGGCATTTTCGGGCTGTGATGGGCTCTGTCGGTCTTCTGTCTGACTCTTTGAGGCCTGCTCTGTGGAGGGGTTTTGTTAGATGGAGATATGTTGTTGAATTAGTCAGGCCCAAAGGAATCTGAAGGCCACTTCGAGAAGCTGAGAACAGAATCTGCTGTGAGAAAGAGGGGGGTTTCTTCATTAACAGGGCCTCAGCATGGCGTGAGTCGTCAGACCTATCATCGGTGGGGCTCCAGTGTGTGGACTGCCCATGATATTCATTTAGCGAATCCATGCTTGGAGCGTGGATGCGTGATTAGAGAATAGTTGCGTATATAAGGAGACATGTTTCTGTAATAAATGGCTTTGCGTGATTCACATTGAATTGGAATGCTGAGTCCTTTATCGCTCCAACACTGCTCGGGCTCTGTCAGTCCCCTTTGGGCTCTTTCTGCCCTGCCAGGTTTTTTCAGGCTCTGTAAAGCCTTGTCATACTCCGTCAGGCCTTGTCAGGCTCTGTCAGGTTCTGTTGGGCTTTGTCAGGCTCTTTCGATCCCTGTCAGGCTCTTTCAGGCTTTGTCAGGCTTTCTTGCCCTTATTCGGGCTTTGTGGGGCTCTGTTGGTCTTTCTCGGGGTCTCTGTCAGGGCATGTAAGAATTTGTAGGGCTCTGTGGGGTTTTGCCAGGCTCTGTTGGATATTGTCAAGCTCTGTCAGGTTCCATTGGGCACTGTTGGGCTCTTTCAAGCTTTGTTGGGCCCTGTCGGGCTCTGTCAGGTTCTGTCAGGGTCTGTTGGGCCATATCAAGCTTTGTTAGGCTTTTTTGGGGCATGTAGGGCACGGAACTCGGCAGGGCCCAACGAATTCCGGCAGCACCTGACAGTGAACTATAGAGTCAAGCAGGACCTGACAGAGGCTGACTAAGGGCAACAGAGCCTGGAAGAGCTCAACAAAGCACTACAGAGCACGACAGGGACTAAGACAGCTTGACAGAGCCTACAGATCCTGACAGAACCTGACAGTGCCCAACAGGGCTCAGCAAAGCTTGAAGGGCCCCAACAGTGCCCAGTGGAGCCTGACAGAGCTCAACAGTACCCAACAGAGCCTGACAAAGCCCGACAGAGCCCTACAAATCCTGACTTGGCCTGACAGAACCCGATAGACTCTGAGAAAGACCGACAGAGACTGACAAAGCCTGTATAGGGGAAAGAAAGCCTGAGAAAGCGCGACAAAACCTGACAGAGCTTGACAGGGACTGAAAGAGCCCGACAAAGACTGACAGAACCTTACAGTGCCCAACAGGGCTCAGCAAAGCTTGAAGGGCCCCAACAGTGCCCAGTGGAGCCTGACAGAGCTCAACAGTACCCAACAGAGCCTGACAAAGCCCGACAGAGCCCTACAAATCCTGACTTGGCCTGACAGAACCCGATAGACTCTGAGAAAGACCGACAGAGACCGACAAAGCCTGTATAGGGGAAAGAAAGCCTGAGAAAGCGCGACAAAACCTGACAGAGCTTGACAGGGACTGAAAGAGCCCGACAAAGACTGACAGAGCCTGACAGAGCCCAAGAGAGACCGACAGATCTTGACAAAGCCACACAGAGACCAACAGGGCCTGAAAAAGCCTGAGAAAACTTCACAGGGATTGACAGAGCCCTACAGAGCCCGACAGAACCCTACAGAGCCTGACAAAGCCCAACAGAGCCTGACAGATCACGACAGAGCTTGAAAAGGGCTTATAGAACTCCACAGGTCCTGACAGAAGCCGTCAAAGCCCAACAGAGACAGACAAAGCCTGACAGGGATCAAAAAAGCCCAACAAAACCCAACACTTCCCAACAACACTTTACAGGGCCTGACAGAGCCCAACAAAATTTGACGGAGCCCGAGTAGGCCCCACAGAGTCAGAAAGAAGCCAACAAAGCCCAAGAGAGCTTGACAAAGCTTGACAGAGCCCACCAGGGCCTTCCAGAGCCCAGCACAGATCAACAGGGTTCGACAAATCCTGACAGTGTCTGATAGCGAACAATAGGACTTGGCAGGACTTAACAGCGGCTGACAAAGTGCGATGGAGACTAAAAGAGCTCAGCAAAGCATTACAGAGCCTGACAGGGCCTGACACAGCTTGACGGAGCCTTACAGATCTTGACAGTGCCCGACAGTGCCCGACAAAACTCGACAAGGCCCAAAAGAGCCAGATAAAGCTTGACAGAGCCTGAAAGAGGAAGACAGGGTCTGAAAGAGCCCGATAGGGATTGACAGAGAATGACAGAGCCTAACAGAGCCTACCAGAAACTGAGAGAACTTGCCAGGGCATGACAGAGCTCTCCAGATTGTAAATATGGAATGAGTGTGTATGAAACTTTAGGGTACACTGAAGTTATTTATTTAACAGTCTTTGCTTCCATCTAGCGTCTTTATACAGGGCACGAAGTCTGTTTCTGCGTGGCTTCTGAGGGTCTTTTCATGTGTCCAGTGATTGACATCTCCACGTTAGCAGCTCTCCTTCTTACTCACAATACATCTATTAATTTCTAGTCAAACGTAAGCTATGCAACCTGCTTCTATACAGAATCACAGAATTGGCTAGGTTGGAAAAGACCTCAGAGATCATCAAGTCCAACCCTTGGTCCAACTTCAGCCCATTTACTAGATCATGGCACTAAGAGCCATGTCCAATCTCAGTTTAAAAACCTCCAGGGACGGTGAGTCCACCACCTCCCTGGGCAGGCCATTCCAATGCCTGATCACTCTCTCCGTAAAGAACTTCTTCCTAATATCCAGCCTAAACTTCCCCTGGCAGAGTTTAAGCCCATGTCCCCTTGTCCTATTGCTAACTGCCTGGGAGAAGAGACCAGTTCCCACCTGACTATAACTTCCCTTCAGGTAGTTATAGAGAGCAATGAGGTCACCTCTAAGCCTCCTCCTCTCCAGGCTGAACAACCCCAGCTCCCTCAGCCTCTCACCATAGGTCATGTGCTCAAGTCCCTTCACCAGTCTTGTTGCTCTTCTCTGGACCCGCTCCAGCACCTCAATATCCCTCCTGAACTGAGGGGCCCAGAACTGAACACAATACTCCAGGTGTGGCCTCACCAATGCAGAGTACAGGGGAAGGATCACTTCCCTTGTCCTGCTGACCACACTATTTTTGATACAGGCCAGGATACCATTGGCCTTCTTGGCCACCTGGGCACACTGTTGGCTCATGTTGAGCTTGCTGTCAATCAGTACCCCCAGGTCCCTTTCTGTCTGGCTGCTCTCCAGCCACTCTGTGCCCAGCCTGTAGCGCTGAAGGGGGTTGTTGTGGCCAAAGTGCAGGACCCGGCACTTGGCCTTGTTGAACTTCATCCCATTGGAATCAGCCCATTTTTCCAGTCTATCCAACTATCCAGTCTATACAACTTAATCTTCTGTCTTCAGCTTGTCATGCAGGAGGATCTAAAATTTGAAAAATATCCTTTCATTTTACAGGTGGTTAGAAAGCACTTATCATGTCATTGGTTAATTATGGGTAAGTCCTTTGTACCTTAATCACAGTCTACATTAATTTAGAAGCTTCTCTTCATATCATTTGAGAAAGGGAACTAACATTTTAAGGGTTAACCAACCACATAATGACTGTCCACTAACGAACTAAAACTTTAAGGGTTAGCCACATAATGAGTGCCTAGTTTAGAGCTTTATGCAGCCAATTATGTTAATAAAAAACAGAACTTCATTGAATTCCAAGAGAAGAAGTTTTATAGCACCCAGCTGTAACCTTGAGGAGATGAGATAATGAAGATTTACGAACCTTTATGTAATCTTTGAAGACTTTGATGACAGTGCCTACTTTAGGACTCCCAGATGCGAGTAAACCATTTTTCCTATTCTCTCATGAGAAACAGGGAATAGCCTTGGGTAGACTGGCACAGGATCTTGGCCCATATCGTTGAGCAGTGTCCTATTTCTCCAAACAATTAGATGCAACGGCAAAGGGGTGGCCTGGATGCCTGTGGGCAGTTGCTGCAGTTGTACTGAATATACAGGAGGCCCGGAAATTTACCATGGGTCAGAAAGTGACTGTGCTAGTGTCCCACACAGTGTCTATGGTTCTAGAAGCAAAAGGGGGACATTGGTTTTCCCCATGAAGGTTTCTCTAGTATCAGGTTATCATGGTGAAACAGGATGATGTAGAAATTATCATCACTAACATTGTCAGTCCAGCTTCTTTCCTCAGTGGTAATGCTGGAGAACCAGTTCATCATGACTGCCTGGAGACCATCAAAGCAACGTACTCCAGTCGACCAGATCTACAAGACAATTCTGTGGAAAACACTGAAAACTGGCTTACGGATGGAAGCAGCTATGTCCTGAATGGTGAAAGGCATGCTGGTTATGCCATAACTACTAGCTGCAAAGTGATAGAATCTGGACCTTTGTCTAAAAATACTTAGGCACAAAAGGTAGAAATAATTGCCCTTACTTGTGCTTTGGAATTAGCGCGAGGTCAAACTGTTAACATCTATACTGACTCCAAATATGCTTTTGGGGTTGTGCATGCGCACAGAGCAATTTGGAAGGAAAGAGGACTTTTAAACTCTCAAGGCAAACATATCAAGCATGTGGAGGAGATATTGAAACTACTGGAAGTAGTTCAACTTCCTAAGAAGGTGGCAATCATGCATATTAAAGCATATCAGAAAGAGAGTTCAGAATTGGAGAAAGGAAATGAACTGGTGGACAGAGAAGCAAAACAAGTGGTTAAGCAAAAGGTAAAAATGGAAAGTGCCCTAGTCCCTGACAAGCAAGTCTCTTTAGAAGGTAAGCCAGAGTATACTAAAGAGGATCGGAAACACATTGCAGATTTAGAGGGATCATATAATAAGGAAGGGTGGGCTCACACCCAACAGGGAAAACTTATCTTTTAGTCCCATTTTGTTTGGCCTTTAGTAAGGGAAGAACATAAGAAAGGACACTATATAAACATTTGATCAGGGAAAATAAGAGCTAGAAATTTGTATACCACTTGTAAGACAGGTGACACAGCAGTGTGATCTTTGCTTCCAGACTAATCCCAAAAATGCACCCAAGCTAGAAATGGGTCAGATTGGGAAAGGGAATGGGCCTGGACAACAATGGCAAATTGATTTTTCGGAACTCCCAAGAAAAGGGGGGTACCGATATTTGTTGGTATTAACTGGTACTTTTTCAGGTTGGCCAGAAGCATTCCCTACCAGGACAGCAAAGGCTCGGGAGGTGACTAGAACATTAATACAGGAAATAATACCAAGGTTTGGAGTTCCAGCTGTTATATCCTCTGATAGAGGGTCACAGTTTATTTATGTGTATGTGAAGTCTTTTGCAGAGAACTTTGGAACCACAATAGGAAGGTCCGTTTCAAGACCTCCTGACATCCTTCACCGCTATCAAGATTAAAGAACAGGATGCCTGGATTCATCATTCTAGAGTGAAGAAAGCCTGTGAAACACCATGGAGGGTAACCCGGGTGCAACCTGGAAAACTACATTTTTAGCAATCACCTTTTGTTCCTTCTGGTCCTTCTGGGTGATCAGCCTGGGAGGTGCTTACCACATCGGTAAGAAGAAACCTAAAAGAAAAGTGCTACAACTGCAGTGAGCGGGGTCACCACAAAAAAGAATATGAGCTCCTGCTGCAGCCTAAAAGATACCATTTCTGCCGTGGCACCAGCCACCTGGTCATCAGCTGCCCCAAAAGAGTAACTCAAATGTTTTGTTGAACATGAAAATTTGTAGCCTTCTTACTTGTGGTCAGAGAAAATGTTAGATAAGGAATCATCATATTAGTAAAAGAATTTACTAACCTTCTTGAGAAAGGGGGAATTGATAGAGGGAACTAACATTTTAAGGGTTAATCAACCACATAATGACTGCCTATTAATGAACTAACACTTTAAGGGTTAGCCACATAATGAGTGCCTAGTTTAGAGCTTTATGTAACCAATTATGTTAATGAAAAACAGAACCTCATTGAATGCCAAGAGAAGTTTTACAGCACCATCTGTAACCTTGAGGAGATGAGATAATGAAGATTTACAGCAAAAGGGGGGCACCAATCTGGTTTCAATCGACTTGGCAGCTTGGGTTCCAGCCAATTCAACATAAAGAGTCAAAGGTAAAAAGTTCACTGTGACGAAGCTGAAGGAGCCTTCATCCAAAGACCCCCAAAGACCCCTTCTCAAGACCACCAGGTGACACTGCACAGGCGCAACAGGGAGGGGTCAAGGACAAGGCTATGGAAATGATTACCTGTTACTCATTTTAATAAGAAGCGGGGAAAGGTTATGAATATGTATAGGTGTTCCTGGGGTTATTATGAATATGTAACACCTTACTGCATTTAAACACAGTTTCTGTTGTTAGAAGGCGTGCATGAATGCTGGATTGATCCCCTTTGCGCCCGACTTTGAATAAGCATACGTGCTTTATAACCTTGTGAGTTGTAAAGTTTTATGACATCATAGGTTGCAAAGTTGTTTCCGCATGTCAGCTTTTGTGTCCACATGCAAATAGGGGAGAGGTCAGCTACATATATGCAGAAACTCTTCCCCAAACACTCACAGTTGTGCACATGCTACAACTCTTGTATAAATAAGATTCCAAATAAACGCACGTGCACGTACACCCCCATGGATGGTCTCACAAGCATGTACAAAGACAGTACCATGTCCAAAATTTTTGCATCACTACCATCATGTATAAACATACAACCACATGTATGTCTGTGCAGACTGACAAATTTCTATGCAGACATTTGATACACGAATGACTACACATGCAGCCATATCACACAGGCTCTGCTGTTCTTTCACTAAATGACCTCTTTGGAAACGTTTCTCTGGTAGATCTACCGCTCAGTTTTTTTCTCATGTAACTGTGAAAAGCCAGCGCAGGGAAACCATCTATATCAAACACACTTCAATCCTGCTTTGTTTTTGGTTTGTTGCCTTTACCTAGATGATTTCCCTTTTCTCTGTTCAATTGAGCAGTCATGATTGTTCTGTAAAACACAGGCACAGCCAACACACACACTGTCAACAGAGACACTCACTTGGCCTCAACACCAGCACAAGTGCACATATGCGATGAAATTAACACACGTGCTTGTTGAGAGAAAGACGTACCCACATGCGTGTGGAGAAATGGATAGATTCAGCAGGTGCTTACGCATACAGACTTTCAGGGACACTGTATCCACACACACTGGGTCAAGTCTGCAGGTATCCTAGATGTTGATAGTTGTGCCAACACACGTCACTGTGCAAAAATACCAAACAGTTACAGGAAAGACACTTGCTCTCACACAAGCACACAAGTGTTTGCCCTCATCTATATATCAGGGACAAGCTTGTGAAGAGATCCCCTGCTGTTCTTTCTCGTTATGACATGTTCTCTTTCGTTTCTCTTGTAGATTGATTGTTAAGCGTCTTTCCTTGGGTAACTGTGAAGAATTTGCTACGGGAGAGAAGAACCATGGCACAGTATTCAGTTCTGCCTACGTCTGTCTCTGATTCTTTACTAGCAGAGCTCCCTTGCATCTGTCCTCATGAGAAATGCAGGACTGTGTGTCACGGAGGCACCCCGAGGTTAGTTTAGGGGACAACAGGGTCCAAAACAACTTTTGTTAAACCAGTGAGAAACAGGGTTTTAGCACTCCAAAAGTGACTTGAATACAGGTTCAGACATCAGTTGAGGAAAATTATTAAGGGGCAGCAACTAATACAACAGGAGGTCCACAGTGTGCATGCACTTGGCATCACCCAAAACAATACCGGAGCCGCCCCTGAGTCCAGGAAGAGTACACACTTGCCTGAACACGATGTGGGATTATTTTAAAGGGATACATGTACTCGTATTGAGTACGGAAAGTGTACACTCGCAATCCTGCAAGGGTTAATTTATAATACACTTGCAATCCTGCGAGGAGAGATACACGTGCAAATGTGCCCGGAATATTACATGTGCTTATGTGCAAGCACGGGAGGAAAATACACCCATGATTATGCGAGGATTAATTTTATACATGCTCGTATTGAGCACGGAAAGTACGCGTGCAAATGTGCACGGAAAGTTACACGTGCTTATGTGGAAGCACGGGAGGAAAATACATTTGCGATTCTGTGAGGATTAATTTATACACGTGCTCATATTGAGCACAGAAAGTACACGTGCAAATGTGCACGGAAAGTATAAATATGCGTGCAAATGTGCACGGAAAGTAGATACACTCGCAATCTTGCGAGGGCTAATTTTACTCACACACGTGGCAGCAAGGCAAGCAGAGTCTCCATCCTGGGGGGGGTCTCTCGGTGGCAGCATCTGGCTTGTGCTCCAAGAGATCCGCGACAAAGGGCGGAGTCTCAACGAGAATCCCGTTTTTTTATAGCCTGATCAGATCTGACTGTAGGCATTCCAGAAGCTTCTCTGCACCCCCACACTGGCTGTGGGGTGCCCCGAAGCTTCCAAACATCCCACACACTGGTCGCGGGTGCCCAACAGCTCCCTGGCGCCTTGGCACTCTTCTCCTTTCTCTTAATGGCCCTGGCCAGGGGGCTCCTGAGGCCAAACAAAAGAAGTCGTTTGCCTTAAGAAGCAGAGAGAGAGGGAGATGTGTCTAGTCCTTCCATGATGAAGGAGGGAGGGAGAGAGAGGGGGATTTGCATTCTGCCACACTGTGCAACTAGATATACACAGAACCTTTCCAACAAACAGGACAGCTGTATGCTCACTCAAGTTTAAGCATGAATGGAGCCCACATCAAAGCACACACATGTGGACAGACAACCATTTAGAAGTACAACTGCTTCCATGCACATGGTTGTCCAAGAACAGGCACATATCTGCAGGTACCCTCCAAATGTGTATTTTCGTGCAGCCACGTATACTTGTGTGCAGTATCCCAACCATCAACAGCTGTCTTTACCCTCAAGCATGAAAGTGCATTTCATGTACTTCTTTCTGTAAATAGATGTGAGAGGGTGTGCTTGTGGAAGTGTGCATGTGTGTGGCCACACGTTTCCTTATGTATCAGTGTGTGAAAAGGTATGTGCTTTTCTGTAGCTGTGTATGCATGCACATGGTGGTGGGTGGACATACCTGGATGCTTGTGGAAAGGTTTCTGGGTGTTTTTCAGTGAGGAAACCTATGTGTGCACATGGACAGAGAGAAGGGATAGCAACTAGGTTCCAGCACTGAAGAAGGCAGACGGCAAAATTTCCTACGCTATCTCTTTCTTTCGGTATACCTAGTCGTACAAAGAAAACCACTAAGTCTGCGATTAGAAAGAGAAATACAAGAAAACATGCCTCACAGATTAAAAAACAGCAGAGCATCTGTTCACAACCTTGTTTGTGTTGAATGGTTGAATGTAAACACGTTGGTGCTTCTGTAAGATTAAACACTTCCGTCTAAATTTGTGATTGAGCACACTGGTGCAAGTAGTTGTACATACATTCAGTCCTTGGGTGCGGGGCTTTCAGAACTGTGTCTGTAGGCATGTCGGAATATATGCCGCTGTCTGAACACACACACACTCAAATGTTTACCAAAACATATGCAGGCGCTTTTTAACACGTAGTTTTGGTTGCACACAGGTTGTTGCTGTTTATAAGAGACAACGAAATAGCGTGTGCACACACAGAGAAAAGCAGACCACTTTGCCTTTATGTGAACATGCAGTTTCATACACAGACATCTGTACACTCACAAGCACACGAACTTGCATATGTGCAGTCACATAACCACCAGCTTTTTGAGACAGGCTCTACTGGTTTTGGAATTCTTCAGGCACACTTCTGAAAGCCGCGCACTCAAGGACTGTATATATGTACAACTGGTTGCACCAGTGTGCGACGTCATGAACTTACATGGACGGACTTCTGCTCACAGAAGCAGGAATGTGTTTGCATTCCACTCTATATCATGGGTAAGCGTGTCAACATACACTGTACTGTTCTTCCTGTGTACAGCATGTTTTGTTGAATTTCTCTTGCAGATCGAACGTTTAGCTGTTTTCTTTGTAGGACTAGGTATGCCTAGCTGTTGCACATGCACGTACACCCCCCTGATCAAGTGAACAGAGAAAATGGAAATCATCTAGGTAAAGGCAACAAAGCAAAAACAAGGCAGGACTGAAGTGTGCTTAATATAGATGGTCTCTCTGTGCTGGCTTTTCACGCTTACACGAGAAAAAAGCTGAGCGGTAGATCTATCAGAGAAACATTTCCAAAGAGGTCTTTTAGCAAAAGAACAGCAAAGCCTGTGTGATATGGTTGCACATATAGCCATTTGTGTATCAAACGTATGCATAGAAATCTGTCAGTCTGCACAGAGATACACGTGGTTGTATGTTTATACACTATGGCAGTGATGCAAAATTTTGGACGTGGTCCTGTGTTTGTACACGCTTGTGAGACCGTCCGTGGGGATGTACATGCACGTGCATTTATTTGGAATCTTATTCATACAAGAGCTGTAGCATGTGAACAACTGTGAGCATTTGGGGAAGAGTTTCTGCATGTATGTAGCTGACCTCTCCCCTGCTTGCATGTGGACACAAAAGCGATATGAAGAGAAGTTGCTAAATTAACGTAGACTGTGATTAAGGTACAAAGGACTTACTCATCATTAACCAATGACATGATAAATGCTTTCTAACCACCTGCAAAACGAAGGAATATTTTTCAGATTTTAGATCCTCCTGCATGACAAGCTGGAGACACAAGGATAAATTGTAAAGAAGCAGGATGCTTAGCTTATGCCTGACTAGAAATTAATAGATGTATTGTAAGTAAAAACTAATCAATTACTTAAGTGTGTACTAGTTGCGCTTCCAAGGAGAGCTGCCAACATGGAGATGTCGATCACCGGACACATGAAAAGACCCTCAGAAGCCCCTCAGAAACAGACTGCATGCCCTGTATAAAGATGTTAGATGGAAGCAAAGACTGTTAAATAAATAACTTCAGTCTAACCCTAAAGGTTCATACACACTCATTCCATATTTACAATCTGGCGGGCTCTGTCATGCCCTGGCAAGTTCTCTCAGTTTCTGGTAGGCTCTGTTAGGCCCTGTTGTTCTCTGTAAGGCCCTGTCATGCTCTTTCAGGCTCTGTAATGCTTTATATGGCGTTGTTGGGCCTTGTCAAGTTTTATTGGGCACTGTCAGACTTATTTGAACTCTTTATATTTCTGTCAGGTTCTGTTGGGCTCTTTAAAGCTCTGTCTGGTCTTGTCGAGCTCTGTCGAGATCTGTAAGGCTCTGTCAAGCTTTGTCAGGCCCTGTCAAGCTCTGTAATGCTTTGTTGAGCTCTTTTAGTCTCTGTTGCACTTTGTCAGCCTCTGTCACGTCCTGCCGGGCTCTATCATTTGCTATCAGGCGCTGTCAGGATTTGCTGAACCCAGTTGAGCTGTGTTAGGCTCTGGCAGGCCCTGTCATGCTGTGTCAGGCGCTGGTGTGCTCTGTCAAGCTTTGTCGAGCTCTGTTGGGCTCTGTCATGCTTTGGCAGCCTTGTCAGGCCTTGCTGAACTCTATAGTTTGCTGTCAGGTGCTGTGGGAGTTTGTCGACCCTCGTTGAGTTCTGTCGGGTGCTGTCACGCTTTATCTGGCTTTGCTGGGCCTTGTCGAGCTTTGTTGGGTGCTTTCGGACACTGTCAAGCATTATTGGGCTCTGTCATTCTTTGTCAGTTTTTGTCAGATTCTTTCAGGTCCTGTCGGCCTCTGTGTGGTTTTGTTGATATCTGTCGGTCTCTCTTGGGCTCTGTCTAACTCCTTTGGGCTCTTTCTGCCCTACTAGGCTTTTTCAGGCTTTGTAAAGCCATGTCATGCTCTGTCAGGCCTTGTCAGGCTCTGTTGGGTTTTGTCAGGCTGGTGCTGCAGAAGGGCATCTTCTCCTAATAGCTGTGGCTCCGGCCCGTGCATGTGACGAGTAGGATCTGTCCTCTCTCTTGGACAGTTTGTCACACAGTTTCTCCACAGCTGTGACACAGGCTTGTAGGGGAGAAGAACGCATCTTCATACTGCCGCAACACGTCTACTACTTCGCACACAGCTGATAGATCATCTTTTGAAAAGGTGAGTAATCCTAAAGTGTGGGCATAAGACGGTGGTGTGCTCTGCACAAACTTCCACATTATACCTCGGGTACATGGCACTTCAGCAGGATCTATAATTGTCTGTGGGTCACTGTAAATTATCTCTTGCACAGCCAGTTCTCTCAGATACCCAATACCTCTCTCCATAGTAGTCCATTTGGTTGGGCGGTATATGATATCATCTTTTAAAGGGTACCTGATTTTTACTGCTGACAAAATTCTCCAGAGGCTTTGACTTCATTTCTTCTTTGCAATTGCCTTATCAATGCCACCATCTCTGGCCAGGGATCTCAATTGACTGGCTTCACTGCCATCTAAGTCCAAACTATTAGCCCCATTGTCCCAGCATCAAATGAGCCAAGTGACAATTGGCTCACCTTCACGACGGCTAAAGTCTTGTTTCACAGCCCTCAACTCCTTCAGAGATAAGGAGCATTCTATTAGCTCATCCTTTGCTGGTCGCTTTGTTTTAGAAGGACCCACTGGTTGCTTTGCTATGGAATCCAGGGGTAGCAGTGGAAGGAGTTTAAAAAAGGCTGTAGGAGTAGCTGTAGAAGGGCCCTCTGGTTCCTCTCCCTGCTCTTCTTCTTCACCTTCCTTCACAATGGATTCTAGTTGTGCTTTCTTTTGCTTTCTCTTTTGTTGAGACAACTAATACTGCTGAAGTCTGAATGGCCACATCACATGTTGTGGAGGTTTGAGTGGATGCACAAACTGACGTTGCAGTTATAGTGGCTGCTGTATCCAAGTTAGGAACTAGAGTCGCTGCAGAGTCTGTCCGGGAGGGGCAGCAGCTGTCACGGGCGTTTCAGGGACTGCGATGCTTGTAGCTTTGAAAGCGGCAACTCCTGCTGCAGAAGTTAGAATCGCTACAATCCTTCTAAACAGTTTTATCAGCAGCAAAGACTGACACACATTCCAGAGACCCAATAATACCAACAAGCTTCGCTCAAGGCCCAGGGATATTCAAAATTCCCAAAAGCATCTGTAATTTTCTCTAATGACACAGGCAGAGAATAGTTAAATAGCTCTCCTAAAATCTCACTCTTGAAAGTGAGAAAACAAAAGACACAGGTCTCTTTAATTTCTTCTGCTTCTACCGAAGAATTCCAAAAATGCATACTCCTGAAGTATGACTTAACTAAAATCACATAAATCAGTGATACACAACCCAGGACCAAAGCTATTATAACAAGTTTATCCCTACTTCCAAAAATAATGTTCTGCACAAAAACATAAACAAGAAGAATTAACCCCAAAAAAGGCGTTATTAAATCCAAATAGATTTGCAACAACATCCTTTAAAATAAAAAACAAAATCCAACCACAGTCTGTTTTATGACCCATAAAGCGCACAGATCTATCATTTCCCAAAGTTTCCTCCCACCAGAGGATTCAAACACAGACCGCGCACATCCAAGTCCGATGCTCTCTCACTTACACTACCTGGTAAGCTGTTTACAGTAATTGTCAGATACTGCTCTTACCCTGTTTAAGTCAAAACCCTGTCCCTGCTCTGGTGCAATAAAATCTGTCATGATTTCTCATGCAATTCTGAGTCATAGCACCAATAGAACCTGTCATGGTTTCTCTTATCTCATCCCTGTATACTCTCTCTCTTTGTATGGCCTCGATTCCCCGTACGGGCCACCAATTAAATCTGTCAGGGTAAAGCATGACAGAGCCCAAAAGAGCATGACAGTGCCTGAACGAGCCCAATAGGTCCTGACAGAGCACGAAAGGGCCTAACGGAGCCTACTAAAACTGAGAGAGCCTGCCAGGGTGTGACAGAGCCCAACAGACTTCGACAAAGCTTGACAGAGTCCAACAGAACCTGAGAAAGCCTGACAGAGCCCAACACAGTCTCACAGGGCCTGACAAAGCCCAACAGGGCCTGACAGCACCCGACAGAACTCGACAGGTCCTGACAAATCCTGACAGCACTTGACAGCGAACTATAGAGTCCAGCATTGATACAGGGAATTAACAATTAACTAATTAACCCTTAAAGAACTAAAGAGCTAACACTTAGAGAACTAACAGCCCACATCACTAGTCTTGAAGAGCTAACAGAGAGGTAGCCCTTTAGCCCACATCACTATTGCCTAGCCTTGCTTAGCTCTGTGTAACTTATTGTACAACAAACACGAGTTCGCTGATGTCTTGAAAAGATATTAATCCTTGGGTGCATCCTTGGGTGAATTAGATAACAGAAACTTGGGCAAAGGACAGGAGATACACCAGTTTTTACTAACTCAGCAGTCTGAGTCCTAACCAACTCATCACACTGGACTAACGGTGACTGTGTACAGAGAAGAGGACCCGGGTTCACGATCACTGCGCAGCTGCAACCAGGAGGAGCTGGAGGTGGAGACTATGGAAATGGTCTCCCAGAACACATTGTGATAAGAACCGCCTTCTCGGGGACAGGTTATGAATATGTATCAGCATTCCTAGGAAAGTAGAGAACTAAAGAGGTTGGAAGGTTTTGAAAGCCTTTAGAGAGAGATCAATGTATATTGGGAAAATGAATGTTGGGGAAGGTACAGAGGAAGTAGGCAGAGAGAGGAACAGACAGTAACAAGTTTTGAAAAAGACTGATGGGAACCTGGAATGAACAGAAACAAGTGTAATTTTTGGTGGATTGTCAATAAGTAACGATTTCCTAGTAAGTAAAGGGAGCCACTGGCCAAAGTGAAAGGGCATATTTTTGTGAACCTTCGAAACACAAATTGGGTAAAAAAGTAGGCATTTATAAATTTTTATATATGCCAAATTCCCCAAAACCTCTTTTGGGGAGAAATCTGTTTGAAAAAAATGGATGCAGTAATCAGATTTGAAAAAGGAGAAATTACTCTGGAGGTAAATGATCAGCCATATATGAAAATAATGGGCTTGCTTTTAGCAATTGTTCCCACAGAAGGAAAGATTAATGAAGAAGTTGTGAATTAAGTGTATCCCGTGGTATGGGCTACTGATGTACCTGGAAGAGCCAAAAATGCTTCACCTGTCGAGGTAAAAATCAAAGAAGGAGAAAAGCCGGTAAGGATAAAACAATACCCTTAGAAAAGGGAGGACAGGGAAGGAATTCGGCCAATAATACAGAAATTCATACAAATTGGGTTATAAACAGAATAACAGAGGACCTCTATCCAGTGGCAGCAAACCCATACACCTTTCTGACTGTATTAACTCTGATTTGATTTGGTTTACTGTTTTAGATATAAAAGATGCCTTTTTGCCTCCCTCTTCATTAAGCCAGACAGACAATATTTACGTAAAACCCAGCTCACATGGATGGTGTTGCCAAAAGGATTTATGAACAGCTCGACAATATTTGGAAATCAGCTTGCTAAAGATCTTGAATCTTGGGAAGCCCCATCTGATGAAGAACAGATGCTACAATATGGGGATGACATTTTGATCGCTACCAGAACAAAGGAGATGTGCATAACCTGAACTGTAATTTTATTGAACTTTTTGGAGCTCCAAGGATACCGGGTATCATAGAAGAAAGCCCAGATGATACAGCAACAAGTAACTTCTTTGGGCTATGAAATTAGTGCAGGGCAGAGGACCCTGGAACAGGCTCAAATGGAGTCTATATGCCAAACTCCAAAGCCTCAAACTGTAAAAGAATTATGGACCTTTTTAAGCATGACAGGGTGGTGCCGGTTGTGGATTTATGATTACAGACTGCTTGTCAAGCCATTGAATGCACTAGTAGTCACAGATCAGAAATACCTGCAATGGAATAAAGGAGCTACACGAGCCTTTGAAGAACTTGGTAAGGCTTTGATGACAGCGCCTGCTTTAGGACTCCCAGATGTGAGTAAACCAAGTTTTCTGTTCTCTCACGAGAAGCAGGGAATAGCCTTGGGTATACTGGCACAGGATCTTGGCCCGTATCGACAAGCAGTGGCCTATTTCTCCAGTTAGACGCAACTGCAAAGGGGTGGCCTGGATGCCTACAGGCAGTTACAGCAGTGGTACTGAACATACAGGAGGCCCGGAAATTTACCATGGCTCAGAAAATGACTGTGCTAGTGTCTACACTTACAGAAGCAAAAGGGAGACATTGGCTTTCCCCACAAAGATTTCTCAAATATCAGGCTAAATCATCATCACTAGCATTGTCAGTCCAGCTTCTTTCCTCAGTGGTAACGTTGGAGAATCAGTTCATCATCAAAGCAACATACTCCAGTCAACCAGATCTAAAGGACAGTCCTATGGAAAACACCGAGAACTGCTTTATGGATGAAAGCAGCAATATCCTGAACAGCAAAAGGCATGCTAGTTATGCAATAGCCATGAAGTGATGGAATCTTGACCTCCACCTAGAAGTACTTCCGCACAAAAGGCAGAAATATTCGTGCTCTGGAACTAGATTGAGGTAAAACTGTGAACTTTTATACGGACTCTAAGTATGTTTTCAGGGTCGTACATGTGCAGGGAGCAATTTGGAAAGAAAAAGGACTCTTGAACTCTCAAGGCAAACATATCAAACATGCAGAAGAAATATTGGCAGCTCAACTTCCTAAGAAGGTGGCAATCATGCATATCAAGGCACACCAGAAAGTGAGCTCGGAATTGGAAAAAGGAAATGAGCTGGTGGACAGAGAGGCAAAACTGGCAGCTAAGTGAAAGGTAAAAGTAGAAAGTGCCCTAGTCCCCGACGGACACGTCTCTTTTGAAGGTAAGCCAGTATATACTAAGGAAGACTGGAAACTTGTTATAGATCTAGAGGGATCACATAATTAGGAAGGGTGGGCTCACACCCCACAGGGAAAACCTATTGTTACCTCCTATTTAGTTTGGCCTTTGGTAAGGGAAGATGACAGAAACAGACACTGAAGAGCAGAAGCACTGTATAAACGTTTGATCAAAAAGAGTAGCTAGAAATTTGTATGCTACTGTAAGACAGGTGACACAGCAGTGTGATCTTTGCCTCCAGACTAATCCTAAGAATACACCTAAGTCAGAAATGGGTCAGATTGGGAAAGGAAATGGACCTGGCAAACAAAGGCAAATTGATTTTTCAGAACTCCCAAGAAAAGGGGAGTGCCAATATTTGTTGGTACTGACTGATACATTTTCAGGTTGGCCAGAAGCATTCCCTACCAGAACAGTAAAAGCTCGGGAGGTATCTAAAACTTCAGTACAAGAAATAATACCAAGGTTTGGAGTTCCAGCTGTTATATTCTCTGATAAAGGGCCACATTTTATTTCAGAAGTTGTACAGCAAATCAGTCAGCACTTAGGAATAGACTGGCAACTACATACCCCTTCTTGTCCTCAGTCCGGTGGCCAGTTAGAAAAAAATGAATCATCTAATTAAACAACGAATTGTAAAATTGGGACAGGAGGCGAACTTGGCTTGGCCTCCATCTTTGCCTTTGGCCCTCTTGCATATCTGAACAAGAGCAAGGGCAAAAGAAAGGGTTGAGTCCTTTTGAAATCCTGTATGGGAGACCCTATAGTGTACAGAAGGGGATGTCTGCACAAGTAGGGCATGAAATTATGACTTCTTTTATGGTGGTACTGGGTAAACAACTTAATAAAATTGGGAAACGTGTTTGGGACTCGGAGTAGCGGTTTGGATGGGCCAGTACGTAACATCCAACTGGGAGATTATGTATGTGAAGTCTCTTGCAGAGAAGGACTTTGGAACCACAATGGGAAGGTCCATTTCAAGTCCTCCTGACATCCTTCACGGCTATCAAGATTAAAGAACAGAACACCCGGATCCATCATTCTAGAGTGAAGAAAGTCTGCAAAGCACCATAAAAGGTAACCCCAATGCAACCTGGAAAACTGATGTTTCTTATGATCATAACCTTAGCACATAGGTGGGATGAAAATTGGCATGGGCAATATCTAAATAAAACCATGGGGGGACGCTTTAAATTGGTGCTTTGGAATCAAAACAATCAGAGTATATATATTACAATGCCTACTTCTCCAGGAGAGAGCTTTAAATTTGTAGTAATTAACCAAAACATTTCTGAAATTCTATGAAATAAATTAGTATCTTTTTACCTTGACGTGTTTTAGTCCTTCTGGAGCTTCTGGGTGACCTTTTGGTCCCTTTGGTCCTTTTGGTCCTTCTCGGTGATCAGGCCAGGTGGCACTTACTAATTCAGCAAGAAGAAACCCAAAAGAGAAGACAAATGCTACAACTGCAGTGAGCGGGGTCACCACGCCAAAGAATGTAAGCTCCCATTGCAGCCCAAAAGATGCTGTTTCTGCCAGAACACCAGCCATATGGTTGTCAGCTGACCGAAAAGAGCTCAGCAGTGCAGTAGACAAACACTGGAAGCCTGATGTTTGCATTAACATTTAAAATCTGTTTAAGGATAGTGTTACTGCTCACAGTGTGGGGGACTATGGTGGGTCCGTGAATTCTTTGACAGGGGGCATGGGAACAGAAATTAGCCTTGAATATATTAAGGTCTACCCATGAGAAACATGGGAGTAAAGGAGTATATGAAATATTAAGGTGTACCCATGAAAGAGAAGGGAGTAGAAGAGTAACGCTGATGATAGCAAAAATAGCCAATGAGATGTTACTGCTTGAACTTGTAACCAAGAGTGAAGAGACACATGAACTGGTAAAACTGTATAAAAATGCACTTGTGGCAATAAATGGCATCTACTACTTTCATCCTGGAAGAACTTGGTCTATGTCGTTTGTCTGTCTCAACCATGACATATGGTGACCTCGACGTGATTCTGCATGAAGAGGATTCCGCAGGAAGAAGAGACAGCAGTGAAGCCGTGATAGCCGAAGACAAGCTGTGGAGACAGAGCCTGGTATAGCTGATAGAGCAGCAGGGGGAAGCTGCCAAAAATCCGGATCCTTGAAAAGACACCACGCCAAGAGTTGGTGAGCTACCGGGAATGGGGAGGGGGGAACTTATCTAAAGAAGAGGGTACTGTATTATCTGTTGGAACAATAAAGGACTCAGAACTCCAATTCAATGTGAGTCACGCAAAGCCATTTATTACAGAAACAAGCCTCCTTATATATGCAACTATTCTCTGATCACGCGTCCACACTCTAAGCATGCATTCACTGATTGGATATCATCTATGTTCACAAGCTGTCCACGCGCTGGAGTCTCACGGCTGATAGAGAAATATAGACTTTATAATTGTGTGGTATTTGCATCACCAGCTTTTAAAATGCTGTTGCAGCTCTGGGAGAGCAGACATGATTTGGCAGCTCTTCACACAGATGACACAACAAGCTCTTCAGCTAAAAAAAACCAAACACACAAGCTGAGTCAACTTCTGAAGGAAGCTTTTGATCCAAGAGGTGTTGAATGCTGAAGACAGCTGTTCAGAGGAAGATCTGCTTACCAACTCTGTGGAGTCATTTAAAGAATTTGTCATTTTCCTAAAAAGGATAAAACACAGCGGGTGACTGTTGTCTTTTAAGAAAACAAAACAAAACCAACAAAAACAAAACAAAACAAAACATGTCATGGAAGGTAATGCACTTTTTAGGAAACACAGGTCAGCAAGGCAAGGTGGAGGAGTTGCACTTTATGTGAGAGAGCAACTTGAATGTATTGAACTCTGCCTAGAGGGAGACAACAAATGAGTTGAGTCCTTATGGATAAAAATTAAGGGACATGCTAACAAGGGGGATACTGTTGTGGGTGTTTCCTACAGGCCACCTGATCAGGAAGAGGAAGTTGATGAGGCTTTCTACAGGAAGCTGGAAGTAGCCTCACAATCATATGCCCTGGTTCTCATGGGAGACTTCAATCATCCTGACATCTGCTGGGTGGACAACACAGCTACGCACACACAATCCAGGAGGTTCCTACAGATCATTGGTGACAACTTCTTTGACACAGATGGTGCAGGAGCCAAAGAGGAGAGGCATGCTGCTGAACCTTGTCCTAACAAACCAAGAAGAACTGGTTGGAGATGTCATGGCTAGGGGCAGCCTCGGCTGCAGCGAGTGTGAGATGGTGGAGTTCAGGATCCTGCATGGAGGAAGCAGGGCAATAAGTAGGACTAAAACCATGGACTTGAGCAGGTTGAACTTTGACCTCTTCAAGGTTCTGCTTGGAAGAATTCCATGGGTTAGGGCTCTAGACGGCAGAGGGGTTCAAGAGAGATGGATAATATTCAAACACCACTTCCTCCAAGCTCAAGACCGATGCATCACTATGAGCAAGAAATAAAGCAAAGGGAGTAGGAGGCCAGCATGGATAAGTAAGGAGCTCCTGTAGCAACTCAGGTGGAAGAAGGATGTTTATATAATGTGGAAAAAGGGACAGACCAATTGGGAGGAATACAAGGTGGCTGTTAGAGTATGCAGGGATGCAGTGAGGAAGGCCAAGCTCCACTTGGAAGCAAATCTGGCCAGGGATGTCAAGGGCAACAAGAAGGGCTTCTTCAAGGACATCAGCAGCAAAAGGAAGGTTAGGGAAAATGTAGGTCTGCTGCTGAATGAGGAGGGTGCCCTGGCGATTGATAATACAGAGAAGGCAGTTACTGAATGCCTTCTTCACTTCTGTCTTTACTGCTAAGACTGGCCCCCAGGTATCACAGACCCTAGAGACAGGAGAGAAAATCTGGCAAAAGGAAGACTTGCCCTTGGTTGAGGAAGATCAGGTTAGAGACCATTTAGACAAGCTGGACACCCACAAATCCATGGGCCACAATGGGATGCACCCATGAGTGCTCAGAGAGTTGACAGATTTCTTTCATAGATTTTCTTTCATAGAATGTCCTGAGTTGGAAGGGACCCACAAAGATTATGAAGTCCAACTCCTGTCCCTGCGTATGACAACTCCACAGTTCACACCATGTGTCTGAGGGCATTGTCCAGTCTCTTCTTGAACACTGTCAGGCTTGGAGCCGTGACTGCCTCCCTGGGAAGCTTGTTCCAGTGCTTCACCAACCTCTGAGTGAAGAACCTTTTCCTGATCTCTAGCCTAAACCTCCTCTGGCACATCTTCATGCCATTCCCTCAGGTTCTGTCATTGGTCACTGTCGAGGGTTTTGATTGCGGGGTGACAATAAAACCGTGGTAGATATATTGTTAACCCCCTCTCTTCCCCCTTCAGCCCCTCCCACTAAGGACAGGCGATTGGGAGGAAAAGAAGGACAGAGAGAAGAGAGTTGGAAAAATTAAAAATGTTTTACTAATGCTACTAATAAGAATAGAGAAAATAATACAAAATATACAAAATCAATCTTGAAAGTCCCAGCAACTGCAGAGCTGGCACCCGAAGTCCTGGATTGGACTCTGCAGCAACCGGAGCTGGATTCAGTCTCTCACTAGGCCTCAGTTTGCAGGGACAACTCTCAAGGTCCTCTCCTAATGTCGGCCATAAGCAAAAAGGGACGAGATCCTCGTGATCTCCCACTTTTATATGAAGTATTCACATGAATGGGATGTTATACTCAGTTGGTCAGTTTCTTGGTCACCTGTTTCTCATTGCCCCTCTTGCAAGAGGTGCATCCATGCTTATGAATAACTTCGCATTCCATTGCTATGTTTACCAAAACATGTATCTGGTTCTCTGGGAAAATGCAGCTAATATGAAGGCTTTAGCTGACAGGCAAATTCACTAAAAGAGAAACTTGTTTTTTAACAAAACCAGGACAGTCACTAAAGAGAAGAGTTTGGTGCCTACCCTTCCTCCTCCCCTTGTGAGGAAGCTGTAGACCGCCATAAGGTCTCCTCTTAGGCTGTTCTTCTCCAAGCTGAGCAAAACAAGTGACTTTAGCTGCTCATCATAAGGCTTCCTCTCCAAACCCTTCACCAACTTCATAGCCCTCTTCTGGACACTCTCTAGCAGCTTAATATCTTTTTTATACTGTGGTGCCCAGAACTGCACACAGTACTCCAGGTGAGGCTGCACCAGTGCAGATTAGAGTGGGACAATCACCTCCTTTGAGCAGCTGGCAATACTGTCCTTGATGCACTCCAGGACATGGTTGGCCCTCTTGGCTGCCAGGGCACACTGTTGGCTCATGTTCAACTTGCCATCGACCAGAACCCCCAGATCCTTCTCCGCGGAGCTGCTCTCCAGCATCTCATCCCCCAGTCTTTATGTACGGTCAGGGTTGCCATGTCTCGGGTGCAAAATCCTGTACTTGTCCTTGTTATATTTCATGTGGTTGGTGAATGCACAGTTCTCCAATTTGTTCAGATCCCTCTGCAGGGCCTCTCTGCCCTCAAGAGTGTCAACAGGCCCCCCACAATTTTGTGTCATCAGCAAACTTACTAAGCAATCCCTTAAGTCCTGAGTCTCAAACATTTATAAAGACATTTAAGAGCGCTGGCCCTAAGATGGATCCCTGTGGAACCCCACTAGTGACTGGTCAGCAGCCTGACATAGCTTCACTTACTAGAACCCTTTGAGCTGGGCCCATCAGCCAATTGCTCGCCCACTGCATTGTGTGTTTACCCAGCTGTATGCTGGCCATCTTGTCCAGGAGAATACTGTGAGAGACAGCATCAAAGGCTTTACTGAAATCCAAAAAGATCACATCAAGAGGCTTCCCTTGGTCGACTAGGTAGGTAACCTTGTCATAGAACAAAATTAAGTTGTACAGACAAGACTTTCCCCTCGTGAACCCATGCTTTCTGGGACCAATGACTGCGTTGCCATTCAGATGTTTTTCAATAAGTCCCAGAACAATCTTCTCCATTATTTTGCGAGGCACAGAAGTGAGGCTGACAGGCCTGTAGTTGCTGGGGTTTATAATTCTCACAGCCACAGTTTTCCAGCCCGGGTTATGGGGGCCCCCACGTCCATCATCAGTGTTGAAAACAGGCAAAGAAATTGTTAAATGCCTCATATTTGTCTATGTCCCTGTTAATAAGGTGATCATGCTCATCAAGTAATGGGCCAATGTTATTTCTAGTTTGCCTTTTGCCATTAATATATTTTTAAATGCCTTTATATTTTCCTTCATAGTGCTGGCCAGCTTCAATTCTAATTGAGCTTTGGCAGCATGAATTTCCTCCCTACAATGGTGAGCAGCATCTCTGTAGTCCTCCCATGTTGTCTGACCTTGCTTCCACTGACCACGTAATTTCTTTTTTTCGCTGTATTTCAGGAAGAAGATCCCTGCTCAACCAAGCTCGCTTTTTACCTCGCCTGCTAGATTTTTGGCATTTTGGAATGGCCTAGTCCTGTGCTTTTAGTAGGTAGTACTTAAAAAGTGACCAACACTGATGGACCCTAACACCTTCAAAAACTTCTTCCCATGAAATCTTACTAAGTATTTCTCTGAGATACCTGAAGTCTGCTTTCCTCATATCTAGTGTTAAGGACTTCCTGGCAGTTTTCCTCCCATTAGCAAAGATTTTAAACCTGACTGCTTTGTGGTTGCTGTGGCCAAGGGAGCCACTGGTCACCACATCTCCCATGAGACTCTCTCTGTTAGTGAGAATCAAATCTAGGAAGGCACCTTTCCTGGTCGGTTCCCTTAGTACCTTTACCAAGAAGTTATCTTCCAGATGCTTCAGGAATCTTCTGGACCTGTTGGTGCCAGCTGTATGATATTCCCAGTTGACATCTGGCAAGTTGAAGTCCCCCATAAGGACAAGGGCAGTTAATTTGGAGGTTTCACTTAGTTCCTTAAAGAATAACTCTTCAGTGTTGTCATCCTGGCTGGGTGGCCTGTAGTAGACACCCACGACAACATCTGCTTTATTTGTCTGACCTTTAATCCTTACCCAGAGGTTCTCAACTTTGCAATCACCAACTGCCAGCTCCATGCACTCCAGCCTCTTGGCTACATACAATACCACCCCCCCCCCCCCGCCACCTCTCCCACCCTGCCTATCCCTTCTGAATAGCCTGTAGCCATCCATCATGGCACACCAGTCACAGGATTCATCCCACCAGGTTTCGCTAATTTCAATTATGTCATATCCCTGGGACTGGGCCAAGGCTTCTAGTTCATCTTGCTTTTTCCTCATGCTGCATGCATTAGTGTAGAAGCTCTTCAAGTGTGGTTGATTGTGCCCTTCACCTTGTGGTGCAGTCTGAGGAATCTCACTGCCAAGCACCTCCTCAGGCTTTGGTGTGCCATCCCACTGCTCATCACTGCCCTGCCTGCTACCACCCCCTTCCCCCTTCCAATTTAGTTTAAAGCCCTATCACTCAGCCTTGATAGCCCCTGAGCAAATACCCTTTTCCCCTTCTGTGAGAGGTGCATTCTATCAGGTGTTAAGAGACCTGGTGAAGGACTGACTTTCCCATGGTTGAAAAACCCAAAGTTCCATCGATGACACCAGTTGCTTAGCCATGTGTTGATTTACTGGGCCTGCCTGTTCTGTTCTGTATCCCTGCCTGCAATTGAAAGGGTGGAGGAAAAATATCACTTGAGCACCTGAGCCATTGATCAGCCACTCCAAAGCTCTGAAATCCTTTTTGATTTGCTTAATACTACTTTTGCCTATCTCTTCCCTGCCAACATTAAAAACCAATAGCAGGTAATAATCAGAGGACCTTACCAGCCTGGGGAGTTGCTGAGCCACATCTCTTACCCTGGCCTCAGGGATGCAGCAGACTTCCCTGTGGGTTGGGTCAGGTCAGGATACCAGGCCCTCTGTCCCCTTAGGAAGGAAGTTGCCCATGACCATTACCCTTCTTTTTCTCTTTACATGAGAGGTTTTAATGTGCTTGCTGGGTTTCATGTGGGGCGTGGGCTGCTTAGAGGACTCCTCCTTCCCAGAAGGGTCTTCATCAGCAGCATCAGCTGCTTGCCCATCCAATTCCAGGGCCTCATACCTGTTGTATACAGGCACCTAGGAAGGTGGGGCAGGCTGAGGGTGTGTTCACCTTCTGCCCTGAGCTGTTATTGCTAAGGTACTCTCCATCACCTTTGAAAAGTCTTGGAGAACAGGAGATGTGCCTGAGGACTGGAAGAAAGCGAAAGTCACTCCAGTCTTCAAAAAGGGTAAGAAGGACAACCCAGGAAACTACAGACCAGTCAGCCTCACCTCTATCCCTGGAAAGGTGATGGAACAACTTATTCTGGACGTCATCTCCAAGCATGTGGAGGAAAAGAAGGTTATCAGGAGTAGTCAGCATGGGTTCACCAAAGGGAAATCATGTTTGACCAAATTGATAACCTTCTCTGATAGTAGATGAGGGAAGAGCAGTGGACGTTATCTACCTTGACTTCAGCAAGGCTTTTGACACCGTCTCTCACAACATCCTCGTAGGCAAGCTCAGGAAGTGCAGGCTGGATGAATGCACGATGAGATGTATCATGAACTGGCTGGATGACAGAGCTCAGAGGGTTGTGATCAATGGTGCAAAGTCTGGTTGGAGGCCCGTAGTTAGTGAGGTTCCCCAGGGGTCAGTATTAGGTCCTGTCCTGTTCAACCTGTTCATCAGTGATTTGGACAAAGAGACTGAGTGCACCCTCAGCAAGTTTGCTGATGATACCAAACTGAAAAGGCTGACACACCCGATGTCTGTGCTGCCAATCAGTGAGACTGGGCAGGGAAGAACCTAATGAATTTCAGGAAGGGTCCTGCACCTGGGGAGGAATAACCCCAGGCACCAGAGTACAGGTTAGGGATTGACCTGCTGGAAAGCAGCATTGCAGAGAAGCGCCTGGGAGTTCTGGTCGACAACAGGTTGACTGTGAGTCAGCAATGTGCGCTTGTGACCAAGAAGGCCAACGGTGTCCTGGGGTGCATTAAGAAGAGTGTGACCACAGGTCGAGGGAGGTTATCCTTCCCCTCTACTCTACCCCGATGAGGCTGCATCTGGAGTACTGCGTCCAGTTCTGAGCTCCCCAGTTTAACAAAGAAAAGGAATTACTGAAGGGAGTCCAGTGGTGGCCTGCAAAGATAATTAGGGGGCTGGAGCATCTTTATTATGAAGAGAGACTGAGAGAGCTGGGTCTGTTCAGCCTGGAGAAGAGAAGGCTGAGAGGCGATCTCACCAAGGTTTATAAATATCTCAAGGGTGGTTGTCAAGAGGACAGGACCAGATTCCTTTCAGTGATGCCCAACAGGATGAGGGGCAACTGGCACAGACTGAAGCATAGGAGGTTCCATCTGAATTTGAGGAGAAACTTCTTTACTTTGAGGGTGACAGAGCACTGGAGCAGGCTGCCCAGAGAGTTTGTGGAGTCTCCTCTGGAGACATTCAAGACTTGTCTGGACCCATTCCTGTGCAGTCTACTCTAGGTGTACCTGCTTTAACAGGTGGGTGGGACTAGATGATCTCCAGAGGTCCCTTCCAACCCTAATCATTCTGTGATTCACTCAGGCATAATTTTCCGCTGTGCTTTGATCTTCATCACAGCAGAGCAGGAATCTACGGCATGTTCAATACGGCACCACTGAGTCTATCACAGGCCTATGTTATCTAAATACAAAGGTTCTACTTGTCACGCACACAAGACTAAATGACAATTAGTGAGATGTCGGAGCGGCAGGATGTACGGCTCCAGCCACCTGGATGATAAAATACTAGCATGATAAAATACTAACATGACCATCTGGACGATCAAGGAAGACTAATACTAACATGATTAAATCACAGCAATCAGTCAAAAACAAAGCATCCTTGGACAGGTTACACAGGAGTGAGAGTGTGGATCTCGGCCTGGATGACCGCCCAAAATAATGTGTGTGGATGTTGAGCCGGAAAACCACCCAAGATATGCGCGAGAAAGAATGTGACTGAAAACAGTCACAAGATGAGTGTGGTGTGTCTGGAATAACATTTTTTTAAAAAAGCATCTTGTTTGACGCTGTGTGCGTCATTCTCAGTTGCCACAGTGGGATATATGTGTTTTTCTATACCCCAGCTGTGAGAGTCACTTGAGCGTGTTTACAGTTCTCTTCCTTGCCAATCTGCCATTATATTCCCACATGTACAATACAATATGGAAGAAGTTTTCACTGCAATGATGAAACTCCTCGAAATTAAAATCATGAGACACATGACAACACTCATTCTGTCACAGTAGAAGTATCCAGTATACCAGGTATATTCATGGTCTGGCCATTACATGAATCATGTTCATCACTAAAGCACATTTCAAATCAAGCTCATTACAGTTTATTTTTGTCCAATAAGAATATGCATAGAATCATAGACGCACAGAATAGTTTGGTTTGGAAGGAACCTTTAAAGGTCATCTAGTCCAATCCCCCTGCAATGAGAAGGGACATCTTCAACTAGACCAGGTTACTCAGAGCCCCGACCAGCCTGGTCTTGAATGTTTCCAGGGATCAGGGATCTAAATTCTCTCTGGGCAATTGGTTCCAGTGTTTCACCACCTTCATCGTAAAAAAAAATTTCTTCATTATATCTAGTCTAAATCTTCTCTGTTTTAGTTTTAAACCATTACCCCTTCTCCTGTCACTACAGGTCCTACTAAAACGTCTGTCCCCATCTTTCTCGTAAGCCCCCTTTAAGTAATGAAAAGCCACAAAAAGGTCTCCCTGGAGCGTTCACTTCTCCAGGCTGAACAACCTCATATCTCTCTCAGCCTTTCCTCATAGGAGAGGCGTTCCATCCCTCTGATCATTTTTGTTACCCTCCTCTGGACCCTCTCCAACAGGTCCATGTCTTTCCTGTACTGAGGGCTCCAGAGCTGGACGCAGTACTCCAGGTGGGGTCCCACCAGACTAGTGTAGAGGGGCAGAATCACTTCCCTTGGCCTGCTGACCATACTTCTTTTAATGCAGCCCAGGGTATGGTTGGCTTTCTGGGCTGCAAGCACACATTGCTGGCTCATCCACCAGTACCCCCAAGTCCTTCTCGGCAGGGCTGCTCTCAATCCCTTCATCCCTCAACCTGTACTGATACTGGGGGTTTCCCCAACCCAGGTACAGGACCTTGCACTTGGCCTTGTTGAAGTTCATGAGGTTCACATGGCCCCACCTGTCAAGACTGTCCAGGTCCCTCTGGAAGGCATCCCATCCCTCAGGCATGTCAGCTGCACCACTCAGCTTGGTGTCATCTGCAAACTTGCTGAGGGTGCACTCGATCCCACTGTCATTGATGAAGATATTAAACAGTACTGGTCCCAATACGGACCCCTGAGGGACACCACTCATCACTCATCTCTATACAGACACTAAGCCATTGACCACTACCCTCTGGATGTTTCAATCCAGACAGTTCCTCATCCACTGAACGGTCCACCCGTCAAATCCATATGTCTCCAATTTTGAGAGAAGGATGTTGTGAGGGACTGTGTCAAAGGCCTTACAGAAGTCCAGATAGATGACATCTTTCCTTGTCCACTGATGTAGTCACTCCATCATAGAAGGCCACTAGGTTGGTCAGGCCCTTGGTGAAGCCATGCTGGCTGTCCCGAATCACCTCCCTGTCCTCCATGTGCCTTCGCATAGCTTCTAGGAGGATCTGTTCCATGATCTTCCCAGGCACAGAGAGGATGACAGGTTGGTAGTTCCCAGGGTCCTCCTTTCTACCCTTTTTAAAAATGAGTTTGATGTTTCCCTTTTTCCAGTTACCAGGGACTCCACCTGACTGCCATGACTTCTCAAATATCATGGAGAGTGACTTGGCAACTACATCAGCCAATTCCCTCAGGACTCTGGGATGCATCTCATCAGGTCCCATAGACCATGTTCAAGTTCCTCAGGTGGTCTTGAACCTGATTTTCTCTTACAGTTGGAGGGACTTTGCTCCCCCAGTCCCCGTCTTGCAATCCATCCATTCAAGAGGTGTGGGAAGAGAGGTTACCAGTAAACACCGAGGCAAAGAAGTTGTTGAGTACCTCAACCTTCTCTTTATCTGTTGTTGCCCATTTGCCAGTCATGTTCATCAGGGCAGGTACACTTTCTTTGACCTTCCTTTTCTGGTTGACATACCTGTAGAAGCCCTTCTTGTTATTCTTTGCGTCCCTTGCCAAGTTCAGTTCCAGCTGCACCTTGGCCTTCCTGATCTCATCTCTGCAGAACCGGGCAGCGTCCCTAAATTCTTCCCAGGATACCTGTCCCTGGTTCCAGTGCTTGTGCATTTCCTTCTTGCCCTTTGACCAGCAAATCTCGACTCATTCATGCTCATCTCTTGCCTTCCTTTCCTGATTTCTTATACCTGGGTATCAAGAGCTCTTGCCCTTTATGGAAAGCGTCTTTAAGCTCAGTTGCATTGGTGACTATCAGGTCCAGTATTTGCATCCCCTCTGGTAGGACTGTCTGTTACTTGGCTTAAGAAGTTGTCCTCAGTGTACTCCGGGAGTCTCTTGGATTGCCTACAGCTCACAGTGCTACTTTTCCAGCAGATGTCAAAATGGTTGAAGTCCCCCCACAAGATGAGAGCCTGTGAGCATGATGTCTCCTGTAGTTGGAGTAAGAAGGCTTCATCAATAGACTCCCCTTGATTTGGCAGCCTGTAGTAGACACAAAACTGCAAGATTTGCTTTGTTGCCTTGGTCTCTGATTTTTTCCCATAACCTTTCAACCTGCTCATGGCTATTCTGCAGAAACAGCTCTTCACAATCTATCCATTTCTTGATGCAGAGGGCAAACCCTTCCTTCCTCACTTGTCCTTTCTGAACAGTCTGTAACCATCGATAGCCGCACTCCACTCATGGGATCTGTCCCACCAAGTTTCAGTAATGGCCACTGGCTCATAGCCTTCTAGCAGCACGGTGGCTTCCAACTCCTCCTGGTTATTACCCACGCTGCATTCATTGGTGTAAAGGTACTTCAGCTGGGCTGTTGGCCACATCATCTTCTTAGAGGAACACACCTTAATTCCTTTGAGGTATTTCACTGGTGTTTCCCTGTTGACTCTTACTACCTCAGGAGCCCCTGGCTCATCTCCCTAAGACTTCAGGTGTGCTCTAGTGTACCCAACACGTCTCAGAGCAACAGGCTGGGGGCCCTCACTAGCACCCCATCCCTCTAAACTTGGTGTGTTGTCCCACAGCTTGCCACAGGCAAGCCTGATATTATCCCCTTCCATCAAGTCTAGCTTAAAGCTCTGTCAATCAGTCCTGCTAGCTCATGAGCAAAGACTCTCTTCCCCCTTCGAGAAAGATGAATCCCATCCAACGCCAGCAAATCTGGTGCCATGTAGGCCATCCCATTATCAAAAAAATCCAAAATTGTGGTGAAAACACCAGCCATGGAGCCATGTGTTATTAGACTGGGTCCATCTGTTTCTTCCAGTGGTGCTGCCCACAACTGGAAGGAGAGAAGAAGTTACCTGTGCTTGCTTTCCTTACCAATCATCCCAAGGCCCACAAGTCTCTTTTGATGGCCCTTGGACTGTGCGTTGCAACTTCATTGCCACCCACATGGAAGACCAGTAATGGTTAATAGTTAGAGGGCTTTACCAGGTGACAGGATGCAAACCCCCCTCTCTCCTCCCACCTCCTTCAGTATGGAAGGAGTAGGCACATCTCCCTCTCTCTCTGCTACTTGAGGTTAACAGCTTCTTTTGTTTGGCCTCAGAGCACCCTGGCCAGGGCCATTAGGAGAAGGGAGTGCCGAGGTGCCAGTGAGCCCCTGGGCACCTGCGGCCAGTGTGGGGGATGTTTGGAGGCTTCAGGGGCACCCCACAGCCGGTGTGGGGGTGCAGAGAAGCTTCTGGAATGCCTACAGTCAGGTCTGATAAGCCAGTATAAAAACGGGATTCTCGTTGAGACTCCGCCCCTTGTCGGGGGTCTCTCGGAGTACGAGCAAGATGCTGTCTCCAAGAGCCCCCCTCCCCGGGATGGAGAGTCCGCTTGCCTTGCTGCCACGGGTGTGAGTATATTTATCCTTTCCGTGCACATATGCACGTGTAACTTCCCATGCTTAATATAAGTACGTGTAAAATTAATCCTCGCATAATCACGAGTGTATTTACCTAGACCTAAGCCTTGACTTACATGGAGTGTTTTAGAGAATACAGCAGACACTGTATACACTATTTCACTGACATATGGATGAGAATAGCATGGACTACACTGCCAACGGACTCTAGCCAAATCCATTTAGCTGGCAACAGAATTGGTAGAATGCAAAGGGATTTCTACCCATCTCTAATTCCTTGATTTTTAAAAGAACGTGTGACTGGGAAAAAAAAGTATAGGTTTCAGTTTTACACCCAATTGTCCTTTGGCCTTCCATTTTTTGCCTTGTAAAACAGTTAGTTTATAGCTGTATAAAATCCCAACTGTGTAAAGTCAGTTTGCAAGACCAAAAGGAACCATCAATCATCCACATGTATATGTGACACGATAATACAGTATTTGCACTGAACTCATAACATTCACTTAAGCTAGGGGATTTCTCTCTGAAGAAGTTCCAAATTACTTTAAACACCTAAATAAAATTCAAATAATCTATCACATTCTTAAGAACAAAGGTGACAACTGTCATCATCCAAACAATAATAAAAAAACAACAAATACCAAATAAAAACAAAACCAAACAAAAACCATAAAAAATGAAAAGTTTCTAGCCATTCATATTATGGTTTAATCTACCTTCTTCCTGTTCTGTAGCTACTTACATATAAAGTATCTGCCAACATAGACCTTAGTAACAACCCAGATGAGATGAACAAGCAAATCTGTATTCTGTTTACTGTATATCCAAACTGCCCCCTCATGCTATTTTATTCAGAGGATTGTTAGAAGGGACAGAATTAGCCATAAGTTAATTTGTATTAAATGTAATCAGTCAAAATCTAGGTTTGTTAATCCTTCTTGACTTTACAAAGCAGGTGATAGCAATAATGCCTTTTCTATATTCTGACTATGAAATGTAATCTGGCTTTTCAAAAATTACTAATAGGGGAATTTCCTTTATTATATACATCAATAATTTAAAAATTCATATTTCTCTAGAACACTTAAAAAATAAAGTACCAGCTAATCAGACAACCAAACTTATTAATCCTGAAATCAGAACTCATCTTCTGAACTATGAACAATTACATGTATTAGAAAACATAGGATCTTACTAACTGTATCTTTTTTTTAGTTTAAATGCTTCTAACTATATGTCAAAGCCTAAAGTGAATAAAACTGCAAAAAAATTATATGTCTATATAAATATGCTTGTGTGTGTGTTGGGAATCCAACTAATTTAGTTCCCTTAATAGTCTCTAGTTAGGGACTGAAGAATTCCATTCATTATGTAGAAGAAACATTTAGGACTTAGTTAATTGAGTCTCTACTGTGCTTAAAAGATCTCTCTTGAAAATCTTGTAAATAATGGAGAGATTATGTTGGAACAAGATTTCATTCTGTTGGTTCATTTGAAAATAGAGAGTTCTACTGGTGAATTCTATGTCTCTCTCTGACTTCTTTCAACTTTTTGTTTATATGAAACATGTGACTACCACCACAATGAAAGAGAATGGGTTTTTAAGACATTAGATGTGATATGCTCTATCATTGCCTAAGCACCTTAACAGCAACTTCCTTTTTAATTAAATTGTATTTTAATACAGTAAAACAACACATGGCACTTCCAGAGGAGGGCTACAGAGTTGCTGAAGGGTTTAGAGGGGAAGGCATATGAGGAGCGGCTAAAGTCACTTTGTTCAGCCTGGAGGAGACTGAGGGGAAACTGCCATCTACAGCTTCCTCACAAGGGGAGGAAGAGGGACAGGCACTGATCTCTTCTCTATGGCAACCAATGATAGGATGCTAGGGAATGACAGGAAGATCTGCCAGGGGAAGTTTACATTGAACAGTAGGAAAAGGTTCTTCACCCAGAGGGTAATGGAGCACTGGAACAGGCTCCCCAGGGAGGTAGTCACGACCCCAAGCCTGACAGTATTCAACAAGATGTGGGGCTACGGTGGATCCATGGATTCCCTGATGGAGGGCATGGGAACAGAAATTAGCCTTGAAGATATTAAGGCCTACCCGTGAGAAAGATGGGAGTAAAGGAGAATCTGGAGATGTTAAGGATGTACCCGTGAGAGAGAAGGGAGTAAAAGAGTAACACTGATGATAGCAAAAATAGCCAAAGAGATGTTACTGCAGTAACTTGTAACCAATAGTGAAGAGACAAATGAATTGGTAAAAATGTATAAAAATGCACTTGTGGCAATAAATGGCATCTACTACTTTCATCCTGAAAGAACTTGGTCTATGTCGTTTGTCCGTCTCAACCACAACATATGGTGACCCCGACGTGATCCTGTATGAAGAAGGATCTCCAATGAAGAAGAAACAGTGGTGAAGCTCTGACAGCTGAAGATGAGCTGTGGAGACGGAGCCCGGTACAGCTGATAGAGCAGCAGGGGGGAGCTGCCGAAGATTCAGATCCTTGAAAAGACACCACGCCAAGAGTCAGTGAGCTACTGGGAATGGGGCGGGGGTGGAACTTATCTAAAGAAGAGGGTATTATCTACATGGAAATTGCTTCTGAAGAAGCAGGGTATTAGCCTTCTGGAACTGACTTTATGAAGGCTGTTACTATGGGGCAAAGCACTACTGAAAGATCCAAAGAAACAACTGAACTGTTAACAACATGGCACTTGTTGCTAGAGACTTTGAGAGGATTAAAAGAGCAATGGGAACACCGGAGACAGCAGAGAGAGGTGGCTTCCCTGGGCTAGATTTGAAAAAAAAACAAAAACAAAATAAAACAAAACAAAAAACCCACAAACCACTGTTCCAAACCCCGAACCACCCTGTTACTAATGATTCTCCAGCATTGTTCAAGTCCACGTTATCTGATGACTCGGATGAGGATGAGGGTCCGCAGCATTTTCTTGAAAAGTTAAAACGAAAAGGAGAATGTGTATGTGTTGCCCCTAGATCAGATAAAAACCATGAAAGACTCAAGTAAAATTAGACCTATGCAATGTAATAGCTAGAGATAATTTAGGACAGAAAGATGGGGATTCGTTGAAAGGGGCGGGTATCCCCCAACTCTTGGAAGAGACACTAACTGACACACCACAATTACAGGCGCTATTAGTTTCTGAAATCCTGAGGCAAACAGACCTTGCATATGAAGCTATGATACAGGTGCCTGAAACCGACAAAGCAGCCAAATCATTTACGATTATTAATCAGGGTCTCAATGAGAATTACATGCAATTTATTGACCATCTTCAAGAGGTCATCAATAAGCAGGTTGAAAACTTAGAAGTTAAGGAAGCACTGGTGTTGAAATTAGCAGTAGAGAATGCTAATGTTTGCTATCAATGTGTTATCTGTGAGTTTTACAGTACATATTATGTGCTTCTGTGTATTGCCTCTCTGAAAATCAAGCAGCTTGTCAGGAATGTGAGTTAATTGTTTCACTGGTTGTTGTTAGAATTGTTTCTTTGTGGTATGAGTACGCTGTAAAACCTTCTCCCCACTTAACCCACTCGTGCTGCAAGCAGCCCTGTGCTTCCTCCCCTTCCCTCCTTCTTTTCATGGTTTTTGCTTACGAGATGGGGTCAGAAACGACTGTTTTCAGTCGTGTTCCTAAGAAATCGGTATTGGGAGGTGTTTTAAAACATAGGAAAGCACTTGGAAATATGAGGAAGGAAGATCTTGTGAAATATTATGATCAATGGTGGCTGCTGTGTCAGTTAGATGAATGGGAAAAGTGACCAGAGGATAGAACCTTGAAGTATAACATTTTGTTGCAATTAATGTTGTTTTTAAGGCAAGAAGAGCAGGACAAAATAAATCTCTACAAGAGATCATTACAGACAGTTTTACAGGTGGAACGATTTGAACTTCAACAAGCTGAGAGAGAGTTAACTGATAACACACAGGTCACAGTAAACTTGCTGAAGTCTGCAAGATGCTTTCCTCATTTACCTGTTTTCTTTGTAGATATCTGTTTCAGCATGTTGCAGTTTTAGTAGGTCTTTGTTGTATGGTATGGTGAGTTCACAGACTGTTAAATAATGAGAATCCGTTGACTCAAAATGTGTGTTTTGTGATAATACAGAAGATCATGGGTAATTTGGTTCTTTGCTGCGTGAATGTGATGGTAAAATTTCATGTGTAGCAGCTGTTATTTTTCTTTCTAGCGTGCTAGCTTTATTCCAATATCTAGACTTGCGCATCTCTGTGATAGGCTGTGTCTCATCTTGGTGTAGTAAACTTGGTTCTTTTGCATGCACAGTAGGTAAAGAACCCTGTTTTTGGGATAACAGTCATAGCGCACCAGATGACACACAAATAAAAGCTTTGCCCAGTCCAACTTGCCAAGGCAGCGGGGGGGCAGGTGCCGATTGGGCTCTAGCACGCACGGACCTGTTTTGTCAGGGAGACCCAGCGGTACCTCTGCCTGGCTGAGCAGTGAGCGATTCAAAAGTGCAATGCAAAAATCGAGATATTGTCTTGAATAAGTGTAACTGTGATCCATCTGCATATTTGAACTTGTTTGAGCGGTGGAGGAACACGCAGGTCGACTCAATATGAGTGATAAAGCATAGTTTTATTTATTAGCCCAAATAGCATATACTTATACAGTTCATGATAATTATGCATACCTGTCACCTACTAATTGGCTTAAACTCTAACAGTACATTTGCATGGTCCTCCTACTTGCAGCTGCTACCTATGCTTATTCTACATTGTAGTGCTGTTGAAAGCTGTTTGTGAAACTCTGCCAAGGTCTCAGTGACCTTGCTGACTTTACTGAAACAGTCAGCGGTTCCCACTGCGGCCTAGTTTTGCTACTTATGCTAAGACCTTCAGAATAGGATCTGCTCGTACAACTGCTAAGCCATTCTCCAACAAACTTGGTACATGGTTTTCATATCTGAGCTCAGTATTTTAAGTTGCATATATATATATTTGATACCAAAATAATTTTGTTTGGGGAGATAATTACAAAATGGGTACCGGTTCCGCTGCTAAAATACCACCTTGCTCCCCCTTAGGATGCATCCTTACACATTAGAGTAACTTTTGGGGAAATATTCTGATAAAAGAAAACTTGAAATGATAACGTACTCGAATGTGGCTTAAATGTGGAATTCTGGGTTTTAGTGCTGTATTGCAACTAATGTTGTTCTGCAGAACTTGGGAAAAAATTGGATGAAGTATGGTGCTGTGAGTTAATTTGCTAATTTTGAGACCAGAAAACAATTTAAATTGATAAGCTCTGATCTGCATTCCAAAAAAAAACAAAAAACAAAAAACCACAAAACAAAACAAAACAAAAACAAAAACAAAAAAATCAAACACACCAAAAACAAAAAGAGAAACAAAACAAACCCTAAATGCTATGATGGATGTGAACTTGGTATTGTATGAGGTGGTGTTTAAAAGCTGCTAGAATATGAACTGATTTGGATCTAGGAAATTGGAATAATGGACTGATGTTTAATATGCTGTTTTTTGACATCTGTAAATTGTAAAAGGTAAATGGAGCTAAGGAATGTAACTATTGCTGAGCTACTTGGAATTGCATGTAAAGTGTATTATGGTTGGAATGAAATGGGAAAACAAAAAAGCAAAATATCCCAGGCCTGTGTTGTACAGTTTGAATATAAATGTCAGACCTGTGTCAAGCTGCAAAATAAACTCAGCTCATTTTAACCAAGGAGTTTGCCAGAACCTCCCACGTTGTACCAGCGATTACGGCACCTGCGTGACCTTGACTACATCTACACTGCAGCAAGAAGAGAAAGAAAAAAAAAAAAAAGAAAAAACCTGGCTGGCCACTGCTAAGTGGAGAAAGGGGGGCTTTACTCCCCCCGCTCTGTCTTTTTTTTTTCCTGAAGTGTTGTCATCCATCCTTGTTGTGGCACTACATTGCTTCTCGGCTTTGAATCAGGGGTTGTTGGTGCTGTTTCTTTTTGCTTCTGTCTTGTTTCCTAGGTTCTGGCACATCTGGAGAAAGAGCTCATAATTTTACCTCCTTGCTGAAGTTGGCCTTTTCACACTGGTCAGCTTTGGGGGGTCAGAGTGCTCAGTGCTTCTCTGGGTCAGACTGCTACTAATTTGGGTGTGGAGTGGAGCCAGGCTGGTTTGATGTGCAGTTTGAACTGATTTGTTTTCATGCTGGGCTGGAGGTCTTGCCATCCCAGATGGGGGCGAAAGGGAGGTTTTATGCTTCCCCACCCCCCCGCCCCAGCAGTGTTACAGCTAGAGAACTGTAATACTGCATGAAGGAGTCTGAGGGTGAAATTTCAAGGCATCACCAGTCGATCCATAGTTCTAATGAAGCTGGGAAATTAAACCAAAAATTTTTGTTTTTCTAATAGACTTGTTCTGTGGTAACTAGTTGTAAGAGACTTTCTAGTAAATTCACCACGCTAGTTTTTGAGGCCATGGAAGAGAATGAAAGAAAGGCTGTTTTTTGAGACCAATGGAATGTCAAATTTGGAACAAAGTTTTAATACATGAATTCCTGTATTTGCCAGAAAGCCCTATACCTCTCTTGGGTCAAGATTTGTTAAGTAAATTGTAAGCTCAAATAACATTTTCTGATGGTGCAGATCTGCTAGCTTCAAGTGAAAAATCTCCAAGGATATTTCGAATGCTGTATTTCCACTAGTATTAACAGCCAATGTTTCAATAAAGCAAACGCTACACTGATAGAACTGAAACAGGACTTCGATCCGGTAAGGGAAAACAATATCCAATAAATATGACAGCCAAAATGGACTTAGAGACTTTGATGAATAAATTTATGACAACCTTACAGGCTGATTGCATTCGATTGGACTTGCAGATTTGTCTGTTTATAGCTACAACATAGAAACAACCTGTGGCTATTGTGGGACAGTATGATGAGAATGCTAACAGACTGATATGCCGATTGTTCCTCTGATCAAGAAATGCAGGGAATGAATTTAAGTCTTAATAGGCAATGATCCTTTCGTCATATATGTACCATTTGTGAAATTTAATTTTGATTCTTTTATTTGTCATCTATGTTCTTGTAAATTGCACTAGTTGGTTTTCTTAACAACACAGCTTTTGGCATGCCTAAATATAAATTGATGCAGAACCTGCCAAGTCTTCAACATCAGGTCACAGACCATACGTATATTTGATCTGATCCTACATACTTGCACAGTTTTTGTTGATGGTTCTGGGAAGTCTCATAAAGCTGTAGTGGTCTGGCATAAAGATAACAATTGGCATCATTCTGTAAAAATTATTGAAGGTTCAACCCCATTAGCAGAACTTGGCACAGCTTTACATTACTTAGAGCTTTTTAAGGAGGAACCTCTAAATTTGATTTGTGATTACGGAATCACAGAATCACAGAATTGACTGGGTTGGAAAATACCTCAGAGATCATCAAGTTCAACCCTTGGTCCAACTCCAGTCCATTTACTAGATCATGGCACTAAGTGCCATGTCCAATCTCAGTTTAAAAACCTCCAGGAATGGTGAGTCCACCACCTCCCTGGGCAGGCCATTCCAGTGCCTGATCACTCTCTCCATAAAGAATTTCTTTCTAATATCCAGCCTAAATTTCCCCTGGCAGAGTTGAAGCCAATGCCCCCTTGTCCTATTGCTAACTGCCTGGGAGAAGAGACCAATCCCCACCTGGCTGTAACTTGCCTTCAGGTAGTTATAGAGAGTGATGAGGTCACCTCTAAGCCTCCTCTTCTCCAGACTAAACAACCCCAGCTCCCTCAGCCTCTTCCCATAGGTCTTGTGCTCAAGTCCCTTCACCAGTCTTGTTGCTCTTCTCTGGACCCGCTCCAGCACTTCAATATCTTTCCTGAACTGAGGGACCCAGAACTGAACACAATACTCCAGGTGCAACCTCACCAATGCAGAGTACAGGGGAAGGATCACTTCCCTTGTCCTGCTGACCACGCTATTTTTGATACAGGACAGGATACCATTGGCCTTCTTGGCCACCTGGGCACACTGTTGGCTCATGTTGAGCTTCCTGTCCATTAGGACCCCCAGGTCCCTTTCTGCTTGACTGCTCTCCAGCCACTCTGTTCCCAGCCTGTAGCACTGCAGGGGGTTGTTGTGGTCAAAGTGCAGGACCCGGCACTTGGCCTTGTTGAACTTCATCCCATTGGAATCGGCCCATTTTTCCAGTCTATCCAGATCCCTCTGCAGAGCCCTCCTGCCTTCCAGCAGGTCGACACTCCCTCCCAACTTGGTGTCATCAGCAAATTTGCTGATGATGGTCTCAATCCCCTCATCTAAATCATCAATAAAGATGTTAAACGGGACTGGACCCAACACTGACCCCTGGGGGACACCACTAGTGACTGGCCGCCAGCTAGATGCAGCCCCATTCACCAGCACTCTCTGGGCTCGGCCCTCCAGCCCATTCTTAACCCAGCAGAGAGTGCACTTGTCCAAGCCATGGGCTACCAGCTTTTGCAGGAGTATATTATGGGAGACGGTGTCAAAGGCTTTGCTGAAGTCTAGATAGACCACGTCTACAGCTTTCCCCTCATCCACCAGGTGGGTCACCTGATCATAAAAGGAGATCAGGTTGGTCAGACAGGACCTGCCCCTCCTAAACCCATGCTGGCTGGGTCTGATCCCTTGTCCATCCTGAAGGTGCTGTGTGATTGCATTCAGGATGATCTGCTCCATAACCCTGCCAGGCACCGAGGTCAGGCTGACAGGCCTGTAGTTGCCAGGGTCAGCTTTACAGCCCTTTTTGTGGATTGGGGTAACATTCACCAATTTCCAATCATATGGGACCTCCCCAGTGAGCCAGGACTGTTGGAAGATGATTGAGAGCAGCTTGGTGAGCTCTTCCGCTAGCTCCCTCATCACCCTAGGATGGATCCCGTCTGGTCCCATAGACTTGTGAGGATCCAGATGGCTCAGTAAGTCACCAACTATTTCCTCCTGGAATACAAGGGGGCTATTTGGCTTCCTATCTCTGTCAACCACCTCCAGAGGCCAGCTGTCCTGAGGGCCACCTGTCTTACTGGTAAAAACTGAGGCAAAGTAGGTATTAAGTACCTCAGCTTTCTCCTCATCTTTGTTAACTGTATTTCCCTCAAAGTCCAACAGAGAATGGAGGTTTTCCTTGCCCCTCCTTTTGTTATTAACGTATTTAAAGAAGGACTTTTTATTATCCCTAACAGAATTGGCCAAATTAACTTCAAATTGCACTTTTGTTTCCCTGATTTTTTTTCTGCACGATCTAGCTATTTTCATAAATTCTTCATAAGTAGCCAGCCCTTTTTTCCACAGTCCATAAATTCTCTTTTTATTTCTGATTTCCTTCAAAATCTCCCTGTTTAGCCAAGCCAGTTGTCTTCCTCTCTGGCTAGCTTTTCGGCACACTGGTATAGGCTGTTCCTGTGCACTCAAAACCTCCTGCTTGAAACATGTCCAACCCTCCTGGGCCCCCTTGTTTTTCGGCATTGTTTCCCAGGGTATGCTCTGAACTAGACTTCTGAATAGGCAAAAATCTGCCCTCCGGAAGTCCAGTGTAGAGGTTTTATTAATGGCTCTCCTTGCATCTCTGAGTATTGAAAATTCTATTATTTCATGGTCGCTATGCCCCAGGTGGCCTCCAACCACTACATGTCCCACCAGCCCTTCTCTGTTTGTAAACAGTAGGTCTAGCGGGGCCTTACCCTGGTAGGCTCATTTACCAGCTGATGAAGGAAATTGTCCTCTATACACTCTAGGAAATTCCTAGACTGCCTCTTCTGTGCCTATAATCTATGACCCTTAGTTATATAGACTTATTTTATTACTAATTGCTGATTTTAGGTATCATAACTAGTTAATTTTATTAGAAACTTGAGACTCTGTCTGTATTTGATTGACTGATTTGGTTTGGTTTTGTTTGTTTTCCTCCTAGGACTACCTTTCATACAGTTATATGCTAGATCAGGAGGGTTCTCCATTGCTGGAAAGATTAAAACTGCATTGATTGAGAATGCAATCTATTATGGCACTTACCTGCTGTTTTTTGGAGCATTTTTAATAGATGTGACTGTAAATTCAAACTTGAATTTACAATGGTAAGAATAAAGTTGCAAGCACTTGCATGAGTTCTTAAAAAAAATGTCATGGATAATATCTTCTGTAGATGAAATTAGTCTTTTTAAAAGAAACAATTTTTGTTGATCTGATTTTTGTCAGGTAGTTGGAAAGTTTTGTTAACTTTTTTTTATGGAAAGGGATTTTTTTACTATTTGTAGGAACTTATATTTTGATTTTCTTGTTTTCATATGTAGGGCAGAGGAATACTCTCATATTTGCAGTGGGGTTTTTTTCCTCCCTACAAATGCATATCACAGAATCACAGAATTGGCTAGGTTGGAAAAGACCTCAGAGATCATCAAGTCCAACCCTTGGTCCAACTTCAGCCCATTTACTAGATCATGGCACTAAGAGCCATGTCCAATCTCAGTTTAAAAACCTCCAGGGACGGTGAGTCCACCACCTCCCTAGGCAGGCCATTCCAATGCCTGATCACTCTTTCCGTAAAGAACTTCTTCCTAATATCCAGCCTAAACTTCCCCTGGCAGAGTTTAAGCCCATGTCCCCTTGTCCTATTGCTAACTGCCTGGGAGAAGAGACCAGTTCCCACCTGACTATAACTTCCCTTCAGGTAGTTATAGAGAGCAATGAGGTCACCTCTAAGCCTCCTCCTCTCCAGGCTGAACAACCCCAGCTCCCTCAGCCTCTCACCATAGGTCATGTGCTCAAGTCCCTTCACCAGTCTTGTTGCTCTTCTCTGGACCCGCTCCAGCACCTCAATATCCCTCCTGAACTGAGGGGCCCAGAACTGAACACAATACTCCAGGTGTGGCCTCACCAATGCAGAGTACAGGGGAAGGATCACTTCCCTTGTCCTGCTGACCACACTATTTTTGATACAGGCCAGGATACCATTGGCCTTCTTGGCCACCTGGGCACACTGTTGGCTCATGTTGAGTTTGCTGTCAATCAGTACCCCCAGGTCCCTTTCTGTCTGGCTGCTCTCCAGCCACTCTGTGCCCAGCCTGTAGCGCTGAAGGGGGTTGTTGTGGCCAAAGTGCAGGACCCGGCACTTGGCCTTGTTGAACTTCATTCCATTGGAATCAGCCCATTTTTCCAGTCTATCCAGATCTCTTTGCAGAGCCCTCCTGCCTTCCAGCAGGTCAACACTGCCCCCCAACTTGGTGTCATCAGCAAATTTGCTGATGGTGGTCTCAATCCCCTCATCTAAATCATCAATAAAGATGTTAAACAGGACTGGACCCAACACTGACCCCTGGGGGACACCACTAGTGACTGGCCGCCAGCTAGATGCAGCCCCATTTACCAGCACTCTCTGGGCCCGGCCCTCCAGCCAGTTCTTAACCCAGCAGAGAGTGCACTTGTCCAAGCCATGGGCTATCAGCTTTTGAAGGAGTATATTATGGGAGACAGTGTCAAAGGCTTTGCTGAAGTCTAGATAGATCACATCTACAGCTTTCCCCTCATCCACTAGGTGGGTCACCTGATCATAAAAGGAAATCAGGTTGGTCAGACAGGACCTGCCCCTCCTAAACCCATGCTGGCTGGGTCTGATCCCTGGTCCATCCTGGAGGTGCTGTGTGATTGCATTCAGGATGATCTGCTCCATCACCCTGCCAGGCACCGAGGTCAGGCTGACAGGCCTGTAGTTGCCAGGGTCAGCTTTGCAGCCCTTTTTGTGGATTGGGGTAACATTTGCCAGTTTCCAATCATTTGGGACCTCCCCAGTGAGCCAAGACTGTTGGAAGATGATGGAGAGCGGCTTGGCGAGCTCTTCTGCTAGCTCCCTCATCACCCTAGGATGGATCCCGTCTGGTCCCATAGACTTATGAGGATCCAGATGGCTCAGTAAGCCACCAACTATTTCCTCTTGGAATACAAGGGGACTATTTGGCTTCCTATTCCTGTCAACCATCTCCAGAGGCCAGTTATCCTGAGGGCCATCTGTTTGACTGGTAAATATTGAGGCAAAGTAGGTATTAAGTACCTCAGCTTTCTCCTCATCTTTGTTAACTATATTTCCCTCAAAGTCCAGTAGAGAATGGAGGTTTTCCTTGCCCCTCCTTTTGTTATTAACATATTTAAAGAAGGACTTTTTATTATCCCTAACAGAATTGGCCAAATTAACTTCAAACTGCACTTTTGTTTCCCTGATTTTTTTCCTGCACGATCTAGCTATTTTCCTAAATTCTTCATAGGTAGCCAGCCCTTTTTTCCACAGTCTGTAAACTCTCTTTTTATTTCTGATTTCCTTCAAAATCTCCCTGTTTAGCCAAGCCGGTTGTCTTCCCTGTCGGCTAGCCTTTCGGCGCACTGGTATAGCCTGATCCTGTGCCCTCAAAACCTCCCGCTTGAAGTATGTCCAACCCTCCTGGGCCCCCTTGTTTTTAAGCATTGTTTCCCAGGGTATGCTCTGAACTAGACTTCTGAATAGGCAAAAATCTGCCCTCCGGAAGTCCAGTGTAGAGGTTTTATTGGTGGCTCTCCTTGCATCTCTAACTATTGAAAATTCTATTATTTCGTGGTCGCTATGCCCCAGGCGGTCGCCAACCACTACATCTCCCACCAGCCCTTCTTTGTTTGTAAACAGTAGGTCTAGCAAGGCCTTACCCCGGGTAGGCTCATTTACCAGCTGATGAAGGAAATTGTCCTCTATACACTCTAGGAAATTCCTAGACTGCCTCTTCTGTGCAGTATTGAGCTCCCAGCAGATATGTGAAGCTAGTTGAAAAACTTTCTCTATGTTTTCAAAATAACATCTTTCAAAAGTGTGCATTAGTATTTCCTGTGTAGCGCTTCTGTTTACTGTAGGTTCTATTTAAAGACCATAAGGTAAGTTAAAATAATTAATATTTATGACATTGCTAATGATCTTCTGTGCTCGATACAGCAGTAAACACTATCTTGCACTGCCTGGTTGCTTTCAACTTCTGCTTCTGAATACAAATTCTGAGGCTGTTTCTTAGTGACTCCCATTACAGTGTTTTGACCTCACTTTCAATAAGTTTGCTTAGTTCATTATGTTTTCTATAGGAACATATTCCTTTGAGAACAAATGTTTTGGTCAGTCACCGAGGGGAGCTGCTCCAGAGCTGACTCGATCTGAGATGGAGCAGCAAATCTTTGCACACTGAGGGTTTTCCTGAGACAAGGAATTGCCAGGGCAGTGGAGAGGCCTGCCAGGAGCCAGCAGCTCTTTCATGGGAGAAAGTGACAAGACCTGGGCATTTCCAGGGAAACGGTGACCACACCCCCACGCCTATGAAAAGCAGCCTAGGGAGTGCTAGTGACAAGGAGGTCTGTGACTAGGGTAGGCAAACAGGGTGTACCATGAAAATATGCAGCCATCCAGACCACAGGCTGCAAAGAGTGCTAGAGCCTTTCACTGATATCAGGTGACAGCAGAGGCAAAAACTGTGTGAGATGTAACCAAGTAGATGAAAAAATCCAAGATCAAAGGGAACCTGTATCTTCCCCCCACCAGGCTGAAGTCAGTAACTCAAGGGAAAAGAGTGAATGAAGGCAAGTCCATGCTTGTGGCAGCAGGTGAAACCCCTCCTTGCCCACCTTTCCCTCTCAGGTGCCTCTGTACAACAGGTATGAGACTCTGGATGTAGAAGGCCAATCAATGGATGAGGAGGATGAAGGTCCATCTATACCAGAGGTGTAGACAGGATCAGAAAGGCATACCCCCGTATTACAATCACCTCCATGAGGAAGAAAAGACAGGTTATAGTTGTAGGCTCCCCCGCTTCTGAGGGGAACAGAGGGTCCAGTATGCCAGACAGACCCTCCTCTTAGGGAAGTCTGCTGCTGGCTCCCTGAGGCCTGGGTTAAGGACATTACTAGGAAACTTCCTAGCCTGGTACACCCCTTGGACTACTACCTATTACTGGTCTTCCATGTGGGTGGTGATGAAGCTGCAATCCATAATCCAAGGGCAATTAAAAGAGACTTCAGGGCCTTGGGATGGTAGGTGAGGAAATCAGGAGCACAAGTTATTTTCTCCTCTCTCCTTCCAGTTGTGGGCAGTGACATTAGAAGAAACAGACAGATGCAGTTAGAGGGGAGAGGTGCTAGCGAGGACCCGCAGCCAGTGGCCCTGAAACCTATTTGCCACACTGGATGACCCTTGAAGTCTTACGGAGATGAGCCAGGGGCTGCTGAGGTAATAGAAGCCAACAGGAAAACACCAGACCAGCTGAAGTGCCTCTACACCAGTGCACAGAGCATGAGCAACAAACAGGAGGAGTTGGAAGCCACCATGCTGCTAGAAAGCTCCAACCTGGTGACCATTACTGAAACTTGGTGGGACGGATCCCATGATTGGAGTGTGGCAATCGATAGCTACAGGCTTTTCAGAAGGGACATACAAGAAAGGAAGGGCAGAGGGGTTGCCCTCTACATCAAGAGATGGATAGAGTGTGAAGAGCTGTCTCTGAAGAATTAACCACGAGCAGGTTGAAAACCTATGGGTAAGAATCAGAGAACAAGGCAACAAAGGAAACCTTGTGGTTGGTGTCTACTACAGGCCGTCTGATCAGGGGGAGATTATTGACAAAGCCTTCTTACTCCAGCTACAGGAGGCATCACACTTGCAGGCTCTCGTCCTGCTGTGGGACTTCAACCACCCCAACATCTGCTGGAAAAGTAGCACAGCAAGCTGTAGGCAATCCAGGAGACTCCTTGAGTACATTGAGGATAACTTCTTAAGCCAGGTAATCGACAGCCCTACCAGGGGAGTGTGATACTGGACCTAATAGTCACCAATGCAAGTGAGCTAATCAGTGATGTCAAGATTGAAGGCAGCCTGGGCTTCAGTGATCATGCACTTATGGAGTTTGCAGTCCTGAGGCATATAGGTCAGGCAGAGTAAATTCAGGACCCTGAAATTTAGGAAAGCCTACTTCCATCTCTTCATGGAATTAGTCTATAGGACCCCCTGGGAAACTGCCTTTAGGGACAAGGGAGCAGAACAGAGCTGGCAGATCTTTAAGGACACTTTCCATAGTGCACAAGAATTCTCCATCCCCAGGTGTAAGAAATTGGGTAAGGAAGGGAAGAGGCTGGCATGGATGAGTTGAGACCTGCTGGTCAAACTAAAGGGCAAGAAGGAAATGCACAGGTAGTGGAAGCAGGGACAGGTAGCCTGGGAAGTATATAGGGACACTGCCCGGTTGTGTAGAGATGGGGTCAGGAAGGCCAAGGCACAGCTGGAGCTGAACTTGGCAAGGGATGCAAAACATAACAAGAAGGGCTTGTACAGGTATGTAAACCAGAAAAGGAAGGTCAAAGAAAGCATACCCTCCCTGATGAGCAAGACTGGCAAACTAGTAACAACAGATGAGGATAAGGCTGAGGTACTCAGCAACTTTTTTCCCCCAGTCTTCACTGGCAAACTCTCTTCCCACACCTCTAAAGTAGATGAACTGCAAGACAGGGACTGGGGGAGCAAAAGCTATCCTGTTGGAGAATGGCTTGGAAATGGGGGACATGGATCTGCAGACCGGTTGTACGAGCAGAGCCCATTCTGAAGACATTAGCACAATTAGTAAGGTTAGGCCACGGTGGGAACTGCTGACTGTTTCAGTAAAATCAGCAAGGTCACTGAGACCTTGGCAGAGTTTCACAAACAGCTTTCAACAGCACTACAATGTAGAATAAGCATAGGTAGCAACTGCAAGTAGGAGGACCATGCAAATGTAGTTAGAGCTTAAACCAATTAGTAGGTGACAGGTATGCATAATTATCATGAACTGTATAAGTATATGCTATTTGGGCTAATAAATAAAACTATGCTTTATCACTCATATTGAGTCGACCTGCGTGTTCCTCCGCCGCTCAAACTATCCCACTATAAGAGAAGATCAGGGTCATGACCACATGAGGAACCTGAACATTTTTGGTTGTCAGGTATTGGAACAGGCTGTCCAGAGAAGTGACTGAATCACCATCCCTGGAGGTATTTAAAAGATGCGTAGATGAGGTTCTTAATAATGGCACAGTTTAGTGCCAGTGTTAGATTAACAGTTGGACTCAATGATCTTGAGGGTTTCTTCCAGACAAAATGGTTCTATAAATCTATTATCTTGGTGAAGCCATGCTGACCATCTCTAATCACTTCCCCATCCTCCATGTGTCTTAGCATAGCTTCTAGGAGGATCTGTTCCATGATCTTCCCAGGCACAGAGGTGAGGCTGACAGGTCAGTAGTTCCTGAGGTCCTCCTTTGTACCCTTTTTAAAAATGGGTGCAATGTTTCCCTTTTTCCAGTCACTGGGGACTTCACCTGACTGCCATGACTTCTCTAAATATCACGGAGAGTCCCTTGGCAACTACATCAGCCAATTCCTTCAGGACTCTGGGATGCATCTCATCAGGTCCCATGGACTTATGTATGTTAAGAGTCCCTAGGTGGTCACGAACCAGATACTCACTTACAGTGGGAGGGACATTGTGTCATACACAATGTAAAATATATTATATTGTTGATATGTTATAAAAGCTTGTTTCAAATATTAAGATTTGGCACTTTTGGCAGTACATGAAAAAAATTAAAAATTTGGCACTTTTGGCAGTACATGAAAAAAATTAAAAATTCTTAAGAATTCCAGTGCTGATTATAAGAACTTGATTTTAAATATTATAAATTGCTGCTGTGTCAAATTAATCACTAAATTTGAGCACTCTCACACTTTAGTTTTCTTCCATTATCAGAGAGAGATTGTAGTACTAGAGAACACTTCACTTTTTTTTTTTAGTCCAACTATTTTTTTTTTAATCCACTATTTGACAGGGCTGAATATGTTTAGGATTGACCCTTACAGACATTCTTTCAGGGTTTTGTTTGTTTGCTCTTCCTAATCTCACTATATAATGATAAATTATTTGCCACAAACTAATCATATCTCTTGTGATCTTTGCCTCAGGAAATTCAGAGGGAATCCAGAATTAAAACCAGTCAGCTGATCAGAACAGCCTTTTAAATGTTGAAGAACTGTCCATATCAATTTAATTTCCCTTGCCACACTAAGCAAATACAATTCTTCTGTCTGCCTAATCATTCTATAAGACAAGATTTTGAAGCCTTTACTATTGTTTCCATCCTCCAGACTCTAGAACTTTTTTTTTTTTTTACAAAAAGATGTTTATAACAACAACAAAAAGCATCAAAAGACTATCTCTGGATTGCTAATAGGATGAAGAATAAAACCTAGTTCTCACTAAGCCTGATAAACTGATAAGCAGTTCTGAAACAATTTATGCAGTTGTTATGTAGCATCTTTTCATTACTGATAAATGCCAAATTGTCTCAGAATTGAGCTGTGTGTAGATAAATGTGAGGAAGATACACAATGAAGTAGTGCAAAACAGTACCCATCAAGCTGCTTAAAGTAATAAAATTGAACTTAAACCAAGTAAGAAAGAAACTCCACCTCTTTACCTACCGCTAAAGCAAGAAAGTATTTACCATTTCAATATTCACACACACAAACTAATCCTACGCATGTGGAGTAATGTTTGCACACTGATGTTCTTTTTTTTTTTTTTTTTAAGTACATATCTTCTTTATAACTAGTAATTGATTTATCTTTTATTAGAAGTCTGGTAAAGCTGTGGCTTTCAGGAAATTCTGTTGTTTTGTCAAGGTTTTGATTGCGAGGTGACAATACAACTGTGGCAGATGTATTGTTAACCCCCTCTCCCCCCCCTTTCCCCCTTCAGCCCTTCCCTCTCTCCCCTTCCCACTAAGGACAGGTGATCGGGAGGGAAAGAAGGGCAGAGAGAAGAGAGTTGGAAAAAATTAAAAATGTTTTACTAATGCTACTAATAAAATAGAGGAAAATAATACAAAATATACAAAACCAATCTTGAGAGTCCTAGAAACTGCTCCAACAGATTGTAAGGCCGGCACTCAAAGTCCTGAACTGGACTCTGCAGCCAACCGGAACTGGATTCAGTCTGTCACTAGGACTCAGTTAGCAGGGACGACTAGCAAGGTCCTCTCCTAATGTCGACCATAAGGAAAAAGGGACGAGATCCTCATGATCTCCCATTTTTATATGAAGTGTTCACATGAATGGGATGTTATACTCTGTTGGTCAGTTTCTTGGTCACCTGTTTCTCATTGCTCCTCTCGTGAGATGTGCATCAATTGTTATCATAACCTCGCATTCCATTGCTATGTCTACCAAAACATGTATCTGTGGCTAATATGAAAGCTTTAGCTGACGGACAAATTCACTAAAAGAGAAACTTGTTTTTAACAAGATCAGGACATGTTTCTAATCTCTGATGGTTATCATTTCCACTGGGATGGATGGAACTCTTACCTGACCCTGTAAAATTTTATTGTCCATTTAACATAATGAAAAAAGCTCTTTTTTTTTTTTTCCTCAACAGAAAGTCCATAAGGTGAGAGTATCAAGTGTAATCACCCTTTGAGAAAACATGTTGATACAACACTAAAAAAGGTAACAAAATTTCTCATCTTTGGCCATAAATGTTCAAGGGGAGAGTGCTTCCTACCCTACTGAATACTTATACATTACTTTTTTTTCCCCCTTAAAATTAAATCTCTAATTGGCATTTTGTGAGTTTCTGACCAGATTTTAAGTTGAAATCCTTTGTAGAGTGCTTTCTTATGATGTACATAATTATCTGTTGCATTTTGATATATGTAGTATTTGAGAAACAGAAGTTCTAACAGTTTGTAAATGTTAATACTTTTTTCTAAAGTATAATGAGGTGTGTAGAAAAGACAATCTGTTTTTCTGCTATATACCTCTGGTAGTTGCACGTCCCCCCCCCCTTTCCTCCGATGTGGAAGGTGCATGCATATTCCCCTCCCTCTCAACACATCCCCCCTCTCCTTCAGTGGGGCAGTTAATAGCTCCCTTTGTTTGACCTTCATTAGCCAGGAGAGGGGGAGAGGCATCCAGAAGTCAGGAAGTTTCTGGGCACCCATAGCTAGAGCAGGGGGGTGCAGAGAAACCGAGAAGCTTCTGGAATGCCAACAGCCAGATATGATTAGACTATAAAAATGGGATGCCCACTGAGGATCCCCTTTGTGTGGTCATCTCGGAGCCGTCTAAGGTAACCTCCCGGCACTGGGACCGCCTCACCTCCGTGTGTGGGTGAGTGATAACTTATTAGATATATCCTTGAATAATTCCTCGCTGCATAAGCAAGTAATAATTCCTTCCCAAAATCAGGCAAGTGTATTAAATAATTCCTCGTTAGATAAGCGTTTTCCTCGCTAGACAAGTGAGTGTAGTATCCTGGAGTCAGACGGCTCTGGTGTTGTTTCTTGTGAGTGCAGGTATGCACACTGTGGATCTCCATTATTCTTATTTGCTGTACCCCAATAATTTCCTCAACTGATATCCAAACCTGTATTTTATGTTACCGGAGTGCTAATTGTATAAACCCCGTTTCTAATTGGTTGTTTTGCCGGACTTTTTCAGCCAGAATAAAAGTCTGTTTTGGATCTTGTTGTCCACCTAAAACTGATTTTGGGGTGCCTCCATGACAATACCTTATTCTGAATTCATGCAAAAGACAAAGTATGTTTTTAATAAATGTATTGGGTTTGCATGGAAAGGTTTTAGCAGTGGGGGAGCTACAGGGGTGGCTTCTGAGGTGCATTAAGAAGAGTGTGACCAGCAGGTCAAGGGAGGTTATCCTCCCCTTCTGCCCTGGTGAGGCCACATCTGGAGTACTGCATCCAGGTCTGGGCTCCCCAGCTTAAGAAGGACAAGGAATTAATGGAGGGAGTCCAGCGGCAGGCTACAAAGATGATTAGGGGCCTAAAGCACCTTTCTTATGAAGAGAGACTGAGAGAGCTGGGTCTGTTCAGCCTTCAAGAAGAGAAGGCTGAGAGGGGATCTCACCAATGTTTATAAATATCTCAAGGGTGAATGTCAAGAGGATGGGACCAGACTCTTTTCAGCGGTGCCCAACGATAGGATGGGGGGCAATGGGCACAGATTGAAGCATAGGAGGTTCCATCTGAATATGAGGAAAACCTTCTTTACTTTGAGTGTGACAGTGCACTGGAACAGGCTGCCCAGAGAATCACAGAATCACAGAGAAGTTGTGGAGTCTCCTTCTCTGGAGACATTCACAACCCACCTGGACACATTCCTGTGCAATCTACTCTAGGTGTACCTGCTTTAGCAGGTGGGTTGGACTAGATGATCTCCAGAGGTCCCTTCCAACCCTAACCAGTTTGTATTCCAGGGCTCCAGTGGCAAACTTTCAGACGAGGCCTGCAAATCCATTTGTGGAGCAAACTTTCAGGCAACCAAATACGTGGAAATAAAATAAAAATTTAATGGGGTAGAATAGCAGGAGGGTTGGCAAAAGCTTGGTACCTGCACATATGTCCAACTAAGCATAGAAAAACATAGTTTTTTTATATCTTTACAGACCATTCACACCATGATTCAGTCCAATAGCAATATTTGAGTCTGGGGTTTTCTTGCTTCTCATTGGATCATTTTCACTGATCTCAGATGGGCTTTTGTTTTTTTAGTTGCAGATATTGTTTGTTGAAGTTGTTGTTTTGTCTGAATGAATCCTATTTCTTCCCAGCAAAGTATGGAATAGACCTTATCTCACAGATGTCTTCGTGTAAGCCTTGAAGATATTATTTTCTCCCCAGTCAATTCTGTTCTTCCCAGCAAAGTATGGAATAGACCTTATCTCACGGATGTCTTCGTGTAAGCCTTGAAGATATTATTTTCTCCCCAGTCAATTCTGTTCTTCCCAGCAAAGTGCAAGCCAGACCTTATCTCACAGATGCTCACTGTAGCCACTTTTGTTTACAATTAGATTCAAGTTTGGCATATATGAGCAGAACTTTACAGCATATAGCTTAAGATTTCAGACAGTATACTAAAAAAATCACACAACCTTATAATTGTAAGTGATTCATTCTATTTAGTACCCATTTACTTAAGCTAAATGATTCATATGAAACGTAAATTTGGCCCATCCAGTGATCTGTGAATAGTAAAAAATCATTGCCATACAACCACGCTTGTTTAGTAGAGAGAGCTCAAAGTAGGCTCACCCAGGCTGTCATTTTTATGGAATAAAATGGTTGGCTCATAGTCAAATTGCATAGAGTGGGAAAACTATGCACGAGACTCTTTGCACCCACAGTTTATCAGTGTTCAGTGTGCCCTTCTAATTCCTCGTGGGTTTCTGTGGCAGATGCACTCACCCCCCCTTCCCCAGCCAAACCAGCTGCAGTTCGGTCTGAGCTCCAGAGGAGGTAAGGGCCTGAGCTGTAGCCAGGCCAAGAACTCCTTCCAGGAGACTCACAAGGAAGCAGAACGGCACACTGAACGGCGGTAACTTGTGGGCACAGGGAGTCTTGTGCATACTTTTCCTACTGTATGCAATTGACTACAAGTCACCCACTTTATAAATATGACAGCCTGAATGTGCTCACTTTGATCTCTCCCTGCTAAAAAAGTGAACTGTATGGCAATGGTTTTACTACTCACAGGTCAGTGGATGAGTCCAATTCAAATTCAATATCATTCATTTAGCTTAAGTAGATGCACACTAAATATAATTAATTATTTGGAGATATAAGGTTGTATGATTTTCAATATACTCTCTGCTTCATGTTACTTAATAAGCTGGATTTGCTAAAATTTTAAGCTGTAAAGTTCTGCTCATATTTACCAAAAGCAACTACAAACTACACTGAACATTTATAAGATAAGGCCTATTTTGCACTTCACTGAGAAGAAAGGATTTATTCAGACAAAACAGTATCTGCAAGGTTATGGACCATAAACAGCTGAACAAAACAAAGGCCCACGTGGAATCAAAGAAAAAGATCCAATGAGAAGCAAGACCTCAAAGTGAAATATTGCTATTGGACTTAATCATGGTATGAATGGTTTGTAAAGATATAAAAGTTTGTAGTTTTCTATGCTTGGGTGGACCTCTGCGCAGGTATCCAGCTTGAGCCAACCCTTCTGCTATTCTACTCCATTAAATTTTTTATTTTCTGAGAATTTTGTCTCCTGAAAGTCTGCTCTGCATACGGTTATCAGGCCTTGCCTGAAAGTTTACTGCTGGAGTTCTAAAATATAGACTCCAGAGTCAACGGTTATCAGGGAGAGAAGAATCCTGAAAGTTTGCACCGTGATGGATAGAGGCCTCACCTGAAAGTTTGACTCCGGAGCTCCAAGGCACAGACTCCGGAGTGAATGATTATCAGGGAGGGAACGCCTGAAAGTTTGCTTCATGAACGGATACAGGCATCTGGAGAGAGGGTAAGCAGCATTTGACTTGACATATTTCCCCCATGCAGTAAATAATAGAGTGAACCTGCCACCAAACTCTTTTAAGTCACACTTCTCTTTGAGAAATCTGAATGATGTTCTGCAGTAAGCAGAACCCTAAATTACTCCCCTGTGACAGTTTCCTAAAAGGAGTTCTTGGTCAAGCTGCAGGTCAGCCCTTTACCTCCTCTGGAGCCTGAATCAAACTGCTGCTGGTTTGGCTGGGGGGGGAGGGGGGGTGTTGAGTGCATCCACCACACTCCACACCCTGACTACAGTTAATCCACTTTATTCGCTCATAGAGTGGTAGTGTGGTTACCTCTAGCCTCTATGTCATAAATATGTGGTATATTCTAGATCAGTGGTAAGAGTCCAACTGTTTGATAAATTGTTTGGTTTAAATGTTAATTCATATTATCTATATACAGTGTTAATATACATGCAATCTTATGTTAAGCAAATATCTTTAGTAATATAAAATGTCGCTATTAATTGTACTATTAAGAAATTTCTCACGATGAACAGGGACTATTTGCTTAGATGTGTACCAGACTCTTATATGTAAAATGATTGCAAGTGTCAAGTGCAATAGTGTTAGAGCTAAAAAAATCACAACTGGATGAACCATTAGATTCAAAGTTCTTGTTGCCGTCAATGATCATCCAAATAAGGTCTCCCACTGATAATACTTTCCACTTCCCTTCAGTCCCACCAGCACATGATGTACCTTCAGCAGCAATAGGATTATATATTGCACTTTCATCTTAGAGGAAGCTGCAAAACAAAAAGATGAAATAGACTGGTCTCAGCAGGGTCTACCGGACAGTTTATCCCATCAGAAATAAGAGAAAATCCATTGTGCACTAATTCTGTATTTTGTACCACTACTTTGATCTTTGCCTGTAGGAGTCTTGACTGTTTTGTCTGAATAAATCCTTTTATTCTCAGCAAAGTGCAAACAGCCCCCATTTTGCAGATGTCTCTAATAGAACAAACTGCTACTGATTTGGCTGGGGTGCAGTCAAGTGCATCCACCACATAAGCTCTGCTCATATTCAAGAAAGAATACATTTTATGGGTACTTTTTTGATCTAGGCCAGGGGTGTTAAACTCATTTTCACTGGGGACGACATCAGCCTTGCGGTTGCCTTCAAAAGACTGTATAAATATAGGAGTAGTTATTGGAACTTATTTGTGCTTTTAAAATGCTTTTAAAATATATTTGATCAAAAATTTGTTAAACTTCTTTTTTTTTTAGTCATCTTTGATGCTGTATTTCTCCTAGGAATACCCACTGAGATGTTGTTTTAATCACCCAAACAACTTGTGGAGGAGGAAGAGTTTTGTGTTTTTTTCTGCATGACCGGGGGAAGATATGAGGGACTGGGATAGAAAACCTACCACTGACCTAGAGTTAAAAAAGAAATCTTCCAAGAGAAAAGCTGCTCCAGTTTCTAGTGGGCAACTTTCCAGCCAGGGTAGGTGAGATTCTTATCTCTCCCTGAGATGAGTAAAAAGAATGAGAGGGGCCCTGCCTCCAGCCAGATGGAGGAGAGGGACAGGTGAGTTTATGGGACTATGTGGATTCAATGGCCTGGTACTTCAGAACCATGTGAGTATAAAGCCCTGGTAGACACTGGTGCACAGTGTACCCTAATACCATCGAGTCATAAAGGGACAAAATCCATCAGTGTTTCTGGAGTGACTGGGGGATCCCAGGAGATGACTGTATTAGAGGCTGAAGTGAGCCTAACTGGAAATGAGTGGGAAAGATACCCTATTGTGACTGGTCCAGATGCTCCGTGCATCCTTGATATAAACTACCTCAAAAGAGGGTATTTTTAGGACCCAAAAGTGTCCCCATTCATAAAGTGATCCAACGATTAGAGAATAAAGGAGTGATTAGTAAGACTTGCTCACCCTTTAACAGTCCTATATGTCCAGTGTAAAAGCCTAAAGAGATGGAGACTAACGGTAGACTATTGTGGTCTAAATGAAGTTACACTGCTGTTAAGTGCTGCTGTGCCAGACATGTTAGAACTGCAATATGAACTGGAGTTGAAGGCATCCAAGTGGTATGCCACAATTTACATTGCTAATGTATTCCTCTGCAGCAGAATGCAGGCCACAGTTTACCTATACTTGGAGGGGTATCCAGTACACCTGGAATCATCTGCCCCAGGGATGGAAACATAGCCCTACCATCTGCCATGGACTGATTCAGACTGCACTGGAACCAGGTAAAGCTCCAAAACACCTGCAATACATTGATGACATCATTGTATGGGGTGATACAGCAGCAGAAGACTTCAAAAAGGTGAGAGAATAATTCAAATTATTTTGAAAGCTGGTTTTGCAATAAAGAGAGGTAAGGTCAAGGGACCTGAACAAGAGATCAATTTTTTAGGAGTTAAATGGCAAGAAGGGCGTTGCCAGATCCCAACAGAGGTAATTAATAAAATAACAACTATGTCCCCAGCAACTCTCAAAAAGGAAACAGAAGCCATCCTGGTCATTGTGGGTTTCTGGAGAATGTATATTCCATATTGCAGACAGATTGTGGCTCCAGCATTGTGGTAAGGCATTACTGCCCAACTAGAGAACCTACTTGTGAAGCTATGTCTTGTAGATGCTCATGTGCCTAAAAGTTGAGCCACTGAAGAACATCAAAGCAATGATCAGGCAGATAAGGCTGCTAAGATTAAAGTAGCTGAGGTGGATTTGGACTGCCAACATAAGGGTGAACTTTTTTAGCTCGATGGGCCCATGATGCTTCAGGTCATCAAGGAAGAGATGCAACATGTAGATGGGCTCGTGACCAAGGGGTCAACTTAACCGTGGTTGCTATTGCACATATCATCCATGATTGTGCAACATGCACTGTGATCAAGCAAGCCAAATGGTTAAAGCCTTTGTGGTATGGAGAGCGGTGGCTGAAATATAAATATGTGGAAACCTGGCAGACAAGACTATATCACACTCCCTCAAATCCGTCAGGGCAAGCACTATGTGCTTACAATGGCAACCATGGAATGTTCGGAAACATATGCTGTGCCCCATGCCACTGCCTGGAACACTATTCTGGGCCTTGGAAAGCAAGTCCTGTGGTGACATAGCACTCCAGAAAGAATTGAGTCAGACACTGGAACTCGTTTTAAAAACAATCTGTCGTGGTTGAGACAGACAAACAACATAGACCAAGTTCTTCCACGATGAAAGTAGTAGATGCCATTTATTGCCACAAGTGCATTTTTATACAGTTTTACCAATTCATGTGTCTCTTCACTATTGGTTACAAGTTACAGCAGTAACATCTCATTGGCTAATTTTGCTATCATCAGTGTTACTCTTCTACTCCCTTCTCTCTCACGGGTACATCCTTAACATCTCAGGATACTCCTTTACTCCCATCTTTCTCACGGGTAGGCCTTAATATCTTCAAGGCTAATTTCTGTTCCCATGCCCTCCGTCAGGGAATCCAAGAACCCACTGTAGTCCCTCACAGTTCCCCCTTTTTGTTTTTGTGCTAAAAAAATTGCCTTCATTGTCTGCTGCAGGGCCCTTTGCAGCAGAGAAATCATGCATGGCAACATTAGTAACACAACTATAACCATTATCAAAACAATCAGTCCCGTTTTCACTACTGATAACAACCACCATGAAAGCCCCCAAACACTGAGCAATTTATTTAACGAATCCCATCAAAATCTTCACACCCATGTCCTTGAGCTAATAACAAAAAGTCTGTTGTGGCTCTATTCTGCAGTGTAGCATATCTTACAGAATCTACATCTAACAAAAGTCCACTTAAAACCTTAGAAGTTCTATTAGTTTGCTTAGCTAACCAGCATTGTAATTTTTCTGAAGTATTTAAAGCTTTAGCTGTGCCAATACCAGGTACAAGAGATCCTAAAACTCTTAACTCTGATCCCCAAAAATCCACATTATCATCACATTTTGACTCATATACATGCAAAAAGTGTTTCTCCCATCTTGCTCTTCTGTGATCTATTATCATAGATACATTGGGTGTTAAGAGAGTTAATCGTCCCAAACTACATGGTCCTCCAAAAGCATTAGAAGGAATTCCTGGCCAGGCTCTATCTCCACAGATCAAGAATACACCATACAGAAGTTTTTGGGGTCACTATCCCACATTATTAATGGTACCCCTTGGATTCTTCTGCGAGGCGTTGCACCAACAAGTTTCATTTCTGTAGTCACCAAGGGTAGCATTAACATTTTGCAGTTTTATCCGTTTATGTTCTTGTATATTGTCCTGACTATTTTCACAAATCAGCATCCATAGGCACAGATCCCAGCAATTTCAGTTCTTGTGGTTCAATATCTATTTCCAGGAGACAATCCAAAGTGACATGTTGGTATTATTATAGTTTGTTGCAATGCCTTTGCACCAACCACTATTTTGAAACAGTTGTGTGATGCTGCTGTAATCGTCAAGGGGGATGACAACCAAGCATGTGTGGAACAGGTTTTCCGGAGATGCCATAGCCAGGCATATGGAGTCCTGGCCAGTCATGTTGGCTAAAGTAATTCACATGTTATTCTTTGTCTGTGCAGGCACCCAAAATGCAGCAGCTGCAGCAATCATCGTCAGGAAGATAACACAGGTTTCACATTTCGCGCCGGCAACCATTGCGGTCCTTGATCTGTAAAGACACAAGCATAGGCTCTCCCCCAGGTTATCAGCTGATGTGGCCTTTTCCATTGATCATTAACTAGTGATTTGACAATAGCTAATGCAGGTTCTTTCTGATTTAGCATGTTTTTGGGTCATGCTTGCAAAGTGTTTCATCACAGGGGAAATTTGGGCTGCACCACTTAGATATAAGTGATTCATCACACACAATACTTTCGACAATCAGTTTTGTGGTGTTTCCCCTATTTCTCCCCCTTTTTGTTTTTGAAAAAAAAACCAAACAAACCGCAAACAGTTCAGAATCAGATACATGTGTTGGACCTTGGCTACATACTCAGAAACACAAAAAAAATTTAGAGGTTCCTCCTTAAAAAGCTCTAAGTAATGTAAAGCTGTGCCAAGTTCTACTAATCGGGTCGAACCTTCCATAATTTTTATGAAATTATGCGAATTGTTATCTTCACGCCAGACCAATACAGCTTTACAAGACTTCCCAGAACCATCAACAAAAACTCTGCAAGCATAGGGGATCAGACAAAATACAAGCATGGTCTGTGACCTGATGTGAAGTATATGCAGGTTTTGCAGCAATTTACATTTAGGCATGCCAAAAGCTGTGCTGTTAAGAAAATCAGCTAGTGCAATTTACAAGGACATAGATTGCAAATAAAAAATCAAAATTAAATTTCACAAATGGTACATATATGACAAAAGGATCATGGCCTATTCAGACTTAAATTCAGTCCCTGCATTTCTTGATCAGAATAACAATCAGTCTGTTAGTAATCTCATCATACTGTCCCACAATAGCCACAGGTTGTTTCTATGTTGTAGCTATAAACAGACAAATCTGCAAGTCCAGTCGAATGCAGTTAGCTTGTAAGGTTGTCATAAATTTATTCCTCAAAGTCTCTAATTCCATTTTGGCTGTCATATTTATTGGATATTGTTTTCCCTTACCGGATCGAAGTCCTCTTTCAGATCTATCAGTGTAGTGTTTGCTTTATCGAAACATTGACTGTTAATACTAGCGGAAATACAGCATTCAAAATTTCCTTGGAGATTTCTCACTTGCAGCAAGCAGATCTGCACCATCCAAGCAGCTTCTTGCAGGACATGCAACCAAACAGAATTCTCAGAAAACGTTATTTGAGCTTACAATTCACTTAATAAATCTTGACCCAAGAGAGGTATAGGGCTTTCTGGCAAATACAGGAATTCATGTATTAAAACTTTGTTCCAAATTTGACATTCCATTGGTCTCAAAAAACAGCCTTTCTTTCATTCTCTTCCATGACCTCAAAAACTAGCATGGTGAATTTACTAAAAAGTCTCTTACAACTAGTTACCACAGAATAAGTCTTGAAAAAAAAAAAAATTTTTATAATTTCCCAGCTTCATTAGAACTATGGATCCACTGGCGATGCCTTTAAATTTCACCCTCAGACTCCTTCATGCAGTAATACAGTTCTGTAGCAGTAACAGTGCTGGGGGCGCGGGAGGAATAAAACCTCCCTCTCGCCCCCATCTGAGATGGCAAGATCTCCAGCCCAGCATGAAAACAAATCAGTTCAAACTCCACATCAAACCAACCTGGCTCCACTCCACACCCAAATTAGTACCAGTCTGACCCAGAAAGGCACTCAGCACTCTGACCCCATAAAGCTGACCAGTGTGAAAAGACTGACTTCAGCAAGGAGGCAAAATGATGAGCTCTCTCCCCAGAAGTGCTGGAACCTAAGAAACAAGACGGAAGCCAAAAGAAACAGCACCAACAACCCCTGATTCAAACCCGAGAAGCAACACAGCACCACAACAAGAATGGATGACAACACTTCAGGAAAAAAAAGGACAGAGTAGGGGGAATAAAGCCTCCCTTTCTCCGCTTAGCTGCAGGCAACAAGGTTTTTTTTATTTTCTTTCTCTTCTTGCGGCAGTTCAGATGTAGCCAAGGCCATGCAGGTGGCTTAATTGCTGGTACAAAGTGGGAGGCTCTGGCCAAGTCCTCAGTTACAATGAGCTGAGTTTATCTTGCAGCTTGACACAGGCCTGAAATTTATATTCAAGCTATACAACACAGGCCTGGGATATTTTCCTTTTTTGTTTTCCCATTTCATTCCAAACATAATACACTTGATATGCAATTTCAGTTAGCTCAGCAATAACTACATTCCTTAGCTCCATTTACCTTTTACAAATGTCAAAAAACAGTATATTAAACATCAATCCATTATTCCATTTTCCTAGATCCAAATCAGTTCATATTCTAGCAACTTTTAAATACAACCTCATACAATACCAAGTTCACATCCATCATAGCATTTAGGGTCGGGTTTTTCTTGTGTTTGTGTTTGTTTTTTTTTTGTTTGGTTTTGTCTTTGTTTGTTTTGGGGGTTTGGTTTTTTGTTTGTTTGTTTGTTTTTGTTTGTTTGTTTGTTTGCTTGTTTCAATGCAAATCAGAGTTTAACAACTTAAATTCTTTTCTGGTCTCAAAATTATCAACAATCTCCTAAACAATTGGGCCAAAGAGCATAGTACTGAATGGGTGTATCACATCCTCTGTCATGCACCAGCCTCCAGGAAGACTGAACAATACAATGGATTGTTAAAAACTACCCTGAAAACAATGGAAGAAGGAACTTTTAAAAACTGGGATAAGCACTTGTTTTGGTAGACATAGCACTGGAATGCAAAGTCGTAGATAAGGATGCACCTCCCACAAGAGGGGCAACGAGGAGTAGTGAACTGAAAGAGGTGACTAAAATTGATCAACTAAGTATTCCATCCCATTCACGTGATACAGCATATAGAAGTGGGAGATCATGAGGATCTTGTCCCTTCTCCCTATGACCGAGATTAGGAGAGGACCTTGCGAGTCATCCCTGTGGACTGAGGCCTGGTGACAGACTGAATCCAGTTCCAGTTGGCTGAAGAGTCCAATCCAGGACTTCTGGGTGCAGGCTCTGCTGCTGTTGGAGCAGTGCTGATTTTTGCCGGGATTTTCAAGATTGGGCTTGTATATTTTGTATTATATTCTCTAGTAGCATTAGTAAAACTTTTAGTAGCATTAGTAAAACATTTTTAATATTTTCCAACTCTCTTCTTTCTGTCCTTCTTTCCCTTCCAATCACCTGTATTTAGTGGGGAGGGGGGTTAAAGGGGGGGCTGGGGGGAAGAGGAGGTTAATTAAACATCTGCCACAGTTTATTGTCACCCTGCAATCAAACCTTGACAGATTGATTTTTTTGGCGCACAACGTGGGGCAAAGAAAGAGTTAAAATTTGGCGCTAAAAAGGAAAACTAGAAGGTCCATTCCCTAGTAGTGGGCAGGGGGATGGAGGATGGATTTATATCTGACAGCTCACACACACAAAAGTGGAAGATTTATTGATCACAGCTATAGTGGGTCCTAAGCGTGCACTTGTAACCTTTTTAATCGACACTGGTGCACAGATTTCTGCTCTAAGCGAAGTATATGCTAAAAGGTTTGGGGTAGTAGAGGAGATTGCACGACAGCAGCCGATCATATTAAGAGGTCTATTTAAAGTCATAAAACCAGTTTTGAGCGGCGGAGGAACACGCAGGACGACTCAATATGAGTGATAAAGCATAGTTTGATTTATTAGCCTGAACAGCATATACTTATACAGTTCACGATAATTATGCATACCTGTCACCTACTAATTGGCTTAAGCTCTAACAGTCACATTTGCATGGTCCTCCTACTTGCAGTTACTAGCTATGCTTGTTCTACGTTCCTGTGCTCTTGCTTCTCCAAAACTGTTTATAAGACTCTGCCAAGGTCGCAGTGTCCTTGCTGATTTTGCTGAAACAGTCAGCAGTTCCCACTGCGACCTAGTCTTGCTACTTATGCTAAGGCCTTCAGAACATGCTCTGCTCGTACAACTGCTCTGCAGACCCATGTCCCTTATTTTTAAGCCATTCTCCAACGAACAGTCACTACCAGGACCCCTCTTCCTGACTGGGTGGCCCAAAAGGCCTCAGTACAAAAGTGGTATGCTCAGATTGAATACTACTGTAACAATTTCTCACTGTCTGAAGGAGCTTTAAAAAACCTAGCTAGACAAGCTGTGGGCTGGGTAGCTTCTCATCAGGTAGATGGGGGATCTGCAGGAGAATGGAATAACCAAGCTGATGAATCTGCAAGACTAGACCCTGTACAAAAGGATCAAATTTCAGAAGACTGGGAATGCTTGTTAGAATGGTTACATATAAAACGCAAACACACTGGAGCTAAAGACTTTTATTGGGAAGCCCTGGCCAGCGAACAATGCCAAAGACAGCTTGAAAGGCACCCTTTAGAAGACAATCCTCTACATTTAAAGGAGGGTAAAGGTTTGTGAGATGCTTGGCAAGTGGATTATTTCAGCCCCTTTAAGCAAACAGGGCTGGTGGGGGAGGAAATAACCCCAGGATCAGTACAAACTGAAGCTTTTGGCAGGGCTATAGGTCAAAACACTGTGAAAACATTGCGAGAATGGTTTGGAACTTTTCCAAACCCACAAGCTGCACCCGCTGGATAATTCCATCATTCTAATTATTCTTGCCTCAAGGAGGTGAGCCCTGTTTGTTTTCCTTTTGCAGGAGAACTCCGAGGGACACAGAGAATAACGTGAATCATTCAAGAATCAAATCTGAAGGCCTAAATTTTAAAATGACCAATAGTGTAATTAAGTTGCTAATACTTTCCTACATCTTTTCACTTACCTAATGTACTAATTGAATGGGAGTGGGATAGTAAAGATTAAGTTAGAGATCTAACTAGTGTGTTAGGGACAGAATTGGGAATTCTAAATGGTATTGATTCAGAATTATTAATTAATAAATTGGCTACCAAAAGTAAACATAAAAGACCACAAATTGTGGTACAAAATAACCTTTCTTTAGCTCTCAGTTGTATTCAAGCACAACTGTGGATGCAATCAGTGACCACCTCAAATATAAGAGAAGGGGAATAAGGCACATTCCCTACCGAAATTCGAAAAATTCAGTGCCACTGAATTTGAGAGAGAACTCCAGTCTTGGTGGACTTTGGTAAACTTTACCTATAACCCCATCACGAACACAGCCACGACATTTGTGTTAACCGTACATAATGCTTCAATATACATAATTTACCCAATCATTGCATTAGGGTTGAACCACAATGGAACTATACTCTATCCTTTCAAGCATAGAGTATGGGCCCGAAAAGTAGATGAAAAATGGCAAACTATCAATTTAGAATCTTGCATTGTGCGAGAACAGCAAGAATTTATCTGTGAAAGTAATACAATCAGTGCACAAGACATTTGTCTGGACACTGAGCAGAATGTTTGTCATTTTGAGATTCATCCTGACAATCGAGAAATGGTATTAGTGTATATTGGCAATGTGGTGTGTGCTTGAGGACTGCTTGCAACTCTATATTAGTAGATACGGTGATGGTAAATGTTAGAAATCATTCAAATTTTTGTGTTTGTAATTTTGTTAAAATTAATGGATGTGATTTTTCTAATCTCACAGCAGTTATATCTCATCAACTTATACAATCTAATTACACCCTGATTCGAGAATTACTGCCTACACCTATTGGGATGAATCTTACATTGGTAAAGCAATTGTTGCAACACCAAGACCTGATCGAGATCTTGGAAGAAGTTCGAGCAAATGGACAGAAAACCTTGATAACCATTCACCATGATGCTGAAGAAATCCACCATGTGTTAAGAAGAATAGAATACGACGCAGAACATAAGTGGTGGGACATGCTTTTCGGGTGATCACCTACTGCTACAGGCATCCTGAACAAGTTGTGTCACCCCATAGTTGTTCTTTTGTATTAGTTTTGATAGGTTTTGTTCTGTCCGTGGTATTGTATGCTTTAAACTGGAAAATGGTAAAGCGTTTGATGCATTTGACATCTGTAATTAATGCCCACAATTTGTTTAGTGTGCCTTCCAATGTAGACATCCCTAAATCCATTGATACAAAGTGGATCATGTGAATATAAATCACCTTTATTTTCTTTTCCTTTTTCTTCCTCCTTACTTTCTGTCTCCCTTTGAGGATTGTGTTGCTGCCACAAGCTCCTGATAACAATGTTCAGTCACCGGATGGTGTAAGAGTCGGTCTGAAGATTCACCTGACCATCGCCATCAGGAACTGAGAGAACTGAGGCCCTGACAGAAAGAACACATGGACAACGACTTGGAGAGAGATCCGAGGAGAAGCACTGTGTTGCATTGTTTTCTCCGATTTGGGGAGGCTGCTGCTTACAATGGCTGCTGTACGGACCTCACCTGTTGCTTCAGCCAAACCAGCCCCTGACTCCTGAAAGTGATTGTTATGAGGGTCTCTTTGACCCAGGGACAATAGCTGCCATCCAGAAGATGTGTTCTCACCTGCAGCCTGTCACACCTGTCCCCCACCTGCTCCCTCAAACAATGGCCAACGAAAAAGAGCATGCCCAGAAGCTTGCCAAGGGTCCTGAGGTCACCTAGTGGACCAGAGACCCCTGAATGCAGGCTACGTAAGCGCTGGAAAAAATCTTTCGAGCCTGCGCAGTTTAAGCCTGGGTTGCAAAATCAAGGCGGAGACTGGCCTCAAACAATGGGAGTGAGGGGGAGGTGAAGTAGCATAAGAGATGACTCCCGAATGGACACTGTGGAGATCTTCCCACCAGAGGATCCTGACCCACGACAGAGGACCAGCAGGACGCTACGGGACTGGAGACCAGAGGGATGCCTCTGGAACTCATCTGGTGGTAAAGCAATCCTCATTCCCACTTTTCTCTTTTTCTTTCCCCGTTTCTTTTCCCTTTTCCTTTTTCTTACTCTCTCTCGCTATCGCGTGCCGCACTGTTTGATTGAATTATAACCCCTTGACATTTTGGTTGCCTTAAATTTGCACCTCAAGATTAAGGTAAATGAACCATCACGAGTCCGTGAAACCTGGCTGCTCCAATGCTGGGATAATGGAGCTGGAACTATAGAACTAGAAGGTGGGGAAGCTAGGCAGTTGGGATCTCTGTCAAGGGATTCCACCCTTGACAGGGAAATTCAAGAGAGCACGACGCCACCACCCTCTGGACCTGACTCCTGACAGCTATGAAAGTAAGGTTTCCCTACAAAGAAGATGTTATATGTAAACCAGGGAAATGGAATACTATGGAGAGAGGTATCCAGTTGCTGAGAGAATTAGCTGTGCGGGAGATCATCTATTTTGAGCCAAACAACCAAGAGTGGACAGACCCAGATAGAATCAATTGTACATGACCTTTGTGGTGCAGGTTTGTACAAAGTGCACCCCCTGCATATGCTAAGTCATTGGCAGGAATGGTCTGGACACCAGGAGTACAAACCATTTCTATGACAATTGAGCGACTTCGGGAATTTGAGGACAGCCTTACTGGCTCTCTATGGGCTTGTGTCTCTGCTGTGGAGAAACTGTGTGAAAAATCTGATGACTGGTTTGAAAAGATGTTACAAGAAATCAAAGAGCTCAGAGAAGACAGGTTCCATTCATGACCTCTACGAACCTATGTTTCAGCTATTAGGAGAAGACATTTCCAATCTCAAGAGAGAGGAGAGGCAGTCCACAAAAAGAGGTTCGCTGTGGTTCTTCCTACATGAGCAGGGAGAAAACATGAATAAGTGGCATGGAAGACCTACCTCAGAACTTCAAGAATGAGTACGTGAGATAAAAGGAAAAACTCCTAGGAAGGTGGCTGCTCCAGTTTACAAAAGGAGCAGAAGAGATTCTGATGCTCTTGAAGGAACCTCTAATTTACACCCAGAGACTGTGCAAAACAGGAATTAGAGGTGCCCTGCCTCCAACCAGGTGGAGGAAAGGGATAACAGAGTTTATTGGACTGTACAAATACAATGGCCTGGTACAACACACCCCCAGGAGTACAAAGCTTTAGTGGACACTGGTGCACAGTGCACAATAATTCCTTCTAACTATAAAGGAACGCAATCCATCAATATTGTTGGAGTGACTGGGGGATCCCAGGAACTGACTGTTGTAGAGGCTGAGATGAGCCTAACTGGAAAAAACTGGCAAAAGCATCCCATTGTGACTGGTCCAGATGCTCCGTGCATCCTTGGCATAGACTACCTCAGGAGAGGGTATTTTAAGGACCCAAAAGGGTATAGGTGGGCTTTTGGTATAGCAGCTGTAGACACTGAGAATATTGAACAACTGTCTGATTTGCCTGGTCTCTCAGATGACCTTTCTGCTGTAGGACTGCTGATGGTTGACGACCAACAGGTACCAATTGCTACCACGACATGCATCACCGACAATATTGCACCAATCGAGACTCTTTGATTCCTACCCAGAAGTTGATTCGTCAACTGGAAAGCCAGGGTGTGATCAGTAAGACCCGCTCATCTTTTAACAGCCCAATTTGGCCAGTGCATAAGTCAAGTGACGAGTGGAAATTAACTGTAGACTATTGTGGCCTGAATGAAGTTACGCCACCACTGAGTGCTGCTGTGCGTGACATGTTAGAACTGCAATTTGAACTGCAGTCAAAGGCAGCTCAGTGATATGCCACCACTGACATTGCTAATACGTTTTCCTCTATTCCTTTAGCAGCAGAATGCAGGCCGCAGTTTGCTTTCACCTGGAGGGACATCCAGTACACGTGGAATCGCTTGCCCCAGGGGTGGAAACACAGTCCTTCCATCTGCCATGGACTGATCCAGACCACGGTGGAGCAAGGTAAAGCTCCAGAACACTTGCAATATATTGATGACATCATCATATGGGGCGACACAGCGAAAGAAGTCTTCGAGAAAGGTGAGAGAATAATTCAAATTCTTTTGGATGCTGGTTTTGCCATGAAATGAAGCCAGGTCAAGGGACCTGCATGCGAGATACAGTTTTTAGGAATAAAATGGCAAGATGGCCGTTGTCAGATCCCAATGGATGCGATCAACAAAATTGCAGCAATGTCTCCACCTACTAATAAAAAGGAGACACAGACTTTCTTGGGCATTGTAGGTTTTTGGAGAATGCATATTCCTGACTATAGCCAGATTGTGAGCCCTCTCTATCAAGTGACTCGTAAAAAGAACCAATTTGAGTGGGGCCCTGAACAACGACAAGCCTTTGAACAAATTAAGCGTGAGATAACTCATGCGGTGGCCCTTGGACCAGTCCGAACTGGACTAGATGTTAAAAATGTGCTCTACACCGCAGCCGGAGATAATGGACTTAACTGGAGCCTCTGGCAGAAAGCATCAGGAGAAACCCGAGGGTGACCCTTAGGTTTTTGGACTCAAGGACACAAAGGATCTGAGGCTGACTATACTCCAACTGCAAAAGAGATATTAGCAGCATATGAAGGGGTCCAAGCTGCTTCAGAAGTGATTGATGTTGAAGCATAGCTTCTCCTGGCACCTCGACTGCCAGTGCTGAGCTGGATGTTCAAAGGAAAGATTCCCTCAATGCATCACGCAACCGATGCTACATGGAGTAAGTGGATTGCACTGATCACACAACAAGCTCGAATAGGGAGTCCCAATCACCCAGGGATCTTAGAAGTGATTACAGACTGGCCAGAAAGCAAAGACTTTGGGATGTCTCCAGATGAGGAGGGAGGAACACGCACTGAAGAAGCGCCACTGTATAATACTCTTTCAGAGACTGAAAAGCAGTATGCACTGTTCACAGATGGATCCTGCCATCTTGTAGGAAAACATTGAAGGTGTAAAGCTGCTGTGCGGAGTCTCACATGACAAGTTGCAGAAGCTACTGAAGGACAAGGTGAGTCAAGTCAATTTGCAGAAGGGAAAACCATCCAACTGGCTTTGGACATTGCTGAACGAGAAAAGTGGCCAGTACTTTATACTGACTCATGGATGGTAGCAAATGCCTTGTGGGGGTGGTTACAGCAATGGAAGAACATCAACTGGCAGTGCAGAGGTAAACCCATTTGGGCTGCCACACTGTGGCAAGACATTGCTGCTCGGCTAGAGAGCCTGCCTGTAAAAGTTCATCATGTAGACACCCATGTGCCTAAAAGTCGAGCCACTGAGGAACATTGAAACAACCAACAAGCGGATGAAGTTGTTAAGATTAAAGTAGCTGAGGTGGACTTGGACTGGCAACATAAAGGTGAACTTTTCCTAGCTCGGTGGGCCCATGATGCTTCAGGGCATCAAGGCAGAGATGCAACATATAAATGGGCTCGTGATCGAGGGGTGGACTTAAGTATGGACACTATTTCACAGGTTATTCATGAATGTGAAACTTGCGCCAAAATCAAACAAGCTAAACAGTTAAAGCCTGTGTGGCATAGGGGGCGATGGTGAAAGTATAGGTATGGAGAGGCTTGGCAGATTGATTATACTTCCACAAACTTGTCATGGTAAGCGCTATGTACTTTACAATGGTGGAAGCAACCAGTGGATGGTTGGAAACATATGTCGTGCTCCATGCTACAGCCTGGAATGTTATCTTGGGCCTTGAAAAGCAAGTCCTTTGGTGACACGGCAATTGAGTCAGACAATGGTGCTCATTTCAAAAACAGCCTTACAGGTAATTGGGCCAAAGAACAGAAATTCTACGTACTGTAGAAGGAGATAAAGTCCCTGTAGTACACATGAAAAATATGTTAGGAAAGGCAGTCTGGGTTACTCCTGCCTCAGGCAAAGGCAAGCCCATTCGTGGGATTGTTTTTGCCCAGGGACCTGGCAGCACCTGGTGGGTGATGCTTAAGGATGGAGAAGTCCGGTGTGTACCTCAAGGGGATTTGATTTTAGGTGAAAATATTCAATACTGAACTGCATGATGTGAATTGCCATACTAACAGTGTTTAATAAGTGTCTTTCAGATCAAGACAATGGTGATGAAACCAGAGCTAACTTCTTTGAGCGGCGCCTGACAACTTCTTCGAAGTGGATGTTTTTAACCCACAAACAGTGGTCATGAGATGCATTAGATGTACCATTTTTCCTGCCCTGAGAGACTTTTGTGATAAATGAACTTAATGAACTTTTCAAAGGATGGTCCATGAACTAAGAGAATGATGAATTACGCCTGTGTATATATGTGTATATATATATATAGTAGTAGTGATTAATTTGATTGTATTGATAAGGTCTAAGTATGCCGTGAATGGTATGTTATAAGGGGTGGAATGTCCCAGTTTTGTTAAAAACAAGTTTCTCTTTTAGTGAATTTTCCCTTCAGCTAAAGTCTTCTTACTAACTGCAGTTTTCTGAAAGGTAGATACATGTTTTGGTAGACATAGCAATGGAATGCAAGGCTGCAGATAAGGCTGCACGTCCTGCGAGAGGGGCAACGAGGAGTAGTGAACTGAAACAGGTGACTAAAACGGACTAACTAAGTATTCTATCCCATTCATGTGATACATAATATAAAAGTGGGAGATCACAAGGATCTCCTCCCTTCTCCCTATGACCGACCTTAGAAGAGGACCTTGCAAGTCATCCCTGCGAACTGAGGCCTAGTGACAGACTGAATCCAGTTCCAGTTGGCTGCAGAGTCCAATCCAGGACTTCTGGGTGCAGACTCTGCTGCTGCTGGAGCAGTGCTGATCTTTGCCAGGATTTTCAAGATTGGGTGTGTATATTTTGTACTATATTCTCTATTTTATTAGTAGCATTAGTACAACATTTTAAATATTTTCCAACTCTTTTCTCTCTGCCTTTCTTTCCCTTCCAATTGCCTGTATTTAATGGGGAGGGGGGTAAAAGTGGGGACTGGGGGGAAGAGGGGGTTAACTAAACATCTGCCAAGGTTTATTGTCACCCTGCAATCAAACCTTGACAACAGTCCAAAAGATCCAGTTGGTTATTCATTTGCATATTGGTTACATATTCATTTTAGCATATAATAAGCAACATTCATGTAAAGGACACTTTATCTAATAGTCTGGAGACAGGTGTTAAAGCAAGACAACTAATTGTGAGGTTCCAGAAAGTCTGCACTGCAAGAATAGTATAGTTCATATAGATCATATAGTTCATGATTAGGTGTTTTGCAAGTCACTCTTATCTTTGTCAGAGTGACCTAAAACTGAAAGGACTTATGTATCCTTAGGTTAGAAATTACCAGCAGGATTCATTCTTTTAAGTGCTAATGACAACAGGATGAGCAGAACTTGGACTTCTCAAGGGCAGCCTTTGACCTGTTTAGGAGGCTGATTGACAGAGTCCCTTGGGAGGCAGTCCTGAAGGGCAAAGGAGTCCAGGAAGGCAGGTCATTCTTCAAGAAAGAAATCTTAGAGAAGCAGGAGCAGGCTGTCCCTGTGAGAGGAAAGATGAGCTGGCAGGGAAGAAGACTGGCCGGGCTGGACAGAGAGCTTCAGCTGTAACTTGGGAATAAAAGGAGAATTTATAACCTTTGGAAGAAGGGGCAGGCAACTCAGGAGGACTACAAGGATGCTGTAAAGTTATGCAGGGAGAAAATTAGAAGGGCCAAAGCCCAGCTAGAGCTGAGCCTGGCTACTGCCATAAAAGGCTACAAAATATCTTTCTATAAACACATGAGCAACAAAAGGAGGGCTAAGGAGAATCTCCACCCTCTAGTGGATGCAGGGGGAAACACAGTAACAGAGGATGAGAGAAAGGCTGAGGTACTTAATGCCTTCTTTGCCTCAGACTTTAACAGTAAGACCAGTTGCACTCCAGGTACACAGCCCCCTGATCTGGAAGACAGAGACAGGGAGCAGAATGAAGCCCCAATAATCCAGGGGGAAATGGTTAGCAACCTGTTATACCACTTAGACATGCACAAGTCTATAGGGCCAGATGGAATCCATCCAAGGGTTCTGAGGGAGCTGGATGAGGTGCTCACCAAGCCACCTTCAACTATTTATCAGCAGTCCTGGCTAATCGAGGAGGTCTCAGTTGACTGGAGGTTAGCAAATGTGATGTACATATACAAGAAGGGCCTGAAGGAGGATCCGGAGACATACAGGCCTGTCAGTCTGACCTCAGTGATGGGGAAGATTATAGAGCAGAGTGCCATCATGTGGCACTTACTGGACAACCAAGTGATCAGGTCTAGTCAGCATTGGTTTATGAAAGGCAGGTCCTCCTTGACTAACCTGATCTCCTTCTGTGACGAGGTGACCCGCTTAGTGTTTGAGAGAAAGGTTGTGGATGTTTTCTACCTAGACTTTAGTAAAGCCTTTGACACTGTTTCCCACAGCATCCTCCTGGAGAGACTGGCTGCTCGTGGCTTGGACAGGTGTACTTTTATCTGGGTAAAAAACTGGCTGGGTGGCTGGGCCCAAAGAGTTGTGGTGAATGGAGTCAAATCCACTTGGTGGCTGGTCACAAGTGGTGTTCCCCAGGGCTCAGTACTGTGGCCAGTTCTGTTTAATATTTTTATCAGTGATCTGGATGAGGGGATTGAGTGCACCCTCAGTAGGTTTACAGACAACATCACGTTGGGTGGGAATGTTGATCTGCCTGAGGGTAGAAAGGCTCTTCAGAGGGATCTTGACCAGCTGGATTGTTGGGTTGAGGCCAACTGTATGAGGTTTAACAAGGTCAAGTGCCGGGTCCTGCACTTGAGTCATAACAACCCCAGGCAACACTACAGGATTGGGGAAGAGTGGCTGGAAAGCTGCCTGACAGAAAGACATCTGGGGGTGTTGACTGACAGCTATCTGAATATGAGCCAGCAGTGTGCCCAGATGGCCAAGAAGGTCAACAGCATCCTGACTTGTATCAGGAATAGCGTGGCCAGCAGGACTAGAGAAGTGGTTGTGCCACTGTACTCAACACTGGTGAGGCTGGACCTTGAATATTGTGTTCAATTTTGGGCCCCTTATCATAAGAGGGACATTGAAGTACTAGAGAGAGTGCAGAGGAGGGCGACAAAGCTGGTGAGGGGCCTGGAGCACAAGTCTTATGAGGAGTGGTTGAGGGATCTGGGACTGTTTAGCCTGGAGAAAAGGAGGCTGAGGGGAGATCTTATCACTGTCTACAACTACCTGAAAGGAGGTTGTAGCATGGAGGGTGTTGGTCTCTTCTCCCAAGTAGCAAGTGATAGGACAAGAGGAAATGGTCTCAAGTTTTGCCAGGGGAGGTTTAGATTGGATATTAGGAAAAAATTCTTCACGGAAAGGGCTGTCAGGCATTGGAACAGGCTGCCCATGGAAGTGGTGGAGTCATCACCCCTGGAGGTGTTTAGAAGGCATTTAGATGAGGTTCTTCGGGACACGGTTTAGTGCTAGAGTTAGATTAGGTTATGGTTGGACTCAATGATCCTGAGGGTCTCTTCCAACTGAAATGATTCTATGATTCTATGATTTTGACTGGCCCAGCTTCAGGTTTCAAATTAATTTTCACCGTTTCTGCATTCTTTGATTTATCATCAACTCCTGAAGCTCATACCCCTGGAAATACTTGGTCCAATATTTCCTGAGGCATTTGGCTTTGCTTATCAGTTTGAATCATTGCCAAATTTAACATCTCAATTCTTTTCTCTTTAGTCTCACTTCACCTCGTCTGAATGTTTTTATTGCTTTCACTTGTTTTAATAGTAACAGTTTCGGACACCCAGGCAAATATAAGAACTTAGGGATTCCAGTTTGTTTTCCCAATTTATATTTGATTTGCTGTAAAAAGAACACTTTCTCTCGTTGGCCAGTAGCTCCCACTACAGTTACAAAATCTTTATCTAATGGTATCAATTCCTGATTCAAAACTGAATAGGATGTTCCAGTATCGACTAAAAACTCTTCTTTTCCCTGTTTTCCTCTTCTCTCTCCAAAACTTCATCATCTGCCACCTCGAAAGATGAAGGCACATAATCTTCAATTCTACCCCCCATGGGGACACAGAATCACAGAATGGTTAGGGTTGGAAGGGACCTTTGGAGATCATCTAGTCCAACCGACCGGCTAAATCAGGTACACCTAGAGTAGATTGCATGGGAATGTGTCCAGGCGGGTCTTGAATGTCTCCAGAGAAGGAAACTCCACAACCTCTCTGGGCAGCCTGTTCCAGGGCTCTGTCACTCTCACTGTGAAGAAGTTTCTCCTCATTTTCATACGGAAGTTCCTGTGCTTCAATCTGTGCCTGTTGCCTCTCATCCTATTGTTGAGCACCACTGAAAGGAGTCTGGTCCCATCCTCTTGACGTCCACCCTTGAGATATTTATAAATGATGAAAAGATCCCCTCTCAGCCTTCTCTTCTCCAGGTTGAATGGTGGGTATGTCCTTTGTAACTTAATCACAGTACACATTAGTTTAGCAGCTTCTTTTCAATACTGAATTAGTTTAGGCTGCACTCTCCAATCTTGTTGTTACATAAAATGTCTTTAGCCATTATTTTCAAATAATACATTTTTTAAGGTGAGTTATGGTTGCAGGTTTTCTTTCTATACTAATACACAAGTTTCTTATTAAGGAAATCCAATCTAAGTTTGGATGTTCCAACTGAACTAACAGAGAACTAACCCTTTAACCCACATCACTATTGCCTAGCCTTGCTTAGCTCTGTGTAACTTATTGTACGAGAAACAGGACTTCACTGATGCCTTGCAAAGATAATAATCCTTGGGTGCATCCTTGGGTGCATCCTTGGGTGAACTAGATTACAGAAACTTGGGCACAGGACAGGAGATATGCCAGTTTTAACCAACTCAGCAGTCTGAGACCTAACCAACTCATCACACTGGACCAAAGGTGACCGTGTACAGAGAAAGAGGACCCGGGTTCACGATCACTGCGCAGTTGCAACCAGGAGGAGCCAGAGGTGAAGACTATGGAAATGGTCTCCCGGAACTCATTGTAATAAGAATTTCCTTCTCGGGGACAGGTTATGAATATGTATAGGCGTTCCTAAAACTTTCATGAATATGTAACACTTTACTGCATTTAACCAAGCTCACAGCTACTGTAAATTTACACACAACTTGGGCGGAGCTATCCCCCGTGTGTCCGGCGCCATGTAAATACATATCTTCTTTACAGTCTCAAGGGTTGTAAGGTCATTTCCGCGCCTCAGTCAGATCTGACTGTGGGCATTCCAGAAGCTTCTCGGCTTCTCTGCACCCCCTTGCTCTGGCTATGGGCACCCAGAAACTTCCCGACTTCTTGACGCCTCTTCTCCCCTGGCTAACAGCAAACAAAAGGAGCTATTAACTGCCCCACTGAAGAAGAGGGGGGATGTGTTAGGGGAGAGGAGAATGTGCAGGCACCTTCCACATCAAAGGAAAGGAGGCGGGGGAGGGGGATGTGCAACTGCCACAATCAGAAATAGTGTGACCAGCAGGACTAGGAAAGTCATCGTCCCCCTGTTCTCAGCACTGGTGAGGCCACACCTTGAATACTGTGTTCAGATTTTGACCCCTCACTACATGACATTGAGGTGCTGGAGCACATCAAAAGAAGAACAACAAAGCTGGTGAAGGGTCTAGAGAACAAGTCTCATGACGAGCAGTTGAGAGAACTGGGGCTGTTTAGTCTGGAGAAAAGGAGGCTGAGGGGAGACCTTATCGCTCTCTACAACTACCTGTAAAGGACATTGTAGTGAGGTGGGTATCAGTCTCTTTTCCCAAGTAAAAAGTGATAGGACAAAAGGAAATAGCCTCAAGTTTCGACAAGGGAAGTTTAGATTGTATATTAGGAAAAATTTCTTCACTGAAAGGTGAAGAAAAGGTTGGGCATTGGAACAGGCTGCCCAGGGAAGTGGTCGAGTCACCATCCCTGTGTACATGTGGCATTTAGGGACATGGTTTAGTTGTGGACTTGGCAGTGTTAGGTTAACAATTGGACTCAATGATCTTAAGGGTCTTTTCCAATATAAATTATTCTATGATTCTATGACTTCCACCTCAGGAAGCCAGGAAATGGCTGTTGGTTGAAAGGAGGATGAGGATGAATTATGCAGGCATCTCTGGTGCTTATATCCCAACAGTGGGTGCTGACCACTGTGTGGATTAAGAGATTTGGCCCGCAGACCTTTGTGCTAACCCAAACAAACTGCTTTTTAACTTCAAATATTCTTGTGATGCTGTAAAATTGTGGTGGGTTGACCCTGGCTGCAAGGCAGGTCCCCACCAAAGCCTCTCTATCAGTCCTCCTCCTCAGATTGACAGGGGAAAGAAAAGAATGAAAGGCTCATGGGTCAAGATAAGGACAGGGTAATCACTCAGCAATTACCATCACCGGAAAAACTCGACTTGGAGAAAAATAATTTATTTTATTACCAATCAAATCAGAGTAAGATTATGAGAAATAAAAATTAAATCTTAAAACACCTTCCCCCCCAACCCTTTGTTCTTCTCTGACTCACCTTCACTCCCGATTTCCTCTACCTCCTCCCCCCCAAAGCAGTGCAGGGGGACAAGGAACAGGGGTTGCACTCCATTCATAACACATTGTTTCTGCTGTTCCTTCCTCCTCAGGGGGAGGACTCCTCACACTCTTCCCCTCCTCCAGTGTGGGGTCCCTCCCATGGGAGACAGTCCTCCATGAACTTCTCCAACACAAGCCTTCCCACAGGCTACAGTTCATGCTGCTCTCCAGCGTCTCACTCTCCAATCTGTAAGTACAGCCAGGGTTGCCATGTCCCAGGTGCAAAATCCAGCACTTGCCCTTGTTAAACTTCATGCAGTTGAGGTTATTCCTCCCTAGGTGTAGGACCCTATACTTCCCTTTGTTGAATTTCATTTGCTTCTTCCCTGCCCAGATCTCCAGCCTGTCCAGATATCACTGTCAGCACAGTCTCCTGGCATATCAACCACTCTTTCCAGTTTTGTATCATCAACAAACTTGCTGAGGGTACACTCATTCTCTTCGTCCAGGTCATTGATGAGTGAGTTGAACAAGACTGGACCGAGTTCCCCAGTTCCCTGGGGAACCCCACTAACTACAGGCCTCCAACCACACTTTGCACCACTGATCACAACCCTCTGAGCTCTGTCATCCAGCCAGTTCATGATCCATCTCACTGTCCACTCATCCAACCCACACTTCCTGAGCTTACCTATGAGGATGTTGTGAGAGACAGTGTCAAAAGACTTGCTGAATCAAGGTAGACAACAGCCACTCTTCTCTCCTCATCTACCCAGCCGGTCATACCATCATAGAAGGCTATCAGGTTGGTCAAACATGATTTCCCTTTGGTGAACCCATGCTGACTACTCCTGATAACCTTCTTTTCCTCCACATCCTTGGAGATGTGCGAGGGTGAAAACTCATGGACTCCACACAATCCAATATGAATTCAAGCAAAGCCATTTATTACAGAAACAAGCCTCCTTATATATGCACTTATTTCCTGATCACACGTCCACGCTCCAAGCATGCATCAGCTGATTGGATATTGTCCATGTTCACGAGCTGTCCACGCACCCGAGTCTCACTGCTAATAGGTCTGTTGATTTACGTCTTGTTGAGGCCCTGTTATTGTAGAACTGCCTCACTCCCACAGCAGGTCCTGTTTTCAGCTTTCCAAGGTGGCCTTGAGATTCCTTTGGTCCTAGCTAGTTCAGTAATAAATCTCCATCTAATAGAAACCCATCCACACATTAACTTCAAGAAAATCCCTCAAATCTCCCACAGAGATGATGTCCAGAATGAGCTGTTCCATCACCTTTTCAGGGATGGAGGCGAGGTTGACTGGCCTGTAGTTTCCTGGATCATCCTTCTTGCCATGTTTGAAGACTGGAGTGATGTTGGCTTTCTTCCAGTCTTCAGGCATCTCTCCTTTTCCCCATAAACTTTCAAAGACTGGAGTGATGTTGGCTTTCTTCCAGTCCTCAGGCATCTCTCCTTTTCCCCATAACCTTTCAAAGATAATGGAGAGCAGCTTAGCAGTAACATATTCCAGCTCTATTAGTGTGGAATATCTTACAGACAGTCACCTTGAGTTACTGGAACAACCTTGACTAAAATAGAATGAGGATCCAGGATGTTTTTGTACAAGATAAGAGGTCAATGAAACAGAAAAACCCTGTCAGCATGATATTTACAATGTGTTCGCTAAACTGCCAGAGCGCGTGCAAGATAAGTACACCAATCGTAAGATAGCTTTAAGCACATGAACACCTAGCATAAACCAATCGAAACAGAAAATTAAATGTATGTACAACATCTCCCAGCTATAAATGTAAGTGCCTTGCCTAAATAAAGGGTCTTTTGGTTCACCTGCACTAGGAGTCCATGTTGTCAGCCCCTCAAATGGTGACCCCGATGTGATAGGGTCAAAGAAACGCTGAAGTGAGCGTCCGGAGTGACTCCAGATGAATTATCATCTCGACAGCCGGACTGATTGAGAAACACGAGAAACACACCTGGGCAATCACCGTATCACGAATACAGATGAGTGACTGGATAGTTAAATATGGGATCTAATTTGTCTGCAGAAGAAGAAGCCATAGTGAAACCTTTTTTGCAAATTTTACAAAAGCGGGGAATAAAATATGAAGAGCATATTGTTAAGCTAATGCTAAAATGGCTTAAAGTAAGTGGTGCTCCAACAACAGTAGCAGCAGTCTTTGATTCAGACACATGGGAACACGCAGGGACTAAATTTGGGAAAATGCTTCCAAAGGTGATCTTACAGTAAAAGAAATAATGACAACGTGATGCTTAGTAACAGAGACTCTTAAAGCTATAAAAGCAGAAAAGAAAGTAGCAGGAACAGCGAGACAATCTTGGAGCTCCCCCTCCCCAGTAGATATCAGCAAAGACCAAAAAAAGATTGCAGAGAAAAGTATCAATATAATCAACTAAGATTCTGCCCTCCTTGCTTGTTAGATCTCTCATCTATTGGCAGTGTCCTAGACTGCTGCTGGTCATGGTCTCCTCCAGAAAGAGAGCTTGCCTGAAAAAGACTGTGGCGACTCAAACAGAGACCTTACCCTGAACCGTGACTGTTCAGGTCACTGGCTGTGGGGAGTGCCAGAGCGTGCTGCTGCCGGGGGAGGGAGGCCAGAATTTGACCTGTGTGAGGTGTGAGCAGGTGCAAGATCTGCTCAGCATGGTTACCAAACTCAAGGAGGAGGTTGAGACACTAAGGACCATCAGGGAGTGTGAAAAGGAGATAGACTGGTGGAGTAACTCCCTGGCATGCCACTCAGAAAGGCCTCAGGGGGATACCCCCCAAAAGGTGGCGGACCCCCTACCTTCTCGGGCAGAGGTGGAAGACCCAAGACAGCCCCTGCCCTGTCACTGTCACGCAGAGGTAAGTGACCTAAAAGATAAGGAGGACTGGAAGCAAGTTCCTGTTCGGCGTCACGGGAAACCCCCCTCCCTACCTGTTTTACTTCTCCAGGTTCCCCTCCGTAACAAGTTTGAACCCCTGGAGCTTGAAGAGCAGGTAGGTAAGGTAGGTGAGGACACGGTGCAAGATCCACCTACAGGGACATGTAGGAAGAGGCAGTTAACTCCGCACCTCAAGACTGCCTCTGACAAGAAAGAAAGAAAGGTGATGGTAATAGGTGATTCCCTTCTGAGAGGGGCGGAGGGCCCAATATGCAGAGTTGGCCCTCATCATCGGGAAGTTTGTAGCCTACCTGGGGCCCGGATCAGGGATATCACCAGGGCACTCCCTGACTTGGTGCACCCGACAGACTACTACCCACTGCTGATCTTCCAGACAGGTGGGGAGGAGGCTGCATCCCGTAGTATGAGGGGAATAAAGAAAGACTTCAAGGCTCTGGGACAGATGGTGAAAGAGTCTGGAGCTCAAGTGATTTTCTTGTCACTCCTTCCATTTTTGGGTGACAATGTGGGATGGAATAGAAGAATTCAATCCATAAACGATTGGCTTCGAGACTGGTGCTACAGGCAGGGCTTTGGATTCCTTGATAATGGCTGGATTTATAGGATACCAGTCCACACAGTGATGCGTGGGAATGGTTTATCCCACAGGGGCAAAAGGATGCTGTGTCAGGAATTAGCAGGACTCATTTGGAGAGCTTTAAACTAGACTTGAAGGGGGATGGGGTTCTAGGTGGGCTTGCATCAGTGGAATCAATATGCTCAGCTCGCTCCCTGAAATGCTTGTACATCAATGCACGCAGCATGGGGAACAAGCAGGAGGAGCTAGAAACCTCTGTTCGGGCAGGAGATTATGATCTGGTGGCAATTACGGAGACATGGTGGAACAGCACACATGACTGGAACGTGGTCATGGATGGCTAAGTCCTTCTCAGGAAAGACAGGCCAGCCAGCTAAGGTGGTGGAGTTGCTCTTTATGTGAGAGAGCAACTACAATGTATTGAGTACTGTCTGGGCACAGATGAGGAGCAAGTTGAGAGTGTATGGGTGAGAATTAAGGGGCAGGCTGGCAGGGGAGACACTGTTGTGGGTGTCTATTACAGATCACCAGATCAAGGTCAGGAAGCTGATGAGGACTTCTATGGGCAGCTGAGAGTGGCCTCACAATCAAAGGCCCTGGTTGTGGTGGGGGATTTTAACTTCCCTGATGTCTGCTGGAAGGACTACTCGGCCAGCCAGCCACAGTCCAGGAGGTTCCTCCAGTGCACTGAAGATAACTTTCTTATGCAAATGGTGGAGGAGCCAACCAGGAGAGGTGCACTGCTGGACCTCATCCTCGCTAACAAGGAGGGTCTGGTTGAAGCGGTAAAGGTTGAGGGCTGCCTTGGTTTCAGCGACCATGAAATGGTGGAGTTCAGGATCTTGTGCGGCAGGAACAGAGGAGCAAGCAGAATTGCAACCCTGGACTTCAGCAGGGCAAACTTTGGCCTTTTCAGGCAATTTCTGGGGGAAATCCCATGGGCAAGGCTGCTTTGAAGGTAAAGGGGCCCAAGATAGCTGGTTAGTGTTCTGGGACTATTTCTACTGGGCACAAGATCAGAGCATCCCAACACATAGGAAGTCAAGGAAGGGAGCCAGGAGACCTGCGTGGCTAAATGGGGAACTGCTGGGTAAACTCAAAGGGAAGAGGAGAGTTTACAGACCATGGAAGGAGGGGCTGGCCACTTGGGAAGAATATAAGGCTATTCTCAGGGGATGTAGGGAGGCAACAAGGAAAGCTAAGGCCTCATTAGAATTAAAGCTAGCACGAGGGGTCAAAGACAACAGAAAGAGCTTCTTCAAATACGTGGCAGATAAAACTAACACCAGAGGCAATGCAGACACATTGATGAATGAGGTGGGTGCCCTGGTGACAGAAGATACAGAGAAGGCAGATTTACTGAATGCCTTCTTTGTTTCTGTCTGCTCTGCGGGAGGCTGTCCTGAGGGGCCCTGTACCGCTGAGGCCCCAGAGGAAGTCAGGACGGTGCAAGAATTTGCCTTGGTTGATGAGGACTGGGTTAAGGAACAATTAGGCAACCTGGACATTCACAAATCCATGGGCCCAGATGGGTTGCACCCACGAGTGCTGAGGGAGCTGACTGACGTCATTGCTGGACCACTCTCCATTATCTTTGCCAAGTCTTGGGAGATGGGACAGGTGCCTGAGGACTGGAGGAAAGCTAACGTCACCCCAGTCTTCAAAAAGGGCAAGAAGGAAGACCCGGGTAGTTATAGACCAGTCAGCCTCACCTCCATCCCTGTGAAAGTAATGGAACGACTTATCCTTGGTGCCATCTCAAGGCATATCAAGGATAAGAGGTTCATTAGGGGCAGTAAACATGGCTTCACCAAGGGGAAGTCATGCTTGACCAACCTCATAACTTTTTATGAAGATATAACGAGGTGGATAGATGATGGCTTGGCGGTGGATGTGATCTACCTTGGCTTCAGTAAAGCATTTGACACAGTCTCCCACAGCATCCTTAGAGCTAAACTGAGAGAGTGTGGTCTGAACGATCGGGTAGTGAGGTAGGCTGCGAACTGGCTGAAGGAAAGAAACCAGAGAGTCGTGGTCAATGTGGCAGAGTCCGGTTGGAGGCCTGTATCTAGTGGAGAGCCTCAAGGGTCCGTACTGGGACCAGTACTGTTCAATATATTCATCAATGACTTGGATGAGGGAATAGAGTGTACTATCAGCAAGTTTGCTGATGACACCAAGCTGGGAGGAGTGGCTGACACGCCAGAAGGCTGTGCCGCCATCCAGCAAGACCTGGACAGGCTGGAGAGCTGGACGGGGAAAAATTTAATGAAATATAACAAGGGCAAGTGTAGAGTCTTGTATCTGGGCAGGAACAACCCCAGGTTCCAGTATAAGTTGGGGAATGATCCATTAGAGAGCAGTGTAGGGGAGAGGGACCTGGGGATCCTGGTGGACAGCAGGATGACCATGAGCCAGCACTGTGCCCTTGTGGCCAAGAGGGCCAATGGCATCCTGGGGTGTATTAGAGGGGGGGTGGTTAGTAGGTCGAGAGAGGTTCTCCTTCCTCTCTACTCTGCCCTGGTGAGACCACACCTGAAATATTGTGTCCAGTTCTGGGCTCCTCAGTTCAAGAAGGACAAGGAACTGCTGGAGAGAGTCCAGCGTAGGGCAACAAAGATGATTAAGAGAGTGGAGCACCTCCCTTATGAGGAAAGACTGAGGGAAGTGGGTCTCTTTAGTTTGGAGGAGACTGAGGGGTGACCTTATTAATGTTTATAAATATACAAAGGGTGAGTGTCATGAGGATGGAGCCAGGCTCTTCTCGGTGACAAACAATGGTAGGACAAGGGGTAATGGGTTCAAACTGGAACACAAGAGGTTCCACTTAAATTTGAGAAGAAAGTTCTTCTCAGTGAGGGTGACAGAACACTGGAACAGGCTGCCCAGGGAGGTTGTGGAGTCTCCTGCTCTGGAGATGTTCAAAACCCGCCTGGACACGTTCCTGTGTAACCTCATCTGGGTGTTCCTGCTCCAGCAGGGGGATTGGACTAGATGATCTTTTGAGGTCCCTTCCAATCCCAAACATACTGTGATACTGTGATACCCAGGTGTAAGAAATCAGGAAAGGAAGGCAAGAGATCGGCATGGATGAGTCAAAACTTGCTGATCAAAGGGCAAGAAGGAAATGTACAAGCACTGGAAGCAAGGACAGGTAGCCTGGGAAGAGTATAGGGACACTGCCTGGTTCTGCAGAGATGGGGTCAGGAAGGCCAAAGTGCAGCTGGAACTGAACTTGGCAATGGATGCAAAGAATAACAAGAAGGGCTTCTACAGGTATGTCAGCCAGAAAAGGAAGGACAAAGAAAGCATACCCCCCTGATGAGTGAGAGTGGTAACAATGGAGAAGGAGAAGGCTGAGGTACTCAACAACTTCTTTGCCTCAGTCTTCACTGGCAAGCTCTCTTCCCACACTTTTCAGGTGGAAAATGGACTGCAAGACAGGAACTGGGGAAACAAAGTCCTTCCAACTGCGAGGATCAGCTTCGTGACCACTTAAGGAATCTGAACATACATAAGTCCATGGGACCTGCTGAGATGCATCCCAGAGTCCTGAGGGAATTGGCTGATGTGGTTGCCAAGCCACTCTCCATGATATTTGAGAAGTCATGGCAGTCAGGTGGAGTCCCTGGTGACTAGAAAAAGGGAAACATTGCACCCATTTGTAAAAGGGGTAGAAAGGAGGACCCCAGGAACTATTGACCTGTCAGTCTCACCTCTGTGCCTGGGAAGAACATTGAACAGATCCTCCTAGAAGCCAACCCTGTAAATTCTTTGAATTTGTAGGAAGAGAAAATCTTCAGAGGGTGTGCATAGGCAAATTTCACAAATCATCATAGTAACTGAAAACAATAAAAGACATTCAGGGTTTTATATCTTCAAAACACTCTGCCAGCATAAATCTCTCTCAAATCTCTGTAAGGCAAGTAGAAGTCTAACAAACATTTCAGATGAAAATGAAATTAATAAAAAACTGCAAAGAATGTTACTTTCAGAAATAGAAAAACACTGCAAGTTTACTGAAATATTTTCTATACCTGGGCTTGTACTGCGTAACAATTTAATGTTATCTCCAAATTAGTGTCAGTTTTATTAAAAACCCAACTACTCATTATATTTTGGATGTTTGCAATTATGCCTGCTTTTTAATGTCAAGAACATTTGTGCAATTGCCACATGAAGGAAGTAGTTCTGTTTTGCAGTCAGCTGTATTTGCAATGAACTCTTCTCATTGTCATTTTGTACAGTAAGCATAAAGTTGATTTTTTTAAAAAAATGGAACATGAAAATACTTTCATTTCAGGTAAGAGTGATGAGGATTCAACAAGTAGAGAAGGACATTCTTTGTATACAACAGATTCTGCAATAACAAGCAGCTGAAGCACAGGTTAGTGATCAGTTTCTTGCCTTCTTTTGATTAGGATATGTGTCTTTCAGAAAAAGTAAATCTACTGAAATTAGTATATTGGCAGGCAGCATTATTTGTATCAGCAAGTGATGTCATGGTTCATAAATTAGTTAATATTCATAAGCTGTAGCTGCCTTGATAATAGAATTTGGTAGCATGTTGCTTGCTCTGTTAACAATGAACTGAGATTGAAAAACTTGGGATATTCTTTATGCTACTGTTGAATTTTAAATCAATAATTATATATCAGTTAAAAGTTTAACTAGCAATTTCAATAAAAAGATCAAAGTGCAATGTATTATAAATGTACGGCTTACCTGTAACATGCTGTGGGACGAGACAGCAAGCAGAGAGGGGCAAGGTGAAGCAGGCTCTAGACTGATGAGCCTGGGCGGCGGAGTCCAAAGTGGTGATCCTCACACAATCATGTCCAACTGGGGAACATGCCAGACTAACCATACCAGCAACAAATATTCCTTACCTGCCTCCCAAAATGAGAACCAGAAGACCAACCACCTCAAGGGTACACATGTCTGTGGTAGATCTTTCTGCACCCCTCATGAGAAACCCTCATGCTTGAGTACTTCCCTGAAGTGTCTATACACCAACGCAGGTAGCATGGGGAATAAACTGGAAGAATTAGAAACCTATGTGTTTTCACAGGGCCATTATCTCATTGCTATTACAGAGATGTAGTAGGACAGCTCACATGACTGGAATGTTGTCATGGAAGGCTATGTACTTTTTAGGAAAGATAGGCCAACAAGGCAAGGTGGAGGAGTTGCACTTTATGTGAGAGTGCAACTCAAATGTATCAAACTCTGCCTAGAGGAGGATGACAAGCAAGGTGAGTCCTTATGGGTAAAAATTAAGAGACAAGCTAACAAGGGGGACACTTGTGGGTGTTTACTACAGGCCACCTGATCAGGAAAAGGAAGTGGATGAGGCTTTCTACAGACAGCTGGAAGTAACCTCACAATCACATGCCCTGGTTCTCATGGGAGACTTCAATCATCCTGACATCTGCTGGGTGGGCAACACAGCTAAGCATGCATGGTCCAGGAGATTCCTACAGATCACTGGGGAACACTTTTTGATACTGGTGGTGGAGGAGCCAATGAGGATTGGCATGCTGCTGGACCTTGTCCTAACAAACCAAGAAGAACTGGCTGAAGATGTCATGGTTGGGGGCAGCTTTGGCAGCATCAACCATGAGATGGTAGAGTTCAGAATCCCATGTGGAGGAAGCAGGGCAATAAGTAGGACTAAAACCATGGACTTCAGCAGGGTGAACTTTGACCTCTCAAAGGTCCTGCTTGGAAGAATCCCATGGGATAGGGCTCTAGAAGGTAGTGGGGTCCAATAGAGCTGTCTAACATTCAAGCATCACTTCCTCCAAGCTTAAGACTGATGCATCCTTATGAGTAAGAAATCAAGTAAAGGGAGTAAGAGGCCAGCATGGATGAGTAAGGAACTCGAGTCAAAACTCAGGTGGAAGAAGGATGTTTATGTAATCTGTATGTATGTAATGTGGACAGACAACCTGGGAGGAATACGAGGTGGCTGTTAGAGTATGCAGGGATGCAGTGAGGAAGGCCAAGCTCCACTTGGTATTAAATCTGGCCAGGGATGTCAAGGACAACAAGAAGGGCTTCTTCAAGTACATCAGCAGCCACAGGAAGGTTATGGAAAATGTAGGTCCACTGAAGGAGGGTTCCCTGGTGATGGATGATACAGAGGAGGCAGAGTTACTGAATGCCTTCTTTGGTTTTTTGCATTTTTCCTACTAAGACTGACCCTCAGTTATCACAGACCCTAGAGATAGGAAAGAAAGTCTGGAAAAAGAAAGACTTTCCCTTGGTTGAGGAATATCAGGTTAGAGATCATTTAGACAAGCTGGACACCCACAAATCCATGGGCCCTGATGGGGTGAACCCGTGAGTACTGAGAGAGTGGGCAGATGTTATTGCTAAGCCATTCTCCATCATCTTTGAAAGTTCTTGCAGAACACAAGAGGTGCCTGAGGACTGGAAGAAAGCCAACGTCACTCCAGTCTTCAAAAAGGGCAAGGATGACCCAGGAAACTACAGGTCAATCACCCTCACCTCCATTCCTGGAAAGGTGATGGAACAGCTCATTCTGGACATCATCTCAAATCATGCAGAGGAAAAGAAGGTTTTCAGGAGTCAACGTGGGTTCACCAAAGGGAAATAATGTTTGACCAACCTGATAGCATTCTATGATGGTATGACTAGCTGGGTAGACGGGAGAAGAGCAGTGGATGTTGTCTACCTTAACTTCAGCAAGGCTTTTGACACCGTCTCTCACAATGTCCTCATAATTAAGTTCAGGAAGCGTGGGCTGGATGAATGCGCAGTGAAGATGAATCATGAACTGTCTGGGCGACAGAACTCAGAGGGTGTTGATCAGTGGTGTAAAGTCTGGTTGGAGGTTAGTGGGTTTCCCCAGGGGTCAGTATTAGGTCCAGTCCTGTTCAACCTGTTCATCAATGACCTGGATGAAGAGACTGAGTGCACTCTCAGCAAGTTTGCTGATGATACCAAACTGGGAGGAAGGACTGACACATCAGAAGGCTGTGCTGCCATTCAGTGAGACCTGGACAGGCTGGAGGACTGTGCAGAGAAGAACCTAATGAAGTTCAGGAAGGGCAAGTGTAGGGTCCTGCACCTGGGGAGGAATAACCCCAGGCACCAGAGTACAGGTTAGGGATTGACCTGCTGCATGTCTTTGTAAATGTGAATCTCTGATAAGCAGCTTCATGGTTTGCTTATCTTTTGAGATAAGAAAAAAAGGGCGAATACAGTTTCTGTAAGACTTCATTAGAGAAGCCTTGCATGTTTTTAAAGTATTGGGTTCTATATTTAAAAGTACAAGATAATGTTTCCTGTAAATGGCGAAGTCCATAATAGTAATTTTCATTTTAAAAATCTGCACTAACACTGTAAATAATTTTACAAGCTCAACTCTTAATCATACTTGTAAATTAACTATAAATTATATGTTGGACCTGAGTATTTTATTGTTTGTCTTTGCCCAAAATAACTACTGTAAAAGTTCAGGGCAGCTTTTGAATTACTAAGAGAGAGAGATTTTCATATTGTAGAAAATAAATTATCTCACAATTCCTTTTTTTTGGGGAAAAAACCTTGTATTATAAGTGAAGTTGACAGTAGTGTGCATAATTGAAGTTGTCTAGTCTTTTGACATGTTAACCAGTCCAGTTGCAGTTTTGTTTTATTTATATCCTTGATTGATGCTTTTAAAAATCACTAAACATTTTGGAGAATTAAATTATCAGTTTGTTTTCCTAACCTTTCCATTTAATTCTGTCAGCACAATTACTTGTGGTAAAACACGGATTTGATTTTTTGGAAGAAGTAACTTTTACTTTCATAGTAAAATGTTTCCTAGTTTGATTTGTATAAAGTCTCCTAAAATCAGACCAGCAGACTTGCACAGTTGCATTAAGCAATTGAATTAAATTACAGTGGCATTGAGCTTTGTGGTCCAAATGGTAATGGAATCTGACAAGAAATGAAAACTTTTTGGGTGCAGTAGGAAAGATGAGCAACAATGCACCCATACAGTGACTCATCCAATCACTGACAGCAAACACAGGACTATAATAGATGCCCTAGCACCGGTGGACTGCCAGGGACACTTGGTTGTGGAGGGGTTTCGTTAGATGGAGACATGTTGTTGAATTAGTCAGGCCCAAAGGAATCTCAAGGCCACTTCGAGAAGCTGAGAACAGAAAGAGGGGCGTTTTTTCATTAACAGGGCCTCAGCACGGCGTGAGTCGTCGGACCTATCATCGGTGGGGCTCCAGCGTGTGGACTGCCCATGATACTCATTTAGCGAATCCATGCTTGGAGCGTGGACGCGTGATTAGAGAATAGTTGCGTATATAAGGAGACTTGTTTCTGTAATAAATGGCTTTGCATGATTCACATTGAATCGGAATGCTGAGTCCTTTATCGCTCCAACACTTGGTGTCTGGGTCATCTGGCAGTAACAACCAATTGTGGAAATGCTGTTTGAATGCTGGTAAGAGTAGCACCACCTCTTGGCTATATTCATGGCAGTGTGATTTGAGTCAATCATACCTTACATGAATAATGTAAGGTATCCTTCCTATGCTGCCAATGTCAGTGGGGGGGCAGGGTGTCAGGCTTCCAGTTTCCTAATAAAACTTTTATGTTGTATGTATAGAAATTGTTGCAGAGGTATTAGGTTGGTGCAAAAGGAATTGCGATTTTTGCATTGTTGAAATTTGCCCTTTGACATTGGAATACATTCTTAAATAAATGTGGTTATCTTATACATCATTTTAATGCGCTTTTCTCACTATTTTGACTTATTACTTGTCGTTTACTTTATTTTTATTTGAGACCACGGCAATGATGTTAGGCAAAAAGCAAATTTGAGCAATTTTCTTATTTGAGTCCAAAATGAGTCGTAAAGCAGCGGAGACAACTCGCAACATCAACAACGCATTTGGCCCAGGAACTGCTAACGAACATACAGTGCAGTGGCAGTTCAAGAAGTTTTGCAAAGGAGACAAGAGCCTTGAAGATGAGGAGCGTAGTGGCTGGCCATTGGAAGTTGACAATGACCAACTGAGAGCAATCATCAAAGCTGATGGCCACAGTCACTGTTTGGTGGTCTGCTGCCAGTCAGATCCACTATAGCTTTCTGAATCCCAGTGATTACATCTGAGAAGGATGCTCAACAAATTGATGAGATGCACCAAAAACTGCAACGCCTGCAGCCCACATTGGTCAACAGAAAGGGCCCAATTCTTCTCCATGAAAATGCCTGACCGCATGTTGCACAAACCAACACTTCCAAAGTTGAACAAATTGGTCTACGAAGTTTTGCTTCAACTGCCATGTTCACCTCACCTCTCACCAATCAACTACCACTTCTTCAAGCATCTCGACAACTTTTTGCAGGGAAAACGCTTCCACAATCAGCAGGATGCAGAAAATGCTTTCCAAAAGTTCGTCAAATCCCAAAGCATGGATTTTTATGCTGCAGGAATAAACAAACTTATTTCTTGTTGGCAAGAATTTGTTGATTATAATGGTTCCTATTTTGATTAATAAAGATGTGCTTGAGCCTAGTTATAATGATTTAAAATTAATGGTCCAAAACTGCAACCTAAAATATAACAACCCCATGGAAGGTGCAATCTGGTAGATGTCAGAAATAGGCAACTCCTGTCCCTGCATATGACAACCCCACAGTTCACACCATGTGTCTGAGGGTGTTGTCCATTCTCTTCTTGAACACTGCCAGGCTTGGAGCCATGACTACCTCCCTGGGGAACCTGTTCCAGTGCTCCACCATCCTCTGGATGAAAAGCCTTTTCCTAATGTCTAGCCTAAACCTCCCCTGGCACATCTTCCTGCCATTCCCTCAGGTTATGTCATTGGTCACTAAAGAGAAGAGTTCGGCGCCTACCCTTCCTCCTCCCCTTGTGAGGAAGCTGTAGACTGTGATGAGGTCTCCTCTTAGTCTCCTCTTCTCTAGGCTGAACCAACCTAGTGACTTTAGCTGCTCCTCATACGGCTTTCTCTCCAAACCCTTCACCAACTTCGTAGCCCTACGAAGGGGCAAACATAACACAACCAAAACAGCAAAAGAAGTGCTTGTTTACATAGGAAATATATATTGGAATAAAATAATGTGTGAATTTAAATAATTTTAGTTATACCTTTTTAATATCCTATGCTAATACTTATTCTGGAATATGCACAAAATCTTCCGGATTCAGACAGAGAATGAAATTAGTCTGTTTAAATATTCCAGTATAGCCAGAATTTTTTTTCTGTTGTTTTTTTATAAGTTCTACCAAAAATTAAAAGTCAGTAGATTAAAAGACCTGTGTCTTTAAAATAGTATACATTATTTTGTACATGACTTTTTAAATGTCACTGATATGGTCCAGTAATATTTGTGATTTTTGTATGAGTTTGCTTCTGTGATTCTTTCACAGTTAAACTTCCGTGATGTTTGCTGGAAAGACTACTCAACCAGCCAGCCACAGTCCAGGAGATTCCTCCACTGCACTGATGATAACTTTCTGATGCAAATGGTGGAGGAGCCAACTAGGAGAGGTGCACTGCTGGACCTCATCCTCACTAACAAGGACGGTCTGGTTGAAGCAGTTAAAGCTGAGGGCTGCCTTGGTTGCAGCGACCATGAAATGGTGGAGTTCAGGATCTCGTGTGACAGGAACAGAATAGCAAGCAGAATTGCAACACTGGACTTCAGCAAGGCAAACTACGGCCTTTTCAAACAATTGCTAGGGGAAATCCCCTGGGCGAGACTGCTTGAAGGTAAAGGGGCCCAAAATAGTTGGTTAGCATTTAGGGACTGCTCCTATCAAGCTCAGAATCAGAGCATCCCGACAAGCAGGAAATCAAGGAAGGGAGCCTGGAGACCTGCGTGGTTGAATAGGGAACTGCTGGGCAAGCTCAAGTGGAAGAGGAGAGTTTACAGATCACGGAAGGAAGGGCTGGCCACTTGGGAAGAATATAAGGCTATTGTCAGGGGATGTATGGAAGCAATTAGGAAAGCTAAGGCCTCCTTAGAATTAAATCTGGCTAGAATCACAGAATCACAGAAAGTTAGGGATTGGAAGGGACCTCAAAAGATCATCTAGTCCAATCCCCCTGCCAGAGCAGGAACATTTAGATGAGGCTACACAGGAATGTGTCCAGGCGGGTTTTGAATGTCTCCAGAGAAGGAGACTCCAAAACCCCCCTGAGCAGCCTGTTCCAGTGTTCTGTTACCCTCACTGAGAAGAAGTTTCTTCTCAAATTTAAGTGGAACCTCTTGTGTTCCAGTTTGTACCCATTACGCCTTGTCCTACCATTGTTTGTCACTGAAAAGAACCTGGCTCCATCCTCCTGACACTCACCTTTTACATATTTATAAACATTAATAAGGTCACCCCTCAATCTCCTCCCAGCTAAAGAGACCCAACTCCCTCAGCCTTTCCTCATAAGGGAGATGCTCCACTCCCTTAATCATCTTTGTAGCCCTGTGCTGGACTCTCTCCAGTAGTTCCCTGTCCTTCTTGAACTGAGGGGCCCAGAACTGGACACAATATTCCAGGTGTGATCTCACCAGGGCACAGTAGAGAGGAAGGAGAACCTCTCTCGACCTACTAACCACCCCCCTTCTAATAGACCCCAGGATGCCATTGGCCTTCCTGGCCACAAGGGCACAGTGCTGGCTCATGGTCATCCTGTTGTCCACCAGGACCCCCAGGTCTCTTTCCCCTACGCTGCTCTCTAATAGGTCATTCCCGAACTTATACTGGAACCTGGGATTGTCCCTACGCAGATGCAAGACTCTACCCTTTCCCTTGTTATATTTCATTACATTTTTCCCTGCCCAGCTCTCCAACCTGTCCAGGTCTCGCTGGATGGCGGCACAGCCTTCTGGCGTGTCAGTCACTCCTCCCAGCCCGGTGTCATCAGCAAACTTGCTGATAGTACACTCTATTCCCTCATCCAAATCGTTGATGAATGTATTGAATAATATATGTACTGACCCTTGAGGCACTTCACTAGATACAGGTCTCCAACTAGACTCCGCCCCATTGACCACGACTCTCTCGCTTCTTTCCTTCAGCCAGTTCGCAGTCCACCTCACTACCCGATCGTCCAGACCGCACTCCCTCAGTTTAGCTGTAAGGATGCTGTGGGAGACTGTGTCAAATGCCTTACTCAAGTCAAGGTAGACCACGTCCACTGCTCTGCCATCATCCATCCATCTTGTTATGTCCTCATAAAAGTCAATGAGGTTGGTCAAACATGACTTCCCCTTAGTGAAACCATGTTGACTGCTCCTAATTGCGAGGGCGAAAACTCATGGACTCCACGCAATCCAATATGGATTCAAGCAAAGCCATTTATTACAGAAACAAGCCCCCTTATATATGCAGTTATTTCCTGATCATGCGTCCACGCTCCAAGCATGCATTAGCTGATTGGATATTGCCTATATTCATGAGCAGTCCATGTGCCCGAGTCTCAGTGCTAATAGGTCTGTTGATTTACGTCATGTTGAGGCCCTGTGTCACGGAGGCACCCCGAGGCTGATTTAAGGGACAACAGGGTCCAAAAAAAATTTTATTAAACCGGTGAGAAACAGGGTTTTAGCACTCCAAAAGTGACTTAAATATAGGTTCGGGTATCAGTTGAGGAAAATTATTAAGGGGCAGCAACTAGTACAACAGGCGGTCCACAGAGTGCATGCACGTGGCTTCAATCTAAACAATGCCGGAACCATCCCCGAGTCCCAGAGGAGTACACACTTGCCTGAACACGGTGTGGGATTATTCTTAAAGAGATAAAGGTAAAGCGTACGCTCGCGATTCCGCGAGGGTAAATTTATAATACACTCGTAATTGTGCAAGGGTTAATTTACTTACATGTGCGAATGTGCACGGAATACTACACGTGCTTATGTGGAAGCACGGGAGGAAAATACACTCGCGATTGTGCGAGGATAAATGTATAATACACTCGCAATTGTGCGAGGAAATAAAGTTACACTCGCGATTGTGCGAGGAAATAATTTAAAGTACGCGTGCAAATGTGCACGGAATAAAGTTACACTTGCGATTGTGCGAGGAAATAATTTAAAGTACGCGTGCAAATGTGCATGGAATATAAAGTTACACTCGCGATTGTGCGAGGAAATAATTTTATACGTGCTTGTATTAAGCACGGGAAGTTACACGTGCATATGTGCACGGAAAGGATAAATATACTCGCAGTCCTGCGAGGGGTTTTACTCACACCCATGGCGGCAAGGCAAGCGGGGTCTCCATCCCGGGGAGTTGGGGTCTCGGCGGCAGCATCTTCAACTCGTAGCTCCGAGAGACCTGCGACAATGGGCCCAGTCTCGATGAGAGTCCCGTTTTTATACTGGCTGATCAGACCTGACTGTAGGCATTCTAGAAGCTTCTCTGCACCCCCACACCGTGTGTGGGGCGCCCCTGAAGCCTCCAAACATCCCCCACACTGGTCACAGGTGCCCAGCGGCTCACTGGCGCCTCGGCAATCCCTTCTCCTAATGGCCCTGGCCAGGGTGCTCTGGGCCAAACAAAAGAAGCTGTTAGCTTCAAGTAGCAGAGAGAGGGAGATGTGCCTACTCCCTCCATACTGAAGGAGGTGGGGGGGGTTTGCATTCTGCCACACCCTGTTATTGTAGAACTGCCTCACTCCCACAGCATGTCCTGTTTTCAGCTTTCCAAGGTGGCCTTGAAATTCCTTTGAGACTGGCTCGTTCAGTAATAAATCTCCATCTAATAGAAACCCATTCACACATTAACTTCAAGAAAATCCCTCAAATCTCCCACAGTTCCCCCTTTCTGTTTTTGAACCAGCCAGGCCTTGTTTACAAACTGCTGAATCATATTTGAAACACACTGCAGCATACAACATATGATTAACAACAATGATTACAGTTACATATAATGTAGCTAAGTCTTACATAATAAGATCAAACAACTACCCACCTATTTTCAAGCTTTTAAACCATTTGTCAAACCCTAATTCTACTATGACAATCTTATTAACGTGCTGTTTTAGTTTGTCTAAAGCACTATGAATAGATTCAGAAGGATCAGACAAGTTAATAAAACACATTCTCTCAAATTCTTCACAACCATGACCTAGTGTTAAAAGTAAAAGATCTATAACTGTGCGGTTTTGTAGAATAGTATGCCTAATACCATCAACATCTACTATTAATTGAGTTAGTATCTCAGAAGTTAGATTAGCTTGTTTAGAATATCAACAGCTAGACTAGGGAGAAAGAGTGCAGTAGATACTATGATAGGAATGTCTCATGATTTTACCTAATCTTTGAATTGACTATCTAAGTGTAATATTGCCCTTTTGGCGCTCCTGCTGTTTGCTCAAATTGCCATTCTCCACAGAAGGTACACCACCTGCTTGCTAATAGGATTGTAGACCACCACGTCTGTGAGCATCTATAACACTGAATTAGGATCCACGATTTACATCTGAAACAGTCCTCACAACTTATCTCCCTCCTGTCCATCTGCATCCGTTGAATCTTTGTTGTCTTTATTCAGCCATGGCTTGACCCATTTCATGGGAATCCACTTTGATCCTTGGCCTGTAATGACACAAGCATGACCTTTTTCCTCAGGTTATCAACTGATATGACCATTGCCATTGACCATTAACTAATGATTTCACCATAACTAACGTAGTTTCTTTCTGATTTAGCATGGTTTTGGGTCATACTTGCAAAGTGTTTCATCACAGAGCAAATTTGGGTTGCACCACTTAGATATAAGTGATTCATCACATACAATGCTTTTGACAACTGGTTTTATGGTGTTTTCCCTACTTCTCCCTGCTTTTTGTTTAAAAAAAAACAAAACCAAAAACAAACAGTTCAGAATCAGATACATGCGTTGGACCTTGACTACGTACTCAGAATCACAAATCAAGAGGTTCCTCCTTAAGAAGCTAAGTAATGTAAAGCTGTGCCAAGTTCTGCTAATTGGGTTGAACCTTCAATAATTTTTACAGAATGATGCCAATTGTTGTCTTCACGCCAGACCACTACAGCTTTATGAGACTTCCCAGAACCATCAACAAAAACTGTGCAAGTATGTAGGATCAGTCCAAGTATAAGTATGGTCTGTGACCTGATGTTAAAGACTTGCAGGTTCTGCAGCAGTTGTTTTCCCTTACCAGATCAAAGTCCTGTTTCAGTTCTATCAGTGTAGTATTTGCTTTATCGAAACATTGGCTATTAATACTAGTGGAATACAGCATTTGAAATTTCCGTGGAGATTTCTCACTTGAAGCGGGCAGATCTGCATCATCCAAGCAGCTTCTTGTGGGACATGCAACTAAACAGAATTCTCAGAAAACGTTATTTGAGCTTACAATTTACTTAACAAATCTTGACCCAAGAGAGGTATAGGGCTTTCTGGCAAATAAATGAATTCACATGGTAAAACTTTGTTCCAAATTCAGCATTCCATTGGTCTCAAAAAACGGCCTTTCTTTCATTCTCTCCCATGACCTCAAAAACTGGCATGGTGAATTTACTAAGAAGTCTCTTACAACTAGTTACAACAGAACAAGTCTATTAAAACGAACTTTTGGTTTAATTTTCCAGTTTCATTAGAACTATGGATCCAGTGGCGATGCCTTTAAATTTCACCCTCAGACTCCTTCATGCAGTATTACAGTTCTCCAGCAGTAACATTGCTGGGGGGGTGGGAAAGGGAATAAAACCTCCCTTTCGCCCCCATCTGAGATGGCAAGATCTCCAGCGCAGCATGAAAACAAATCAGTTTGAACTCCACATCAAACCAACCTGGCTGCACTCCACACCCAAATTAGTACCAGTCTGACCCAGAGAAGCACTGAGCACTCTGACCCCCCAAAGCTGACCAGTGTGAAAAGACCAACCTCAGCAAGGAGGTAAAATGATGAGCTCTCTCCCCAGATGCGCCAGAACCTAAGAAACAAGACTGAAGCAAAAAGAAACAGCACCAACAACCCCTGATTCAAAGCCGAGAAGCAACACAGTGCCACAAGTGTGGATGACAACACTTCAGGAAAAAAAAGACAGAGCGGGGGGAATAAAGCCCCCCTTTCTCCGCTCTAGCAGCGGGCAAGCAGGTTTTTCCAATTTTTTTTTTCTTTCCCTTCTTGCTGCGATTTAGATATAGCCAAGGCCGTGCAGGTGGCATAATTGCTGGAACGAAGTGGAAGGCTCTGGCAAACTCCTTGGTTACTGTCCTGGAGGCACCCCGAGGTTAGTTTAGGGGACAACAGGGTCAAAAACAGCTTTTATGAAACCAGTGAGAAACAGGGTTTTAGCACTCCAAAGTGACTTGAATACAGGTTCGGATATCAGTTGAGGGGAGGCAACTAATAATTCAGGAGGTCCACAGTGTGCATGCACGTGGCATCACCCGGAACAATACCGGAGCCGTCCCTGAGTCCAGGAAGAGTACACACTTGCCTAAACATGGTGCGGGATTATTTCTAAGAGATACACGTACTCGTAGTGAGTACGGAAAGTGTACACTCGCGATTCTGCGAGGGTTAATACACGTGCAAATGTGCACGGAATATTAAACGTGCTTATGTGGAAGCACGGGAGGAAAATACACTCGCGATTGTGCGAGGAAATAATTTATACACGTGGTCGTATTGAGCACGGAAAGTTACATGTGCAAATGTGCACGGAAAGTACACGTGCTTGTATTAAGCACGGAAAGTACGCGTGCAAATGTGCATAGAAAGTTACACGTGCTTATGTGGAAGCACGGGAGGAAAATACACCCACGATTATGTGAGGATTAATTTTACACATGCTCATATTGAGCATGGAAAGTTACACGTGCATATGATGTGCACGGAAAGTAAATACACTCGCAATCCTGCGAGGAGAAATTTTACTCACACACGAGGCAGCATCTCACTCGTGCTCCAAGAGACCCGCGACAATGGGTGGAGTCTCGACGAGAGTCCTGTTTTTTATAGGCTGATCAGATCTGACTGTAGGCATTCCAGAAGCTTCTCTGCACCCCCACCCTGGCTGTGGGGTGCCCCTGAAGCTTCCAAACATCCCACACACTGGCCACGGGTGCCCAGTGGATCCCTCGCACCTCAGCACTCCCTTCTCCGAATGGCCCTGGCCAGGGTGCTCTGGGACCAAACAAAAGAAGTTGTTAGCCTCAAACAGCAGAGAGAGAGGGCAATGTGTCTAGTCCTTCCATACTGAAGGAGGGAGGGGGAGAAAGGGGGGATTTGCATCCTGCCACAGTTACAATGAGCTGAGTTTATCGTGCAGCTTGACACAGGTCTGAAATTTATATTCAAACTGTACAACACAGGTCTAGGATATTTTGCTTTTTTGTTTTCCCATTTCATTCCAACCATAATACACTTTATATCAAATTCCAAGTAGCTCAGTAATAGTTACATTCCTTAGCTCTATTTGCCTTTTACAATTTACAGATGTCAAAAAACAGCATATTAAACATCAATCCATTATTCCATTTCCCTAGATCCAAATCAGTTCATATTCTAGCAGCTTTTAAACACAACCTCATATACTACCAAGGTCACATCCATCATAGCATTTAGGTGAATTTTTGTTTGTTTGTTTTTGTTGTTGTTGTTGTTTTTCTTTTCAATGCAAAGCAGAGTTTAACAATTTAATTTCTTTTCTGGTCTCAAAATTACTAGATAACAGTATAAATATTACTCTAATGTGTAAGGATGCATCCTAAGGGGGAACAAGGTGGAATTTTAGTAGTGGAACCGGTTCCCATTTTGTAATTATCTCCCCAAACAAAATTCATTTGGTACCAAATACAAATATACAAATTAAAATACTGAGCTCAGATATGAAAACCAAATACCAGGTTCAAATACGCAGATGGATCACAGTTACACTTATTCAAGACAATATCTGAATTTTTGCATTGCACCTTTGAACTGCTTACTGCCCAGTCAGGTGGAGGTGCTGCTGGGTCTCCCTGACAAAACAGGTCAGTGTGCGCTGGAGCCCAATCGACTCCTGCGCCCCCGCCACCGCAGCAAGCTGGACCGGGCAAGGCTTTTATGAGTGACTCATCTGGTGCGCTACGACTGTTATCCCCAAAACAGGATTCTTTACCTACTGTGCATACAAAAGAACCAAGTTTAGTACACCAAGATGAGACACAGCCTATCACAGAGTTGCGCAAGTCTGAATGCTGGAATAAAGCTAGAATGCTAGGAAGAAATGTAACAGCTACTATGCACAAAATTTTACCGTCACATTCACGCAGTAAATAACTAAATTACTCATGATCTTCTGTATTATCACAAAACGCACATTTTAAGTCCATGGATTCTCATTATTTAACAGTCTGTGAACTCACCGTACCACACAACAAAGACCTACTAAAACTGCAGCATGCTTAGATATCCACAAAGAAAACAGGTTAATGAGGAAAGCATCTTGCAGACTTCAGCAAGTTTACTATGACCTGTGTGTTATCAGTTAATTCTCTCTCAGTTTGTTGAAGTTCAAACCGTTCTACCTGTAAAGCTGTCTGTAATGATCTAATGATCTCTTGTAGGGATTTATTTTGTCCTGCTCTTCTCGCCTTAAAAACAACATTAATTGCAACAAAGTGTTATACTTTAAGGTTCTATCCTTCGTCCACTTTTCCCATTCATCTAACTGACACAGCAGCCACCATTGATCATAATATTTGACAAGATCTTCCTTCCTCATATTTCCAAGGGCTTTCCTATGTTTTAAAACACCTCCCAATACCGATTTCTTAGGAACACAGAATCACAGAATCACAGAATGTTAGGGATTGGAAGGGACCTCGAAAGATCATCTAGTCTAATCCCCCTGCTGGAGCAGGAACGCCTAGGTGAGTGTCGAGGGTTAGGATTGCGGGGTGACAATCAAACCCTGGCAGATGTATTGTTAACCTCCTCTCCCCCCCACTTCCCCCTTTTTGCCCCTCCCTCTCCCCCCTTCCCACTCAGGACAGGCGATCGGGAGGGAAAGAAGGACAGAGAGAAGAGAGTTGGAAAAGTTAAAGATGTTTTACTAATGCTACTAATAAGAATAGAGAAAATAATACAAAATATACAAAACCAATCTTGTAAGTCTCAGCAACTGCAGAGCCAGCACCCAAAGTCCTGGATTAGACTCTGTAGCCAACCGGAGCTGGATTCAGTCTCTCACTGGCCTCAGTTCACAGGGACAACCAGCAAGGTCCTCTCCTAATGTCAGCCATGAGGAAAAAAGGGAAAAAAGCAAAGGGGTGAGATCCTCGTGATCTCCCACTTTTATATGAAGTATTCACGTGAATGGAATGTTATACACCGTTGGTCAGTCTCTCGGACATCAGTTTTCTCGTTGCCCCTCTCGCGAGATGTCCATCCGTGCTTATCAATAAGTTTGCATTCCATTGCTAGATTTAACCAAAACATGTGTCGGGTTCTCCAGGAAAATGCAGCTAATATGAAGGCTTTAGCTGACAGGCAAAAATTTGCTAAAAGAGAAACTTGTTTTTAACAAAACCAGGACATTCCACCCCTTATAATATGACATTCACTGAATACTTAAACCTTATCAATACAATCTATCAATATAATCTAATTAATCACTACTACTATATATATATATACATATGTGCATATATACACAGGAGTAATTAATCAGTGGACCATCCTTTGAAAAGTTCATTAAGTTCATTTTGTCACAACAGTCTCCCAGGGCAGGAAAAATGGTACAAGTGCATCTCATGACCACTGCTTGTGGGTCAAGGACACCAACTTCGAAGAAGGTGTCGGGCGCCACTCGAAGAAGCTAGCTCTAGTTTCATCACCATTGTCTTGATCTGAAAGACACTTATTAAACATTGTTAGTGCAGCAATTCACATCATACAGTTCAGCATTGCATATTTTCACCTGAAATCAAATCCCCTTGAGGTACACACCGAACTTCTCCATCCTTAAGCATCACCCACCAGGTGCTGCCAGGTCCCTGGGCAAAAACAGTCCCACGAATAGGTTTGCCTTTGCCTGAGGCAGGAGTAACCCAGACTGCCTTTCCTAAGATATTTTTCATGTGTACTACAGGGACTTTATCTCCTTCTACAGTCCGTAGAATTTCTGATTGGGCAGGCCCGGCTCGATTGGTTGATCCCCTAGTGTTGACCAACCAAGTGGCTTTTGCTAAATGTGAATCCCAGTTTTTAAAGGTTCCACCACCAAGTGCCTTTAGTGTAGTTTTTAACAAACCATTGTACCTTTCAATTTTCCCAGAGGCTGGTGCATGATATGGAATATGATATATCCACTCAATACCATGTTCTTTGGCCCAATTGTCTATAATACTGTTTTTGAAATGAGTACCATTGTCTGATTCAATTCTTTCTGGCGTACCGTGCCGCCAAAGGACTTGCTTTTCAAGGCCCAAGATAGTATTTCGGGCTGTAGCATGAGGTACGGCATATGTTTCCAACCATCCAGTGGTTGCTTCCACCATTGTAAGTACATAACGCTTACCTTGACGTGTTTGTGGAAGTGTAATATAATCAATTTGCCAAGCTTCTCCATACTTATACTTTAACCATCGCCCCCCATACCATACAGGTTTTAACCGTTTTGCTTGTTTGATTTCGGCGCAAGTTTCACATTCATGAATAACCTGTGAAATAGTGTCCATAGTTAAATCCACCCCTCGATCACGAGCCCATTTGTATGTTGCATCTCTACCTTGATGCCCTGAAGCGTCATGGGCCCACCGAGCTAGGAAAAGTTCACCTTTATGTTGCCAGTCCAAGTCCACCTCAGCTACTTTAATCTTAGCAGCTTGATCTGCTTGTTGGTTGTTTAGATGTTCCTCAGTGGCTCGACTTTTAGGCACATGAGCATCTACATGACGAACTTTCACAGGCAGGCTCTCTAGCCGAGCAGCAATGTCTTGCCACAGTGTGGCAGCCCAAATGGGTTTACCTCTGCGCTGCCAGTTGCTTTTCTTCCATTGCTGTAGCCACCCCCACAAGGCATTTGCTACCATCCATGAGTCAGTATAGAGATAAAGTATTGGCCACTTCTCTCGTTCAGCAATGTCCAAAGCCAGCTGGATGGCTTTCACTTCTGCAAACTGACTGGATTCACCTTGTCCTTCAGTGGCTTCTGTAACTTGTCGTGTGGGACTCCACACAGCAGCTTTCCACCTTCGATGTTTTCCTACAAGACGACAGGATCCATCTGTGAACAGTGCATACTGCCTATCAGTCTCTGAAAGCGTATTATATGGTGGTGCTTCTTCAGCACGTTTTACTTCCTCCTCATCTGGAGACATCCCAAAGTCTTTGCTTTCTGGCCAGTCTGTAATAACTTCTAATATCCCTGGGCGGTTGGGACTTCCAATTCGAGCTCGTTGCGTGATCAGTGCAATCCATTTACTCCATGTAACTTCGGTTGCATGATGTGGAGAGGGAACCGTCCCTTTGAACATCCAGCTCAGCACCGGCAGTCGAGGTGCCAGGAGGAGCTGTGCTTCAGTGCCGATCACTTCTGAAGCAGCTCGAACTCCTTCATATGCTGCTAGTATCTCCTTTTCAGTTGGAGTATAGTTGGCCTCAGATCCTTTGTATCCTCGACTCCAAAAACCTAAGGGTCGACCTCGGGTTTCTCCTGGTGCTTTCTGCCAGAGGCTCCAGGTAAGTCCATTATCTCCGGCTGCGGTGTAGAGCACATTTTTAACATCTAGTCCAGTTCGGACTGGTCCAAGGGCCACCGCATGAGTTATCTCACGCTTAATTTGCTCAAAGGCTTGTCGTTGTTCAGGGCCCCACTCAAATTGGTTCTTTTTACGAGTCACTCGATAGAGAGGGCTCACAATGTGGCTGTAGTCAGGAATATGCATTCTCCAAAAACCTACAACGCCCAAGAAAGTCTGTGTCTCCTTCTTATTAGTAGGTGGAGACATTCCTGCAATTTTGTTGATCACATCCATTGGGATCTGACGACGGCCATCTTGCCATTTTATTCCTAAAAACTGGATCTCTCGTGCAGGTCCCTTGACCTTGCTCCGTTTTATGGCAAAACCAGCATCCAAAAGAATATGAATTATTCTCTCACCTTTCTCGAAGACTTCTTTCGCTGTGTCGCCCCATACGATGATGTCATCAATATATTGCAAGTGTTCTGGAGCTTCACCTTGCTCCAGCGTGGTCTGGATCAGTCCATGGCAGATGGTAGGACTGTGTTTCCACCCCTGGGGCAAGCGATTCCATGTGTACTGGATGCCCCTCCAGGTGAAAGCAAACTGCGGCCTGCACTCTGCTGCTACAGGAATAGAGAAAAATGCATTAGCAATGTCAATTGTAGCATACCACTTGGCTGCCTTTGACTCCAGTTCAAATTGCAGTTCTAGCATGTCAGGCACAGCAGCACTCAGTGGTGGTGTAACTTCATTCAGGCCACGATAGTCTACAGTTAGTCTCCACTCATCACTAGACTTACGCACTGGCCAGATTGGGCTGTTAAAAGGTGAGCGAGTCTTACTGATCACACCCTGGCTTTCCAATTGACGGATCAGCTTCTGGATAGGAATCAAAGAGTCTCGATTGGTGCGATATTGCCGGCGATGCACCGTCGTGGTAGCAGTTCGCACCTGCTGATCGTCAGCCCTCAGCAGTCCTACAACAGAAGGGTCATCTGAAAGACCAGGCAAATCAGACAGCTGTTCAATTTTCTCAGTGTCCACAGCTGCTATTCCAAATGCCCACCTATACCCTTTTGGGTCCTTAAAATACCCTCTCCTGAGGTAGTCTATACCAAGGATGCACGGAGCATCTGGACCAGTCACAATGGGATGCTTTTGCCAGTTTTTTCCAGTTAGGCTCATTTCAGCCTCTACAACAGTCAGTTCCTGGGATCCCCCAGTCACTCCAACAATATTGATGGATTGCGTTCCTTTATAATTAGAAGGAATTATTGTGCACTGAGCACCAGTGTCCACTAAAGCTTTATACTCCTGGGGTTGTGTTGTACCAGGCCATAATATTTGTACAGTCCAATAGACTCTGTTATCCCTTTCCTCCACCTGGTTGGAGGCAGGGCACCTCTAATTCCTGTTTTGCACAGTCTCTGAGTGTGAATTAGAGGTTCCTTCAAGAGCATCAGAATCTCTTCTGCTCCTTTTGTAAACTGGAGCAGCCACCTTCCTAGGAGTTTTTCCTTTTATCTCACGTACTCGTTCTTGAAGTTCTGAGGTAGGCCTTCCATGCCACTTATTCATGTTTTCTCCCTGCTCATGTAGGAAGAACCACAGTGAACCTCTTTTTGTGGGCTGTCTCTGCCTTCTCTCTCGAGATTGGAAACGCCTTCTCCTAACAGCTGAAACATAGGTTTGTGCAGGTCGTGAACGGTACGAGTCTTCTCTGAGCTCTTTGATTTCTTGCAACAGCTTTTCAAACCGGTCATCAGATTTTTCACACAGTTTCTCCACAGCGGAGACACAAGCCCGTAGAGAACCAGCAAGGCTGTCCTCAAAGTACCGGAGCTGCTCAATCACTTCATTAATTTCTTGTACACCTCTAGCCGACCAGACCATTCCTGCCAATGACTTAGCATATGCAGGTGGTGCACTTTGTACAAATCTGCGCCACATAGATTTTGTACAATTGATTCTATCTGGGTCTGTCCCCTCTTGGCTGTTTGGTCCTAGATAGATGATCTCTCGCACAGCTAATTCTCTCAGGAACTGGATACCTCTCTCCATAGTATTCCATTTCCCTAACTTGGATATACAATCTTCCTTGTAGGGAAATCTGACTTTCATAGCTGCCAGGAGTCGGGTCCAGAGAGTAGCGGCATTAGACTCTCTTGAAATTGCCCTATCAATGGTGGAATCTTTTGACAGAGATCCCAGCTGCCTGGCTTCACCACCTTCTAATTCAATTGTTTCTGCCCCATTGTCCCAGCATCGCAGCAGCCAGGTTAAAATATTCTCGCCTTCACGACGACTAAAGTCTTTTCGCAGATCTCTCAGCTCACCTGGAGAAAAGGACCGAGTGGTGGTCACTTCATCTCCACCCTGTCCTGATGATGATGCCTCTTGGTTTGATGTTGGCCCTGTGCCATCACCTGCTGCACGGGTAGTCTTTCTAGTGACTTTCTTACAACCAGCAACTGATGCTGATATGGGTTCACCATCATCTGATTCATTTCCAGAGTCTGAATGACTGTCACAGTGATTGCTGTGGTTACAGCAGCAACAGTGACCAGTGTGTGAAGACGGGGGGGCTGCCTTGTTAGCCTTTGAGGCTGGAGAAGTAACGTTATCTGCAGCGACCTTGGCAGAGGAGCTCTGCGGAGGAGCTGTAGCTTCAGCCTGTGAAGCCGCGGTTGGGGGGGCAGTGGCTGCAGCAGCAGCTTTGGCTGTTTTGCCTTTTCTCGAGCGGCTCGGAGTGCTTTTTGCTAAAGCTTCCGAAGACGCACCGCAAATCTCAGGACTAAGAAGAGACGCAAACCTCCTATTGAACCTCATTTCTCTTAACAGTAACACAAACTGACACACATTCAGCAAACCAGATAACACCATCACAGTTCTATCAAAGCTCCAAGGATATTCAAAGTTCTCTAAAACATTTGCAAACTGTCCTAGCGAAAACACAAAAGTATTGTTAGTCAGCCTTTCTAAAGATTCGCTTGACCAATTAGCAAATATAGAGCCATTCTGCTCTTTAATCTCTCCTGGAGGTTTTTCAAGGTAAAGCAGAAGCGAGTAGAAATTCATTAGCGGCTGCAGTATAATGAAATAAACCAGTGCCATACCACACAGAATCATCATGACCGCTGTCCAGTTTCTTGTTGTTATATAGTGAATACTTCGATTCAGAAAGAAACACCAACACAGATATGGGATCAGCGAGCACAATGTAGAAAATAACTGATACAACTTTTGCCATAACATCTTTAAATCAATGTAATTCACTTTGCCTTAATACCACTAAATAATATCCGAAGCAAACAGACGCGCGAGTATCACAACTCTATGAGTTGGCACCGTGCCAAGAAAATTGAAAGGTACGTCAGAGCAGTAGAAAAGCCAAAAATCTCCAAATTTACCCCTTTCTCTTTGCCCCACGTTGGGCGCCAATTATCTGTCGAGGGTTAGGATTGCGGGGTGACAATCAAACCCTGGCAGATGTATTGTTAACCTCCTCTCCCCCCCACTTCCCCCTTTTTGCCCCTCCCTCTCCCCCCTTCCCACTCAGGACAGGCGATCGGGAGGGAAAGAAGGACAGAGAGAAGAGAGTTGGAAAAGTTAAAGATGTTTTACTAATGCTACTAATAAGAATAGAGAAAATAATACAAAATATACAAAACCAATCTTGTAAGTCTCAGCAACTGCAGAGCCAGCACCCAAAGTCCTGGATTAGACTCTGTAGCCAACCGGAGCTGGATTCAGTCTCTCACTGGCCTCAGTTCACAGGGACAACCAGCAAGGTCCTCTCCTAATGTCAGCCATGAGGAAAAAAGGGAAAAAAGCAAAGGGGTGAGATCCTCGTGATCTCCCACTTTTATATAAAGTATTCACGTGAATGGAATGTTATACACCGTTGGTCAGTCTCTCGGACATCAGTTTTCTCGTTGCCCCTCTCGCGAGATGTCCATCCGTGCTTATCAATAAGTTTGCATTCCATTGCTAGGTTTAACCAAAACATGTGTCGGGTTCTCCAGGAAAATGCAGCTAATATGAAGGCTTTAGCTGACAGGCAAAAATTTGCTAAAAGAGAAACTTGTTTTTAACAAAACCAGGACAGTGAGGTCACACAGGAATGTGTCCAGGTGGGTTTTGAATGTCTCCAGGGAAGGAGACTCCACAACCTCCCTGGGCAACCTGTTCCAGTGTTCTGTCACCCTCACTGAGAAGAAGTTTCTTCTCAAATTTAAGTGGAACCTTTTGTGTTCCAGTTTGTACCCATTGCCTCTTGTCCTATCATTGGTTGTCACCGAGAAGATCCTGGCTCCATCCTCCTGATACTCACCCTTTATATATTTGTAAATATTAATGAGGTCACCCCTCCGACTCCTCTTCTCCAAGCTAAAGAGACCCAACTCCCTGAGCCTTTCCTCATAAGGGAGATCCTCATAAGGGTGGTGTTGATGCATAATCCATTATGAAAACTAACCCTTTTAAAGGAGTCCTTGGAATACTTTACTGGAGTCTGAGTCCTCAAAACAGATGGCAATGCTAAGAAATTTAAATTAAAAAAAAAAAAGTTACGTAAGCCCTTGATGGTTATAAATGTCTGTTCATTTTCTCTATAGTAATTCAGATAGTATGACGTAGAATAATGGAGAATGGAAAATGTTTGTAGTGACTAAATTATTTGAATTGAATAATTGTTGAAAATAAGAAATGTGAAAGGACTTTGAGATCATCTAATGTATCTCCCAGTAATGCATTAATTTCATCAAGGGCATTCTTGACAGCACATGAAAGCTGTCTAACTTATTGGTAAAAGATGTAATGATAAGCAATCTCTATCAGTCTTTCAGTTTTTACTAATAATTTTCTTAATATCTAACCTAAATCTCCTTAGCTGCAATTTCCTTCTTCTCAGTGGAAATAGGAGGTACTCTTTCCATCTTTTGAAGTAACCTTCTATGTACCTGCAGCGTATTCTAAAAAGTTACTGAAAAAGTGGAGATGAAACTTGATATACAACAGTGTACTCAAGATATGTGAGCAGCATGAAGAGAGGAAAAAATAGCAAATCTTTTATACACAATTGAGTTCCTGAACCACTGAAGCTTACACTATCTGCGGCATCAGAAGCAATACAGATAGTATCAATGGGATGCTGATGCCAGTCTTCCAGGAAGCAGGACCTTGACATAGTATTAAGATATGTTGGGCCTTAAAACAGTGTTATGATTTAATTTCTGCCCTTCCTTGTATGTGTGCACCAAATGGAGGTGACATTAGTTAGAGCATCTCTTTGCTACTTGTAGAATTCCCAAAAGGTGCAGACAAGAGGAGAGCCCTGAATGCAGAAAAAGGGACTGAGTGCAGAAGGGAAAAGACAAATAGGTCCATCTTAGTGTGCTGTGGGGTAAGACAAGCTTGAAATTAATGCATGAAAAGAAGGGAAAGCAGTAGAGATTTTAAGTATGTACAGATGTAAAAAGAGATGCCTTTGTGTGTAGTGTATATATAAAGAATATATGTATATAGTTTAGAGTTTTTCCTGTACAAATCTGGAGGCTAGATTTCGATGGCTTATATAACTTTATTCTCCAACTTTATCTTCCAAATCTAAATAACTGTGGACTAAAGCTGTTCTCTAAAATATCTGTCAAGAGTCATGCATAAAGCAGACTGAATTCACTCTCATTTAAGAATCCAAGTGGATTATCTTAATACTATATTTGATTTTTTTCCAGACCAGGAAGCAAGGATCTACAAACTGTGATGCTAGGCTGTCATAAAATTCACTCCAATAATATTTCAGTGGGTTTTGCATGTGATCATGGAATTTTATAAATTTTAACATTTCTGTTGCTTCAGCGATATTTAGTATTTATCAGTATTTAGAAAAATGTATAGACTCATAGAATCATAGCATCATTTCAATCGGATGAGACCCTCAGGATCACTGAGTCGAACCATAACCTAACCTAACTCTAGCATTAAACCATGTCCCTAAGAACCTCGTCTAAACACCTTTTAAATACCTCCAGGGATGGTGACTCCACCACTTCCCTGGGCAGCCTGTTCCAACGCCTCACAAACCTTTCCGTGAAGATTTTTTTCCTAATATCCAATATAAACTCCCCGTGGTACAACTTAAGGACATTTTCTCTCATCCTATCACTTGCTACTTGGGAGAAGAGACCAACATCCTCCATGCTACAACTTCCTTTCAGGTAGTTCTAGAGATTGAGAAGGTCTCCCCTCAGCCTCCTTTTCTCCAGACTAAACAGTCCCAGATCCCTCAACCACTCCTCATAAGATTTGTGCTCCAGGCCCCTCACCAGCTTCATCGCCCTCCTCTGCACTGTCTCTAGTACTTCAATGTCCTTCTTATGATGAGGAGTCCAAAACTGAACACAGTATTCAAGGCGCGACCTCACCAGTGCCAAGTACAGTGGCACAATCACTCCTCTAGTCCTGCTGGTCACACTATTCCTGATACAAACCAGGATGCTGTTGGCCTTCTTGGCTGCCTGGGTAAACTGCTGGCTCATATTCAGCTAGCTGTCAATCAACACCCCCAGATCCTTTCCACCAGGCAGCTTTCCAGCCACTCTTCCCCAATCCTGTAGTGTTGCCTGGGGTTGTTATGACTCAAGTGCAGGACCCGGCACTTGACCTTGTTAAACCTCATACAGTTGGCCTCAACCCAACAATCCAGCCAGTCCAGATCCCTCTGTATGGCCTTCCTACCCTCCAGCAGATCAACACACCCACCCAATTTGGTGTCATCTGCAAACTTAGTAAGAGTGCACTCAATCCCTTCATCCAGATCATTGATAGAGACTAAACAGAACTGGCCTCAATACTGAGCCCTGGGGAAAACCACTTCTGACCGGCCGCCAACTGGATTTGGCTCCATCCACCACAGCTCTTTGGGCCCAGCCTCCCAGCCAGTTCTTTATCCATCTCAGAGTACACCCATCCAGACCATGAGCTGCCAGCTTCTCCAGGAGAATGCTGTTGGATACAGTGTCAAAGGCCTTACTGAAATCTAAGTACACAACATCCACAGCCTTTCCCTCATCTACTAGGTGGGTCACCTTTTAGTCGAAGGATATCATCGCCTTTCATAAAGCCAATGTTGACTGGGCCTGATCATATAGTTCTCTTGAAAGTGCTGTGTGATGTTACTCAAGATCATCCGATCCATGACCTTCCCCAGCACCAAGGTTAGACTGACAAGTCTGTAGTTCCCCATGTCCTCCGACTGACCCTTCTTGTAGATGAGTGTCACATTAGCCAATTTCCAGTCAACTAGGACCTCCACAGTTAACCAAGATTGCTGATGGATAATGAAAAGTAGCTTAGTGATCACCTCCGCCAGCTCCCTCAGCACTCTTGGGTGTATCCCATCTGGCCCCATAGACTTGTGGATATCCAAGTGGTGTAGCAGGTTGCTAACCATTTCCCCTTGGATTATTTGGGCTTCATTCTGCTCCCCATCCGTGTCTTCTGGCTCAGGGGGCTGGGTACCTGGAGGACAACTGTTCTGACTATTAAGACTGAGGCGAAGAAGGTGTTTAGTACCTCAGCCTTTCTCTCATCTTCTGTCACTATATTTCCCCCTGCATCCATCAGGGGATGAAGACTCTCCTTAGCCCTCCTCTTGTTGCTAATATATTTATAGAAACATTTCTTGTTGCCTTTCACAGCGGTAGCTTGGCTCAGCTCTAGTTGGGCTTTGGCCCTTCTAATTTTGTCCCTGCATAACCTCACAGAATTCTTGTATTCCTCTTGAGTAGCCTCCCCCTCCTTCCAAAGGTTATAAATTCTCTTTTTATTCCTAAGTTCCAGCCGCAGTTCTCTATTCAGCCAGCCGGCCTTCTTCCCCGCCAGTTGGCCTTTCGGCACATGAGGACAGCCTGCTCCTGCTCCTCTAAGATTACCTTCTTAAAGAGACACCAACCTTCCTGGACTCCCTTGTCTTTCAGGACTGCTTCCCAAGGGACTCTGCCAACCAGCCTTCTGAACAGGTCTACGTCTGCCCTTCAGAAGTCCAAAGTAGCTGTTCTGATGACCACCCTTCTAACTTCTCCAAGGATAGTAAACTCAGTCATTTCATGATCACTCTACCCATAGCGACCTCCAACCAACGTGTTGCCCATGAGTCCTTTTCTGTTTACAAACGACAAGTGCAGTGGGACTCCTTCCCTAGTAGGCTTACTAACCAACTGTGTTAGGAAATTGTCTTCCGTGCACTCCAGGAACCTCCTAGACTGCTTCCTCTCTGCTGTTTTTTTTTTTTTTTTTTTTTTCCAGCAGACATCTGGTAGGTTGAAGTCCCCCATAAGAACAAGGGCTAGCAATCAGGTGACTTCTCCCAGCCGCCTGCAAAATATTTCATCTGCCTCTTCATCCTCATTGGGTGATCTGTAACATATTCCCCCCAGGATGTCTGACTTCTTGTCTTTCCCCTTGATTCTCATCCACCGACCCTCAACCCTATCATCACCCTCCTCAAGTTTCAGACAATCAAAATGCTCCCTAAAATACATGGCTACCCCACCTCCTCTCCTTCCTTGCCTATCCCTTCTGAAGAGTTTATAGCCATCCATTGCAGCACTCCAGTTATGAGAGTCATTCCACCATGTTTCTGTGATGGTGTGGGGTTAAAGACCTTAAGAGTTTGCAGCAGTACTGTGTCTGAATGAATTGGTTATGTCCAGATTAATATAAGGTGTGTTTTTAATACCTAGGTTTTCTGCTGTCAATTTTCAGTCTGCCAGATGTGCTGTTTACTTATTGAGAGACTCGGTAATTTTTCCCTAGCAAAGTTTTGCAAGTGATCTGTTTCTCATTAAATTTCCAAACAGTTCTGAATGTATGTATTTATGAATTTATGTCACTTCAAAAATTGAGAAAACTCTTCTAATTTTTCTGTTTGTGCAAGCATCCTTTGCCTGAGTGGCTGTTGTATTGCAATTAGGTATTATGAAGATGTAGAGGGATCTTTTTTACTCAGTGAAATACACTTCTGTCCAGAGGACAAGCCAAAGACCTATGTACAAACTGAGTATCTCTTGTGCCCTACTTTTTGGTGGGATTTAAGATGCATAAAGCTTGTGCTTGTTCTCTTCAAATAATTAAATTATCATCCTCTGTGTTTGGATGCATTTTCCCACCTGTAAATGTTGTTTCTCTTTAACAACTCTGCCCACAATTCTTTCCTTTCATATTGTCGTTTACTTCTGCCTGAGATACATTACTGTTTATATACTAACTTTGTAATTAATTCTTCTTTCAACTATTATGATGTATTTTGTTCCACAGTATTCTTGTTACGGGTAACTTATTTATTACTTGCAGTGTTATATAAAATTTCCTTTTGATTGCACCTTGTCATTTCACTACCTGGAAGTCCCGGCAGCCCTTGCAGAGGCGACTGACATGGCGTGGGCGTTACCATGGTGACGCGGGAGATCTAAAAGCGGCTGTAATTCCAGACCAGCACTCAGTTCCTGGGATCAGCTGACTGAAGCCAGCTCGGCCGGAGCTGTGAGTGAAGTCTCGACACTACAGAGGTGGGAGAGGGTAAAGAAAGGGGTTTCAGGCCGCGTTTTCGATTTCGCTACCCGGTAGTCCCCGGCAGCCCTTGCAGAGGTGGCTGATGTGGCGTGGGTGTACCACGGTGACGGTGATCACACCCCCTCCCCTTTGCCTTGAAAAAACCTCCAGGAGGGTAGCGACGCATCGCTGCCTACCAGGCGCTGGGAGATGAACCAGCTTATGAGGCAGGTGAGCACTACCCACACTGTGCTGCAGCAGCGACTGTGGTAGCTCGTGCAGTAGGGTGCAGAGGTTCTGTCCCTCCTTGCTGTTAGACCTCTCGCCTGTTACTGGTGATACAGACTGGGGCGTGGCAGTGCAAGCAGGCAGGACACAACCAGCTCTTGTAGGTGAGTTTGTCAGGGGTTTTGTTTGGGTGGTCTTTATTTAACTAAAGGCAGTAATGGTTTCTAGAAAAAGGAAAACTGTTGCTGCTGTTAATACAAAGAGTGTGTCTACACAGACACTACTCTCCAAGAAAGATGCAGCCACCCAGGTTTCTGGCTGTGCAGAGTGTCTGTGCCTGGCATTGGTACCAGAGGATGGTATGGGAGGCACCTGTGTACGATGTGACCAGGTCAATGACTTATTGTGCCTAGTGGCAGAGCTTAAGGAAGAGGTGGAGAGACTGAGGTACATTAGGGAGAGTGAGGAGGAAATGGACTGGTGGAGTCAAACCCTTTTGACCCCTAAGGGTGTGCAACAGGAGATGGTGAAGCCCTGTCCCTCCTGCCATAAGGCAGATAGAGCAGAACTAATTGATGGGGGGAGAATGGAAACAGGTCCCTGATCGGAGAGGTAAAAGAACCCTCTCTTGAACACCATCACCACCCTTGGTGCCCTTAACAAATAGATATGAGGCCCTGGACCCAGAAAATCAGGCAGAGAACAGCCAAGAAGATCTGCCTGGAGAGCCTTCTGGATGGACCTCATCTACAAAAAGGATTGCAACTGCCGCTATAAGAAAAAAACAAAGAAGGGTGGTTGTAGTCGGCGACTCCCTTCTGAGGGGAACAGAGGGTCCTATATGTCACCCAGACCCATCCCACAGGGAGGTCTTCTGCCTTCCTGGGGCCAGGGTGAGGGACATGAATAGAAGACTTCCGGAGCTAATTCAGCCCTCAGACTATTATCCTCTGTTAGTAGTCCAAGCTGGCAGTGAGGACATTAACAGAAGTAGTACCAAGACAATTAAAAAAGACTTTAAAGCACTGGGTTGCTCAGTTCATGGGACAGGAGCACAGGTGATATTTGCCTCAGTTCCTGTGCTATCTGAGATGGATGAGGAGCTAAATAGAGAGAGGAGTAGAAAAGCCCATGTCATTAACAGGTAGCTAAAGGATTGGTGTCACCATCAAAATTTTGGTTTTTTTGACCATGGGGCAAACTCCATGGTACCTAGTATCCTCAGATCAGATGGGTTTCATCCTTCTAGGAAGAGCAAGAGGACTATAGCCCATAAGTTGGTGGGGCTGATCAGGAGGGCTTTAAACTAGGTTTGAAGGGGGAAGGGATTGAAACTGGGCTCTCCAAAGATCAGCCTAAGGATGGAAAGCCTGAATTAAGACTGAAATCAGCAGCCCACTTGAAGTGCATGTACACTAATGCAGGCAGTATGGGCAACAAGCGAGGAGCTGGAAGCCATCGTGCAGCAGGAAAGCTATGACATATTTGCCATCAGGGAAACATGGTGGGATGACTCATATGACTGGAGTGCTGCTGTGTGGCTACAAACTCTTCAGAAAACACAGGCAGGGTAAGAGAGGTGGAGGGGTGGCTTTATATGTATAGAGAGTCTCTTGACTGTTAAACTTGAGGTCGGCAGTGACAAGGTTGAGTGCCTGTGGACAGAATCAGGGGGAAGTCCAACAAGGCTGACATCCTCGTGGGTGTCTGTTATAGACCGCCCGACCAGGATGATGAAGGAGATGAATTATTCTACAAGCAGCTGGCAGATGTCTCAAAATCGACAGCCCTTGTTCTTGTGGGTGACTTTAACCTACCAGATATCTGCTGGGAGCTCAATACTGCACAGAAGAGGTAGTCTAGGAATTTCCTAGAGTGTATAGAGGACAGTTTCCTTCATCAGCTGGTAAATGAGCCTACCAGGGGTAGGGCCCCGCTAGACCTACTGTTTACAAACAGAGAAGGGTTGGTTGGAGGCCACCTGGGGCATAGCAACCATGAAATAATAGAATTTTCAATACTCAGAGATGCAAGGAGAGCCATTAATAAAACTTCTACACTGGACTTCCGGAGGGCAGATTTTTGCCTATTCAGAAGTCTAGTTCAGAGCATACCCTGGGAAACAATGCCTAAAAACAAGGGGGCCCAGGAGGGTTGGACATGTTTCAAGCAGGAGGTTTTGAGTGCACAGGAACAGCCTATACCAGTGTGCTGAAAAGCTAGCCGGAGGGGAAGACAACTGGCTTGGCTAAACAGGGAGATTTTGAAGGAAATCAGAAATAAAAAGAGAATTTATGGACTGTGGAAAAAAGGGCTGGCTACTTACGAAGAATTTATGAAAATAGCTAGATCGTGCAGAAAAAAAATCAGGGAAACAAAAGTGCAATTTGAAGTTAATTTAGCCAGTTCTGTTAGGGATAATAAAAAGTCCTTCTTTAAATACGTTAATAACAAAAGGAGGGGCAAGGAAAACCTCCATTCTCTGTTGGACTTTGAGGGAAATACAGTTAACAAAGATGAGGAGAAAGCTGAGGTACTTAATACCTACTTTGCCTCAGTTTTTACCAGTAAGACAGGTGGCCCTCAGGACAGCTGGCCTCTGGAGGTGGTTGACAGAGATAGGAAGCCAAATAGCCCCCTTGTATTCCAGGAGGAAATAGTTGGTGACTTACTGAGCCATCTGGATCCTCACAAGTCTATGGGACCAGACGGGATCCATCCTAGGGTGATGAGGGAGCTAGCGGAAGAGCTCACCAAGCTGCTCTCAATCATCTTCCAACAGTCCTGGCTCACTGGGGAGGTCCCATATGATTGGAAATTGGTGAATGTTACCCCAATCCACAAAAAGGGCTATAAAGCTGACCCTGGCAACTACAGACCTGTCAGCCTGACCTTGGTGCCTGGCAGGGTTATGGAGCAGATCATCCTGAATGCAATCACACAGCACCTTCAGGATGGACAAGGGATCAGACCCAGCCAGCATGGGTTTAGGAGGGGCAGGTCCTGTCTGACCAACCTGATCTCCTTTTATGATCAGGTGACCCACCTGGTGGATGAGGGGAAAGCTGTAGACGTGGTCTATCTAGACTTCAGCAAAGCCTTTGACACCATCTCCCATAATATACTCCTGCAAAAGCTGGTAGCCCATGGCTTGGACAAGTGCACTCTCTGCTGGGTTAAGAATGGGCTGGAGGGCTGAGCCCAGAGAGTGCTGGTGAATGGGGCTGCATCTAGCTGGCGACCAGTCACTAGTGGTGTCCCCCAGGGGTCAGTGTTGGGTCCAGTCCCGTTTAACATCTTTATTGATGATTTAGATGAGGGGATTGAGACCATCATCAGCAAATTTGCTGATGACACCAAGTTGGGAGGGAGTGTCGACCTGCTGGAAGGCAGGAGGGCTCTGCAGAGGGATCTGGATAGACTGGAAAAATGGGCCGATTCCAATGGGATGAAGTTCAACAAGACCAAGTGCCGGGTCCTGCACTTTGGCCACAACAACCCCCTGCAGTGCTACAGGCTGGGCACAGAGTGGCTGGAGAGCAGTCAGGCAGAAAGGGACCTGGGGGTCCTAATGGACAGGAAGCTCAACATGAGCCAACAGTGTGCCCAGGTGGCCAAGAAGGCCAATGGTATCCTGTCCTGTATCAAAAATAGCATGGTCAGCAGGACAAGGGAAGTGATCCTTCCCCTGTACTCTGCATTGGTGAGGCTGCACCTGGAGTATTGTGTTCAGTTCTGGGTCCCTCAGTTCAGGAAAGATATTGAAGTGCTGGAACGGATCCAGAGAAGAGCACCAAGACTGGTGAAGGGACTTGAGCACAAGACCTATGGGAAGAGGCTGAGGGAGCTGGGGTTGTTTAGTCTGGAGAAGAGGAGGCTTAGAGGTGACCTCATCACTCTCTATAACTACCTGAAGGCAAGTTACAGCCAGGTGGGGATTGGTCTCTTCTCCCAGGCAGTTAGCAATAGGACAAGGGAGCATGGGCTTAAACTCTGCCAGGGGAAATTTAGGTTGGATATTAGAAAGAAATTCTTTACGGAGAGAGTGATCAGGCATTGGAATGGCCTGCCCAGGGTGGTGGTGGACTCACCGTTCCTGGAGGTTTTTAAACTGAGATTGAACACGGCACTTAGTGCCATGATCTAGTAAATGGACTGGAGTTGGACCAAGTATTGGACTTGATGATCTCTGAGGTATTTTCCAACCCAGTCAATTCTGTGATTCTGTGATTCTGTGATTTACTAAGTTAATGAGAATAAGGTTCACAGATGTTAGGTTTTAGGTACTTATTAGGTGTTAAGTCAAAAGAATGGTATTTGTTAAGATAAGAAGGAGGGTAGGAGACAATGCCCTTGCTCTCAGAAATAAGGTGGTGACACCAGTGAAAGCAGGTTACAAGCCGAATAACAAGAAATGTAATGCATATGCAAATGATTTCTTGGAAATGTAATGAGTATGTATGATCTATGTGGATATAACCTGTGTCTGGGTATTTTTTGGGGCCTCCCCTAGGCAGAACGATCCCCATGAGTGTGTCAGTGCATCAATAAAGGTGATACTTGCTTTTAAAACCTTAACACTGGTTTTAGAAGTTTCTTCAATTAACTGATTTCAAGGTATCAGTTATATGGTTTTATTCTAGATGTACTGGTCTGATGGCAAACCTTAAATTGCAGATGCAAACATCAGAGCTGGCTTTACAATGAAATATCAGTGTTAATCGAGTACTCACTACCAACCTTGATCTTCTTGACTGAGCTACTGAAATGGAGAAATTAACAGCAGAGTCAATTATACTGTTAAGTGGCATTCTTTTATTGACAGCGCTGGGTAGCTCTGGGGATCATCCTCCATGAGTGCTCCAACGACTGCATGTTCTTGCATTGCTTATATTTGTACAATTATTGCATATTAATTGCAATTTTTAAGAATTTTTAACGTACAATATACCTTTACTAGGAAATTATTACATAAACATAAGCTAGAGTTAGTTATTTTACGGTCTTTGCTGCCATCTAGCGTCCTTTTACCGGTACCACAGTGTCTTTTGGGGGGTACACAGTGTCTGCTGATTGACCCCTCCATGTTGGCAGCTCTTCGAACAAGCGCAATTAGTGCTCACATAAGTAATTGTTTAGTTTCTTTCTTACAGTGCACCTATTAATTTCTAGTTAAACATAAGCTAAGTACTCTGCTTCTAAACAATATATCACTTAATCTTCTGCCTCTAGCTTGTCGTGCAAGAGAATCTAAGACTTGAAAAATATCCCTTCATTTGGCAGATAGTTAGAAAGCATTAATCATGTCTATTGATTAAGGATGGGTACATCCTTTGCAACTTAATCACAGTATACATTAATTCGGCAGCTTCTTTTCGCTACAAAATAATTTTCACTACAAAAATGATTATTTAATTATAGGCTCATCAGAAATGACACGTCAAACCCAAAAGCAAAAAATCTGTTTGATATAGCTATGACTATAGTTTTATATAGTATAGTAAATAAAACCAAATAATTTAAAATAGAACTTCAGAAATTACCCAGTTTATTAATGGAATTATTTTGATGTCCTGTGACCTAAACCCCCTTTTTTTTTCCAGACAATATACCCATAAACAGCTGTATGTGTAAATTCCTCAGTTTCAACTGGAAAAGTAAACCAAAGGTTTACTTCAGGCTGTCACCTGAAAAGGAGAAAAAAAAAAGTGTACTCGATTTAATACAGAAATTAGATAAATTTTGTTGCTAGCAAATAATATATGTTATTAAGTAGCTTTGTGGAATAGTGCAATATCTTCTTAAAGAGTACACTATGACTGTTAACGTGTTGCAGTCATAAATTATACCTGTATCATAGTCTTTGTTGTATTCTTTTTTGTGTGAGCCAACGCAGGCAGGTCACAAGAACAAAAAGAGGCCACAAATGCAATTTCAAAAAAGCAGATTTATTTTTGTTACCTCACTACCAGGGGATCTCTGAAATAACAGTTAAGCTCCCCGAGCAGAGGTGACACAAGCAGAGATGCAGGCGCTGCAGAATTCAGCCCTGGTTGAAGATCAACCAGCCTGCTAATTTTTGCCTGTATATAGGGATTCACTCAGTCACAGTTTACCACACGGCTTTGATCTTTGCCTGCAGGAATCTCAAGGATGTATAATAATGTGCCCTTATGACTCTTTTCACGGGCCTTTTATCGAAACACGGAGGTTCTACTTGTGATTTATGTGTTTTTCTTCATGCCAGCTGCAGTTGCTTAAGCGTATTTACAAATGTCCTCCTTGCCATTCTTGTGCTATTCCTAGACATTCCACCCCCTTGTTCAAGACACAGCTTCTGCTGGGGCTGTCAAAGCCAGAGTTGTTCATTTGGGCTTGGGAGGTGTCACACAGAGCAATTTACAGAGACACACAACAAACACATACAGAAAAAGGGAAAAATGTATCTATCTCTACAATAATACTTTAAATCAGGTGTCCCATTCATCTTGTCAAGGAATTAAATGACTCATTCAGCCAGATTGTTTCACTTGCTGCATGAGTCCCAAAGATGTGAAATGTCATTTTCCATGCTGGCTGATTCATCATCTCTGTTGAAGCAACACATGCCTTCAAAATCGAAGCAGCATTTACAGCTACTACCTACTCAGCGAAAACAACAATAAGAAATCTTAGTGTCAAAATCCCTTAGCATAGCACAATTCTGTAATACAGCTACAGGGGTTGTCATGCTAATGAAACACATTGTTAAAAGATCTGCAGCTGTTAATTTCTCCTAAACATTAAAAGCAAATTATTTGGGTACAGTAGAGGCTGAACAAATCTAAGTTCACCAAGACAAATGTAAGTTCATTAATAGGAGCGTTGTTGCCTTCCAGTAATACATATGCTGTTGCTCCAGCTCCTTCAGCTAGTATTACTCTGGGTTTAACAAAGTGGTGTGGGGTAAATGCCCACACAGACTGGAAAGCCATGGCCTGCGTTTGTTCAGATTGCATTTTAATTTGATGTTGTGTCTCTGACACCAATAACATTGTTCCAATGCTATCTCCTCTAGATAAAGCACAGATATTCAACAAAGATACCTGAAATACAAGAACTTGAGCAAAGGATGTAACATAAGAGAAGTCAGGGTAGAAATATCACACAGCATTCTCAGGAGTTAGTATATGAATTTTTACATCTAGATCAATAGGCTGCAGTCCCACTTCACAATCCACTGGTGTGCATGTTACGGAGGGACTCCGAAATTAGTTTTAGGCAGACAACCAGGTCCAAAACAGACTTTTATTCTGTCCAGAAAAGTCCAGCAAAACAACCAACTAGAAACATGGTTTATACAATTAGCTAGCACTCCAGTAACATAAAATACAGGTTCGTATATCAGTTGAGGAAATTATTGGGGTACAGCAAATAAGAATAACAGAGATCCACAGTGCGCATGCACACACTCACAAGAAACAAAACCAGAGCTCTCTGACTTCAGGATACTACACTCGCTTGAATTAGGCAAGGAATTACACTTGCTTATGCAGTGAGGAATACACTTGCTTATCCAGCAAGGAATACACTTGCCTGTCCGGCAAGGAATTATTCAAGGATATATCTAGCAAGTTATCACTTACCCGCACTCACAAGAAAACAACACCAGAGCCGTCTCTGACTCCAGGAAAATACACTTGCTTATCTGGCAAGGAAATATACTTGCCTGTCTCCGGAAAGGACCTACACTTGTTTATGCAGCAAGGAAAATATCTAGTAAGTTATCACTCACCCACACGTGGAGATGAGGCAGTCCCAGTCCCGGGAGGTTACCTTAGACGACGTCCCAGTCTAAGGGGAAGGCTCTCGACTGCAGCAGACCCATGGCTCTGAGAGGACCACACAAAGGGAATCCTTGGCAGGAGCCCCATTTTTATAGTCTTGTCAGATCTGGCTGTGGGCATTCCAGAAGCTTCTCGGCTTCTCTGTACCTCTCCCCTCTCCTGGTTAACGGGACGTGATGGGGAAGAGGGGGATGTGCATGCACCTCCCACATCGAAGGAAAGGGGGCGGGGAGGATGTGCAATTGCCACAGTGCATAATTCCATTTCCCCTGTAGTTAGTTCTGACACTGTATCCGCAGCAGTGCATACATATTGCCATCCCCTAGACAGGGGTAGGGGGCTGATATAATCAACCTAATAGGTATTCAGGGCCCATTGACCCCGTTTCATCTTTCCCCATGGCCTACATAATGACCTTAAATATAACTGTGTGCAAGTAGCACAATGACGTGCACATGTTTAACAAGTATATAATAGCAAAGGGGTTTGATTGTGAGTATCGTCCCATGCATGTGCAGCATAAGCTGATCTGTGTCCACAAGCTATATGCACATTTAGAGCTTGAGCATGCAGTTTGGCAGAGGTCATACTATCTACTTCCCTACTGTTTTGTGACTCAAGTGAATCAACTTCGTTGTGCTCTGCTATTAACCCTTCACTCCTCCACAGAAGATACAGGGATAAAAGTTCTTGAATGACCTAAAAATCCCCAAAAGGCATGTAATTGTTTTACTGCAGCTGGTACAGAAAAATACTGGACTGTGTGCTATACCTTATCTGGTATATCTCTAAGCTGTCCATGCCAAACTATTCCTAAAAATAGTACAATAGCACTAGGGCCCTGCGTTTTAGTCAGATTAATTGCACAGCCTGTAAACGCACTTTCAGAAATTCATCAGTTGCTTTGTTTTCTTCTTGTGACACTGCCATAATCAATAGATCATCAATATAATGGCAAACAGTAACGATACCCAACCATAGTGCTATATTAGCTACTATCATTTGGTGGCAAATGGAGGGACTGTGTGTGTATTTCTGAGACAATACTTGGAAAGTATATTCCTTTTGTTGCCAGGTAAAGGCAAACTGGTCTAGCATTGAGGTGGCAGGTGAGGTGGAGGGTGGGTACAATGTTGGTGGTGGGGTTAGGGCTGGTTGGCTTTTTTGCATAAGCATTAACTTTTGCAAGTAGCAAAGTATTTCTGATGGTGTGATCTATTTCTAATCGTGGGATACCAGCTTGTAAAAAATAATTCCACATTTGTGTGCTCATCACCCATGCTATAACTTGCGAGGGCGAAAGATCATGAACTCCACACAATCCAATATGAATTCAAGTGAAACCATTTATTACAGAAAAAAGCCTCCTTATATATGCAGTTATTTCCTGATCACGCGTCCACGCTCCAAGCATGCATCAGCTGATTGGATATTGTCCATGTTTACGAGCTGTCCACACGTCCGAGTCTCACTGCTGTTTTTCAGGGTGCTGTTTTTCAGCCTTCGGGCTGGCCTTGAGATTCCTTTGGCTAGTTCAGAAATAAATCTCCATCTAATCGAAACCCATCCACACAACAACCTCAAGAAAATCCCTCAAATCTCCCACAATTCCCCCATTTTGTTTTTGAACCAGCCAGGCCTTGTTTACAATGCACGGAATCATCTTTGAAATACACTGCAGCATACAACATATGATTAACAACAATGATTACAGTTACATATAATGTAGCTAAGTCTTACATAATAAGAACAAACAACTACCCACCTATTTCCAAGCTTTTAAACCATTTGTCAAACCTTAATTCTACTATGACAATCTTATTAGCATGCTGTTTTAGATTGTCTAAAGTACTATCAATAGATCCAGAATGATTAAACAAGTTAATGCAACATCTTTCTCTTAAATTCATCACAACCATGTCCTTACGATAACAACAAAAATCTATAGCTGTGGAGGGGTTTCATTAGATGGAGATATGTTGTTGAATTAGTCAGGCCCAAAGGAATCTCAAGGCCACTTCGAGAAGCTGAGAACAGAATCTGCTGTGAGAAAGAGGGGCATTTCTTCATTAACCGGACCTCAGTATGGCGTGAGTCATCGGACCTATCATCGGTGGGGCTCCAGCGTGTGGACTGCCCGTGATACTCATTTAGCGAATCCATGCTTGGAGCGTGGACGCGTGATTAGAGAATAGTTGCATATATAAGGAGGCTTGTTTCTGTAATAAATGGCTTTGCGTGATTCACATTGAATCGGAATGCTGAGTCCTTTATCATTCCAACATATAGCAACATGATTTTGAAGTATAACATGCCTAATACCATCAACATCTACTATTAAATGAGTTAGTATCTCAGAAGTTAGATTAGCCTGTTTAAAAGACCAATAGCTTAACTTTGATATGTCTCCTAAAGCTTTACCAGCTGCTAGACTAGGGAGAAGGAGTGCAGTACATACTATGGTAGGAATGTCTCATAATTTTACCTAATTTTTGCATTGACTATCTAAGTGTAATACCACCCTTTTGACTCTCCTGCTGTTTGCTCAAATTGCCGTTCTCCACAGAAGGTACACCACCTGCTTACTAATGGGCTTCTAGACCACCAGGTCTGTGAGCATCCATAACACTGAATTAGGATCCATGGTTTACATCTGAAACAGTCCTCACAACTTATCTCCCTCCTGTCCGTCTGCATCTGTTGAATCTTTGTTGAATCCACTTCAATCCTCAGCCTGTAATGACACAAGCATAACCATTTCCCCAGGTTATCAATTGATGTGGCCTTTTCCATTTACCATTAACTAGTGATTTGACCATAACTAATGTAGGTTCTTTCTGATTTAGCATGGTTTTGGGTCATACTTGCAAAGTGTTTCATCACAGGGCAAATTTGGGCTGCACCACTTAGATATAAGTGATTCAGCACATACAATGCTTTTGACAATTGGTTTTGTGGTGTTTTCCCTACTTCTCCCAGAACCATCAACAAAAACTGTGCGAGTATGTAAGATCAGACCAGATACACATATGGTCTGTGACCTGATGTTAAAGACTTGCAGGTTCTGCATCAGTTCACATTTAAGCATGTCAAAAGCTGTGGTGTTAAAAAAATCAGCTAGTACAATTTACAAGGATGTGGATTGCAAAAAGAAAAGAAAATGAAGTTTCACAAATGGTACATGTATGACAAAAGGATCATAGCCTATTAAGACTTAAATTCATTCCCTGCATTTCTTGATCAGAGTAACAATCGGTATATCAGTCTGTTAGCATTCTCATCATACTGTCCCACAATAGCCACATGTTGTTTCTATGTTGTAGCTATAAACAGACAAATCTGCAAGTCCGACTGAATGCAGTCAGCCTGTAAGATTGTCATAAATTTCTTCCTCAAAGTTTCTAACACCATTTTGGCTACCATATTTATTGGATATTGTTTTCCCTTACCGGATCGAAGTCCTCTTTCAGATCTGTCAGTGTAGTATTTGCTTTATCAAAACATTGGCTGTTAATATTAGTGGAAATACAGCATTCGAAATATCCTGGGAGATTCCTCACTTGCACAAGCAGATCTGCACCATCAAAGCAGCTTCTTGTAAGACATGCAACTAAACAGAATTCTCAGAAAACATTATTTGAGCTTACAATTTACTTAACAAATCTTGACCCAAGAGTGGTATAGGGTTTTCTGGCAAATACAAGAATTCATGTATTAAAACTTTGTTCCAAATTTGGCATTCTATTGGTCTCAAAAATAGCCTTTCTTTCATTCTCTCCCATGACCTCAAAAACTAGCATGGTGAATTTACTAAGAAGTCTCTTACAACTAGTTACCACAGAATAAGTCTATTAAAAAAAAAAAAAATTGGTTTAATTTCCCAGCTTCATTAGAACTATGAATCCACTGGCAATGCCTTTAAATTTCAACCCTCAGACTCCTTCATGCAGTATTACAGTTCTCTAGCAGTAACATTGATGGGAGGGGGAGGGCGGAGGGGAATAAAACCTCCGTCTCGCCCCCATCTGGGATGGCAGGATCTCCAGCCCAGCCTGAAAACAAATCTGTTCGAACTCCACATCAAACCAAACTGGCTCCACTCCACACCCAAATTAGTACCAGTCTGACACAGAGAAGCACTGAGCACTCTGACCCCCAAAAGCTGACCAGTGTGAAAAAGACCAACCTCAGCAAGGAGGTAAAATGATGAGCTCTCTCCCCAGATGTGCCAAAACCTAGGAGACAAGACAGAAGCAAAAAGAAACAACACCGACAACCCCTGATTCAAAGCCGAGAAGCAACACAGTGCCACAACAAGGATGGATGACAATACTCCAGGAAAAAAAAAAAAGACAGAGCAGGGGGAGTAAAGGCCCCCTTTCTCCACTTAGCAGCAGGGAGGTACCCCCCAAAAGGAGATGGACCTCCTGCCCTCTCGGACAGAGGCGGAAGTCCTGAGACAGCCCCACCCTTGTCGCTGTCGGGCAGAGGTAGGGGACCTAAAAGACGACAAGGGTTGGAAGTGTATTCCAGTTCGGCATCACGGGCAGCCCCCCTCCCTGCCTGCTTTGCCTCCCCAGGTGCCCCTCCATAATAGGTTTGAGGCCCTGAATCTTGAAGAAGAGGTAGGTGAGGAGGTGGTGCCAAGTCTACCTACAAGATCACATCAGAAGAGGTGGTTGACTCCACAACTTAAGACTGCCTCTGATAAGAAAGAAAGAAGGGTGATTGTAATAGGGAATTCCCTTCTGAAAGGAACAGAGGGCCCAATATGCAGAGTTGACCCTCATCTTAGGGAAGTCTGTAGTCTACCTGGAGCCCGGATCAAGGATATCGCTAGAGAGCTCCCCAGACTGGTGCACCCGACAGACTACTACCCGCTGCTGGTCTTCTAGACAGATGGGGAGGAAGCTGCTTCCCGTAGTCTGAGGGGAATGAAAAATGATTTCAAGGTCTTGGGAAGGATGTTGAAAGACTCAGGGGCTCAAGTGATCTTCTCTTCATTCCTTCCATCTTCAAGTGACGATGTGGGATGGAATGGGAAAATTCAGTCTCTAAATGGTTTGCTCCAAGACTGTTGCTACAGGCAGGGCTTTGGATTTTTTGATAATGTCTGGTTTTATAAGACTCCAGTCCGGACAGTGTTACACAGGAAAGGTTTATCTCGCAGGGGCAAAAGGACGCTGGGGCAGGAATTAGCAGGGCTCATTTGGAGAGCTTTAAACTAGGCTCAAAGAGGGATGGGGTTGTAGCTGGACTTGTCCCAGTGGGGCAGCATTCTAAAATGGATGAGGACCAGGTGGCCTCCTGTGCCCCTAGGGAGAAATTGGTGTGCTCTGCTCGCTCCCTGAAATGCCTGTACACCAATGCACGCAGCATGGGGAATAAGCAGAAGGAGTTAGAATCCTATGTTCAGTCGGGAGATTATGATCTGGTGACAATTACAGAAACATGGTGGGACAGTTCACATGACTGGAATGTGGTCATGGATGGCTATGTCCTTTTCAGGAAAGACAGGCCAACCAGGCGTGGTGGTGGAGTTGCTCTCTATGTGAGAGAGCAACTACAATGTACTAAATTCTGCCCAGGAGCGGATGAGGAGCGAGTTGAGAGTGTATGGGTCAGAATTAAGGGGTAGGCTGGCAGGGGTGATACTGCTGTAGGTGTCTATTACAGGCAACCAGATCAGGCTGAGGAAGTTGATGAGGCCTTCTATGCGCAGCTGAGAGTGGCCTCACAGTCACAGGCCCTGGTTGTTGTGGGTGATTTTAACTTCCCTGATGTTTGCTGGAAGGACTACTCAGCCAGCCAGCCACAGTCCAGGAGGTTAGTCCAGTGCATTGATGATAACTTGCTCATGCAGATGGTGGAGGAGCCGACTAGGAGAGGTGCACTGCTGGATCTCATCCTCACTAACAAAGAGGGTCTGGTCGAAGCAGTAAAGGTTGAGGGCTGTCTGGGTTGCAGTGACCACGAGATGGTGGAGTTCAGCATCTTGTGTGGCAGGAACAGAATAGCAAGTAGAATTGCAACCCTGGACTTTAGCAGGGCTACCTTTGGCCTTTTCAAGCAATTGCTAGGGGAAATCCCATGGGCAAGACTGCTTGAAGGAAAAGGGGCCCAAGAGAGCTGGATTGCATTCAGAGATTGCTTCTTCCACACTCAGGATCAGAGCATCCCCACACGTAGGAAGTCGAGGAAGGGAGCCAGGAGGCCTGTGTGGTTGAATAGGGATCTGTTGGGTATGCTCAAGCAGAAGAGGAGAGTTTACAGGTCATGGAAGCAGGGGCTGACCACTTGGGAGGAATATAAGGCTGCTGTTAGAGGATGTAGGAAGGCAGCTAGGATAGCCAAGGCCTCCTTTGAATTACTGCTGTCGAGAGGGGTCAAGGACAGCAAAAAGAACTTTTTCAAATACATAACAGATAAAACTAATACCAGAGGCAATGTAGGCCCACTGATGAATGGGGTGGGTGCCCTGGTGGCAGAAGATACAGAGAAGGCAGAATTACTGAACGCCTTCTTTGTCTCTGTCTACTCTGCTGGAGGCTGTCCTGGGGAGCCCTGTATCCCTGAGACCCCGAATGAAGCCAGGTCAATGGAGGAGTTTGCTTTAGTCGATGAGGACTGGGTTAGGGAGCAATTAAATAGTGTGGACATCCATAAATCCATGGGTCCAGATGGGATGCATCCGCGGGTGCTGAGGGAGCTGGCTGAAGTCATTGCTAGACCACTCTCCATCATTTTTGCCAAGTCTTGGGAAACGGGAGAGGTGCCCGAGGACTGGAGGAAAGCAAATGTCACTCCAGTCTTCAAAAAGGGCAAGAAGGAGGACCCGGGTAATTATAGACCGGTCAGCCTCACCTCTGTCCCTGGGAAAGTAATGGAACAACTTATCCTTGGTGTCATCTCAAGGCACATCAGGGATAAGAGGGTCATTAGGGGCAGTCAGCATGGCTTTACCAAGGGTAAGTCATGCTTGACCAACCTCATAGCCTTTTATGAGAATGTAACAAGGTGGATGGATGATGGCAGAGCGGTGGATGTGGTCTACCTTGACTTCAGTAAAGCCTTTGACACAGTCCCTCACAGCATCCTCACAGCTAAATTGAGGAGGTGTGGTCTAGACAATAGAGTAGTGAGGTGGGTTGCAAACTGGCTTAAAGAGAGAAGCCAGAGAGTGGTGGTCAATGGTGCGGAGTCCAGTTGGAGGCCAGTATCTAGTGGAGTGCCTCAGGGGTCAGTACTAGGACCAATATTATTCAATATATTCATTAATGATTTAGACGAGGGAATTGAGTGTACTATCAGCAAGTTTGCTGATGACACTAAGTTGGGAGGAGTGGCTGACACACCAGAAGGCTGTGCTGCCATCCAGCGGGACCTGGACAGGCTGGAGAGTTGGGCGGGGGATAACCTGATGGAATTTAACAAGGGAAAGTGTAGAGTCCTGCATCTGGGCAGGAACAATCCCAAGTTCCAGTATAGGTTGGGGAATGACCTATTAGAGAGCAGTGTAGGGGAAAGGGACCTGGGGGTCCTGGTGGACAACAGGATGACCATGAGCCAGCACTGTGCCCTTGTGGCCAGGAAGGCCAATGGCATCCTTGGGTGTATTACAAGGGGGGTGGTCAGTAGATCGAGAGAGGTCCTCCTTCCCCTCTACTCTGCCCTGGTGAGACCCCATCTGGAATATTGTGCTCAGTTCTGGGCCCCTCAGTTCAAGAAGGACAGGGAACTGCTGGAGAGGGTCCAGCGTAGGGCAACAAAGATGATTAAGGGAGTGGAGCATCTCCCTTATGAAGAAAGGCTGAGGGAGCTGGGGCTCTTTAGTTTAAAGAGGAGACTGAGGGGTGATCTTATTAATGTTTATAAATATATAAAGGGTGAGTGCCACGAGGATGGAGTCAGGCTCTTCTCAGTGGCAAACAATGATAGGACAAGGAGTAATGGGATCAAGCTGGAACACAAGAGGTTCCACTTAAATTTGAGAAAGAACTTCTTCTCAGTGAGGGTAACAGAGCACTGGAACAGGCTACCCAGGGAGGTTGTGGAGTCTCCTTCCCTGGAGACATTCAAAGCCCGCCTGGACACATTCCTGTGCGACCTCACCTAGGCGTTCCTGCTCCAGCAGGGGGATTGGACTAGATGATCTTTTGAGGTCCCTTCCAATCCCAAACATTCTGTGATACTGTGATACTGTGATAAATCCATGGGTCCAGATGGGATGCATCTGTGGGTGCTGAGGAAGCTGGTGAAGTCATTGCTAGACCGCTCTCCCTCATTTTTGCCAAGTCTTGGGAAACGGGAGAGGTGCCTGAGGATTGGAGGAAAGCAAATGTCACTCCAGTCTTCAAAAAGGGCAAGAAGGAGGACCCGGGTAATTATAGACCGGTCAACCTCACCTGTGTCCCTGGGAAAGTAATGGAACAGCTTATCTTTGGTGCCATCTCAAGGCATATCAGGGATAAGAGGGTCATTAGGGGCAGTCAGCATGGCTTTACCAAGGGTAAGTCATGCTTGACCAACCTCATAGCCTTTTATGAGAATGTAACAAGGTGGATGGATGATGGCAGAGCGGTGGATGTGGTCTACCTTGACTTCAGTAAAGCCTTTGACACAGTCTGTCACAGCATCCTCACAGCTAAATTGAGGAGATGTTGTCTAGACAATAGAGTAGTGAGGTGGGTTGCAAACTGGCTTAAAGAGAAGCCAGAGAGTGGTGGCTGAGGGAGCTGGGTCTCTTTAGTTTGGAGGAGACTAAGCGGGGACCTTATTAATGTCTATAAATGTATAAAGGGTGAGTGCCACTAGGATGGACCCAGTCTCTTCTCGGTGGCAAACGATAGGGCAACGGGTAATGGGATCAAGCTGGAACACAAGAGGTTCCACTTAAATTTGAGAAGAAACTTCTTCTCAGTGAGGGTGACAGAGCACTGGAACAGGCTGCCCAGGGGGGTTGTGGAGTCTCCTACTCTGGAGACATTCAAAACCCACCTGGACATGTTCCTGTGCGACCTTACCTAGGCGTTCCTGCTCCAGCAGGGGGATTGGACTAGATGATCTTTTGAGGTCCCTTCCAATCCCAAACATACTGTGATACTGTGATACTCTGATACTAATGATTTAGCTTCTTTATCTCCATTGTTGACTTTATCCCATAATTTCTGCCCTACTTTGTCCCAAAGTTCAAGTTAAGTTTTGAGTCACTAATGCTCATAACAGTCTTTTCAGGTTTTAATTACTTCACTGTATTAATTATCAGTTTTCAGGCGGTTACAAGGCCGAGAATATATTTTTCACTGTGACTGATTGCCTTCCACAACACAGTTCCCACTTTTTCCCAAGTCTCTATTTGAAAAGCTCCTAACAAGTCAGCAGGAAACCCATTGCCTCTACCTCAAATTAATAGTCTTTTGAGGTTACTCTCCTCATACTTCACCCCTCTCTTAGAGAGAATATGCGGGAGGAGCTGCAGTATTTCTTCTTCTTCTTTAAAAATATTCTGCCCCATCTCCTCTCGCCCCCAGTTGCTCACCTCTTTGGATGTCCGTTGCAACGATATTGGATCCTTTATTCCTCCTCTGTCGCTTCTATAGCGATCAATCAGGAGTCACGCAGCCCACAGACTGCGTCCTGGTCACGGTCCAGCCGAGCCGTTCCAGATGGGGCTCGCTCCCCGCAGCAGTCGTCCCCCTTCCCTAAATTCTCCTTATGGATCGTGTCAGAATCACCACTTGCGAGGGCGAAAAATCATGGACTCCACACAATCCAATATGAATTCAAGCGAAGCCATTTATTACAGAAGCAATCCTCCTTATATATGCAGTTATTTCGTGATCATGCATCCACGCTCCAAGCATGCATTAGCTGATTGGATGTTGTCCATTTTCACAAGCTGTCCACACACCCGAGTCTCACTGCTGTTTTTCAGGGTGCTGTTTTTCAGCCTTTGGGCTGGCCTTGAGATTCCTTTGGCTAGTTCAGAAATAAATCTCCATCTAATAGAAATCCATCCACACAACAACCTCAAGAAAATCCCTCAAATCTCCCACAATAACTCCTTTCAGTTTTGCCAACTTTCCTTTATTCACCACCCAAAGAGAGGGTTCTGAAAGTACAGCCCCAGTTTCCTTCAAGATATTTGGTAGAGTGCCTTCATTACCCATAGCATTTGTCACTGCTGGCAGAATCACAGGTTTTAGTGAGGCAGGTGTCCCGTCCCACCAGGTGAGATTAGGGATGAGTCAACTCTGAACATGCCATGCATCCTGTCCCACCAGGTGAGATCAGGTGTGAGTTAACTCTGGGTATTTCTGTGTGGTAATGAGAAGTGAAAGACAGACAGTCACTCAAGAGGTCCATTTCATTTATGAATTTACTAAAAGCACTTGGTGGAATACAAATTACAGTGATTAATGACTTGGCAAAAGTATATTATTATATCACAAAACTTAACCAGACTTTACCATCAAAGCTTATAATGATAATGATATTGATATGATTACCTTTACATGTTCAAGAAGAAGGAAAAGAGAGAGAGAAGGAAAACTAAGATATCACAGAGAGAGAGAGAGTAAGATATCACCGCTCCACAGGTTGATCAGACCCACTACAACCTCTGGAGGAGGGTGGACGCATTGAAGATTTCGGTACATGCCATCACCTCATGTCACGTGTGAGGTGGGTTATCCCAGTTCATTTACATGCGAGATAGGAGAGGGTAGCTCGTTTCCTCCCTCTGTTCACTCTTCATGCTAATTAGGAATACTCTTCTGGAAATGGGTCTGGGGTCTTTAAACTAGGGGAAAGTTCACAGTACTGACCAGAAGGGAGTTGTTTTGCCCATCAGGGGTAGCTGTTGGTTTGTGGTTTCTTCTGGTAATTGGTTGTCTGACAAATGGTTCATCTCTGTCATCCCAATTAGGCCATGAGGCATTCACAGCAACACTGTTAATTGCCTCTATCTTAAAAATCTATGTTTCGTTTCACAAAACCTTGGGAAAGGGTGTCTGCCTCCACAACCGTCTATCTTTTCTGGCCATCTATCTTTTAAGGCATAACATCATCCTTTGTATTAACTGGGATGGGGGAATACTTCAAGGTTGTCACAGAAGGTGCTCGTCTCAAAAGCTGCATTTTAATACTTCTTGTCACCCTGTCTGGATTGGATCCCATAATCAATGTATAAATCATCCCCAACTGCCACACTAAATCAATATCTTCCTCCCTTGTGCACCAATTCCCAAGGGACAACACCAATTCAACAGGTTCAGCATATCCTGTTAAAACTGCTGCACACAACCACTGATATAGCATAAGTGCAACAATATCTTCCCCGTTAGGACCTCTGAGATTTTGCAGCTGAGCATATCCTCGTTGTATCCGATCATCAGTGGCTATAGGGTTTAATAAATCTTTCATCTACTAATAAATGCATAGATGCACCTCCACTATCCCAAGCTGGAAAAATCCATGCCAGCATTCCTTCCTCACTCTTCTGCTGAGAGATCTCTAAAAACGTCCTTAACTCGCTCAGAGCATAAGGATGCGCAATCTGACACCCCCCCCAATCTCCGTGTTCCTGCTGCCACATCATTTGTATGAGGGGTTGTACTCTCACCATCTCCCTGCCATTTAACTCAGGATCAAATTCAAACTCAATATTGGAGTCTGAGGAGTCACTCCAAATATTTCCATCCCATTTCTCAGGATTCCAAGATCATTTTGTGGTGAGAGTACAAACCTAAGAACTCAAAAACTCATTTTTTCCATATTTATCCCTTGGTTTCTGTAAGAGTCGGTCCAAAGATGGAGCAGTATTTGCCTGAACATTGCCATCAGGAACTGAGAGAACTGAGGCCCTGACAGAAAGAACACATGGACAATGACTTGGAGAGAGGCCCGAGGAGAAGCATTGTGTTGCACTGGTTTCTCCGATACGGGGTGGGGGGCTGCTGCTTACAATGGCTACTGTATGGACTTCACCTGCTGCTTCAACCAAACCAGCCCCTGCCTCCTGAAAGTGATTGTTATGAGGGTCTCTTTGACCAAGGGACAATAGCTGCTGTCCAGATGATGTGTTCTCACCTGCAGCCTGAGTCACACCTGTCCCCCACCTGCTCCCCCAAACAATGGCCAATGAAAAGGACCACACCCAGAAGCTTGCCAAGGGTCCTGAGGTCACCCAATGGACCAGAGAAAGACCCCTGAATGCTGGACACATAAGTGTTGGCAAAAGAAAGCGTGAATCTTTTGCGCCTGAGCAGTACCAACCTGGGTTGTGAAATCAATGTGGAGACAGGCCTCAAACAATGGGAGCGAGGGGGGGTGAAGAAGCATAAGAGATGACTCCCGAATGGATACTGTGGAGATCTTCCCACCAGAGGATCCCGAACCACGACAGAGGACCGGCAGGACTCTACGGGACTGGAGACCAGAGGGACGCCTCTGAAGCTCTACTGGTGATAAACGCAACCTCACTTCTCATCTTTACTTTTACTTTTTCCCCGTTTCTTTTCCCTTCTCTTTTTCTTTCTCTCTTTCTCTATCGCGTGCTACTTTACGGGCAAATTAATAAAGTAACACTGATTAAATCATAACCCCTTGGCCTTTTGGTCACCTTAATTTTGTGCTCTGAGATCAAGGTAAACAAACCATCACAAGTCCATCACCGAGTGGACCGTGACAGTTTCTTAGTAATATGCGCTACCAAAGAGTCTACATTTTCTTGCAGCTCATTGCAATGCTCTGTTTGAACAGTAATTACTTCTTGCGCAATCACCTTTGCATCCTGTAAAATCCTAGCTTCCTTTTCCAATTTTATTATTTTACTCTGTAATGCAACAGCTTCACCGTCAAGAGTTCTAAGACTGGTAACGAATAACCATCCCAATCTCCCTGCTAATTTGTGAGACGTCACTCTCCATGGAAACTTTAACATAGCCGCTTCAATTACTTGGAGGGTAAACACCGCTTAATCATCCGTCTCAGGCCATGCCTCCAGTGGAGCCAATTCAGACAGGAGAGCAGCCATGGGGGCCCACCACTCCGTACTGGGAAATCCCAGAATATGGGGAGTCACCCTCAAGGCTTCCTCTGTCCCCAGATTTTTGAAAACCACAGCATGGCTGTTTCTAGCAACTGCCGACCATGCCAAATGTGAAAACTGGTGCAGGCAGGTCACAAGAACAACAAAAGACCACAAATGCAATTGCAAATAAACAAATTTATTTTTGTTACCTCGCTACCAGGGGATCTCTGAAACAGCAGTTAAGCTCCCGAGCAGAGGTGACACAAGTGGAGATGCAGGCACTGCAGAATTCAGCCCTGGCTGAAGATTAACAAGCCTGCTAATTTTGGCCTGTATGTAGGGAGTCACGCAGGCACAGTTTACCACACTGCTTTGATCTGCAGGAAACTCAAGGATGTATGGTAAGGTGCCTTTACAATCCTTTTCACAGACCTGTTATCTAAACACGGAGGTTCTACTTGTGATTTATGTGTTTTTCTGCACCCCAGCTGCAGTCGCTTGAGTGTATAATTATCCTCCTCGCCATTCTTGCACTATTCCCATACAAAAGCCTCATCAACTTCCTCTTCCTGATCAGGTGGCCTGTAGTAAACACCCACAACAGTGTCCCCCTTGTTAGCTTGTCCCTTAATTTTTACCCATAAGGATTCAACTCATTCATCATACCTCCCTAAGCAAAGTTCAAGACATTTGAGTTGCGCTCTCACATAAAGTGCAACTCCTCCACCTCGCCTTGCTGGCCTGTCTTTCCTTAAAAGTACATAGCCTTCCATGACAACATTCCAGTAATTCCAATCATGTGAGCTGTCCCACCACATCTCCGTAACAGCAATGTAATCATGGCCCTGTGAACACACTTAGGTCTCTAATTTTTCCTGTTTATTCCTCATGTTACATGTGTTGGTGTATAGACACTTCAGAGAAGTAATCAAGCATGCAGGTTTCTCATGAGGGGTGCAGAAAGATCCACTACGGCCATGTGTACCCTTGAGGTGGTTGTTGGTGGTTCTCGTCTTGGGAGGCAGCTAAGGAATATTTGTTGCTGCTCTGGTTAGCCTGACATATTCCCCAATTGGATGTGATTGTGTGAGGATCACCGCTTTGGACCCTCCCCTCCAAGCTCATGAGTTTAAAGCCTGCTTCACGTCCCCCCTCTCTGTTTGTTGTCTCCTCCCATAGTATGTCACAGGTGAGCCTCTGTACCCCCCAGAAGGGAGTCACAATTATAATCCTCCTTTTCTTTCTTGTGGAGGTGGTCGTAATACAGGGGTAGGCCTTTCAGATCCTGTGAGTATCTCTGGTGTAGATGGTGCAGATGGTCCTGCATTTTCATCAGCCATTGATTGGCCTTCCATGTTCAGAGCCTTGTACCTGTTGTACAGAAGCACCTGGGAGGGTGGGGATGTTTTGCCTGCTACCTCGGGTGTGGATTTGTTTCCATTCACCCCTTTCCCTTGACCTACTATTTTCAGTCAGGCAGGGGGAGGGTAATTGACTCTCTTGGTCTTGGTTACTTGGTGGTGGCCTTTCATGTCTCAGGGAAGCCGAGACTTGATCCCACCAATCTATTTCCTTCTCCACCTCCCTGATGCTTCTCAGCCTTTCTATCTCCTCTTTTAGCTCTACCACCAGGCTGAGCAGGTCATCCACTTGGTCACACCTCACACAGGTGTTCTCTCTTATCATTCCATGCCAGTGTGAGACTCTGGCATTCCCTGCAGCCTGAGGTCTGGACGGCTGCATGTTTCTATGGCAGCTCTTTCTGGGTTGCTGCCTCCTTCATAGCAAATGCAAATGCAGGGGACTTACCTTTCCTCTGGGTGACTACCATAGTAAGGCTTCTCCTGCAAGGGTGATAACCACTAACTGAACTAATCTCTTGAGCTGGCAGAGCTTCTTCACCCTTCCCGCTCACCCTTCCACACAAAATGCTGTGCTAACTGCCTCACCCTTGTTTGCTGGCCCTGTTCACTGTGCTCCTGGTCACCTGCACTCCCTAGGAGTCATTTAAATCTCCTGGCAATGCCCCCTCCACGTCAGCCTCTCTCATGAGATCTGCCGCTTCTTGACGGGAATGCCAGAGCCACCTCTTCCTTGAATTTTCCTGCGTCCAGGAAGCCCTGCGTCCACCCTGATCTAGCGCTCAGCCACAGGAACTAGCTGATCTGTTGCTGAGCAGCATGAACTAGCTGCTGCCACCGCTGCATGCCTCGCTGACTGACTGTAATTGAACTAGATATGAGTGGGTTTGGTCTATCAAACAAATGTCGTATGGAGACATGGATCCTAATCACCCAGTCGATGAGAAATATGTTGAAGCTCTCCACTAGAATAATTCCATTGATCCCACTGAGACATGGTGTATCCCCAAACTTGGAACCTTTATACAGGATATGTGTACTTCCTGGGGATATCCTTCCTTTCGTTTCCAAAATTTAGACAGTAGGTTCAGTGGAACCTGGAAAATGGAAAAAACTGTGATGGCTCCCACTGAGCCATGGCCCGGAACACCAAAAGGTGTGGGATAGGGGCCTACAGGGTACTTGGGTACCCAGAGATGTGATAGTTACCAATGTAATACTGCATGGTACCCTGCCCCACAAGGAATGTTATGGGCATACTCAGATGGAAAACTATATTCCCATCTAAATGTGAGACAACATGCTACGGTGTGGAATAGGAGTTCCTAAAATGTGTCCTTCTAGAATGTTCAACTTCTTGGTACCTCATCAAAATAGAAGGTGCTGATAAAGTAATAGACCCCGGATGTGACCCAGGTGGGTGGTGCAGGGAGTCCATCAATGTTTATTAATTTTTTTTATTATTATTATTTAAGCACAAATATGTGTTTAATTTGCCTCAAGGGATACCATAAAAATTCCCCAACAGTTTGATGTCAGAAATGGGAAGGAATGTTGCACAGTGGCAGAAGTGACCAGAGTGGAACCAGTTGGGAGATCACAAGACGTAAGAGATCCTAATTTCAAAATCTCACATGTGGTTGTCAAGATTTAAAGCAAGGCGGCAATAAACCATGGCAGACGCTCTCTGTTACCCCCTTTACCCTCCCTCCACCCTCTCCTTTAGATCGGAAGGACAATAAGGAAGATAAGGAGGAAGGAAGAGAGACTTAGACTTCAAGTTGGAAGGTTTTAAAGGGTTTTACTAATGCTACTAATAAATAGAGAATATATACAAAATATACAAATCCAATCTTGAATGCTCGATATGGAGTTGGTATCACTCCAGTGGCAGCGGATCTGGGTGTGCGGAGCTGACGTGGCTCCAGCAGGCGTAGGTCAGACCCCTGGAAGTCATGGGCGGGACTGCACAGCAAACCAGAAACTGGTTGCAGGGATGCAGGGCCTGAGGCCTGTGGATCACAGGCAGACAGACAGGGTCCTGTCTAGATGCCGGCCATGGTCGAAGAGAGCTTGACCCTCGTGATCACCCTCTTATATAAGGGTATGATGATTATGGGATGGAATACTTCCGTGGGTCAGTTCTAGTCACCTGTTCCATCCACCCCTCCTCAAACACACCCCTTTCATGACAGAACATGCGAAATCTTATCAATCTTCCTTGGCTAACATAGTAATAAATCTAAACATGAGCTTCTTCAGCATTCCGTTGGTCTTCTTATCAGCACTGAGTACAGCATCCGAGGAAAAATATGCAGGCAAAAACCTCAGAAAAGTACAGTTACTTAGAAGGCACTTAGCTGAAAGGAAAAATCACTAAAAGAGAACCGGTTTTGTTTTTAACAAAACCAGGACAGTGATTTTCTCCCATACCATGTCTTCTGGGTTTGAGACTTCTGAAAGCTTGGATCGAGCTCCAGCGCAATCTCTGTGGGTGACAACAAATTGTCTCATGTTTGGACTCAGGTTTTGAGGGGATAAAGTTGAAGCTCTCCTTGCATCCCTTTGCAATACATAGGCCTTAGCTTGATACTCCCTGAGAAAAGTTGAAAACTAATTGGGAAAATGGATCAAGGTTCCTCCTGTCTGGATCCTAAAAGCTTGCGTCCTGGTTTTGTTAAAAAACAAGTTTCTCTTTTAGTGAATTTTGCCTGTCAGCTCAAGCCTTTATATTAGCTGCATTTTCCTGGAGAATCAGATACATGTTTTGGTAAACCTAGAAATGGAATGCTAACTTATTGATAAGCATGGATGGACATCTCGCGAGAGGGGCAAGGAGAAACCAGTGACCAAGAAACTGACCAATGGTGTATAACATTCCATTCACGTGAATACTTCATATAAAAGTGGGAGAACACAAGGATCTCGTCCCTTTGCCCTTTTTTGCCTTTTCCTTCCCTTTTTCCTCATGGCTGACATTAGGAGAGGACCTTGCTGGTTGTCCCTGCGAACTGAGGCCTAGTGAGAGACTGAATCCAGCTCCAGTTGGCTACAGAGTCTAATCCAGGACTTTGGGTGCTGGCTCTGCAGTTGCTGACACTTACAAGATTGGTTTTGTATATTTTGTATTATTTTCTCTATTCTTATTAGTAGCATTAGTAAAACATCTTTAATTTTTCCAACTCTCTTCTCTCTGTCCTTTTTCCCTCCCGATCGCCTGTCCTAAGTGGGAAGGGGGGAGAGGGAGGGGCAAAAGGGGGAAGTGGGGGGGAAGAGGAGGTTAACAATACATCTGCCAGGGTTTGATTGTCACCCCACAATCTTAACCCTCGACACTTTGCCATTACCTGGAAGGCAATAAACCTGAGAGAAATGGATGCTTTGTTTTTGTGGAGTGAGGAGGTGAGCAATCATCAGCATAAATCTATTACAGCTAGCTTAAAAGACAGTAACGCAAAAATGAAAGAAAAAATTGAAAGGATAAAATTAGACAAAAATAAAAGTAAGGATCCTTCTAAAACTTCAGCTACAGCACCTAAATCTCTCTACCCAAGCTTAATACCTCATGTTACTGCACCAGTCCTACCCCCATATCCTGATCCTCCAGTGACGCCAGACACCCCACCTTATATACCAGGTGGTGCAGGGTTAAAAAAGGGCCAAGATGCAGGCAGAAATACTGAGAGGACAGAAGGGTCCATGCTGGTATTTGGGGGAATCTAAAAAAGTGCATGCGCTTGTGAATCTAGACAGTAACATGTGTGACTGTGCTTTCACTAGAGAATTTATATCCCTACCAGCCAAAGAGGTGGAAGGGGACCTGACCGGCTGTGCTTCTTTTATGTGAATCTTATATGTGGGTGATGTCAACAACAGCGCCTTGTCTGTGGCAATCTGTGTGACCAGCATTATCAGTATTCGGTGTAGGTCCACTGTGTGTGCCTCCGGGATATGTGCTCAGCTTCACTACTGGTTGAGTATTTATCGCGTCCTGCCCAGAGCTGTGAGTATGGGGGGAAAAGGTGACTCAGATTTGTGGGTCCCCCCCAATTAGAAAACAGTACACACAGTACTTAAGGTCCAAAAAAAAAAAAAAAAAAAAAAAACACCTTTTATTTTGCAGCGTGGCCCAATTTATAGATGATTCAGCGGCAGAAAGATTTACCTTACTTAGGTCTAATTAGTGAATAGCTTAACAGAGAAGGGATTTACATAAAGGAGTTTGCGGCACAGGTAGGGTTTCAATGCACACTGGGTCTCCCCTTTCTAAAGGGTCCAGCCCCCCCACCCAATAGGCAGCTCGTTGAGTTAATGACCATGGCTTTCTGTGATCATTAGTTGTCAGAAACACTCCAGGCCCCCAATACCCTTGTGCTTCCTCTTCTGAAAGCTGAATTCGGTGTCCCTGTTAGCAATCAGGACACATAACCACGGGTGTAGTTATATGCGGTGCTTTATTTCAGCGCTGGGAAACCAGGGGTTCGCACCCAAAGCTGGCTTCAGCGGTCAGTTTAAGTTGCACAGTATTTATACAGTCCATTCACATACATATTCATATATTCATTTAGGATCATTAGAATATGTAATAGTTACTCAACATTTATTGCAACATCGATTGCAACACCTTGGAATTACTTTGATCATGCGCAGTGTCCTCTGGTGGTCTTTCAGGGGGTCTTCAGGATGAAATAAGTAGTCTTCATCGCTTCTGTCCTTTTCACCTTTGGGTACTGCACATGCGCACTACTCTATAATTGCATAACTGCTGACTAGCTTAATTTCCAGAGATACTGTGTATATTTCTTCTCATTCTAGGCATATTTGGGCTAAGATAAATGCTAGGTTGATAAGATAAGAATATACTCAAATCCCTTATTAGGTAAAACACAATATGCAAAGGATAAATCAGTTTTGCATTGCATAGATCAGTTTTGCACCTGTTCCAGAAGGGAACATCTTGTAAAATTGATTCTATTACTAACATCCCCCCCCCATTAATGAAATACTCCAAACATATTGTCAAGGTTTGATTGCAGGGTGACAATAAACCATGGCAGATGTTTAGTTAACCCCCTCTTCCCCCCAACCCCCCCCTTTAATCCCCCCTCCCCACTAAATAAAGGTGATTGGAAGGGAAAGAAGGACAGAGAGAAGAGAGTTGGAAAATATTAAAAATGTTTTACTAATGCTACTAATAAAATAGAGAATATAATACAAAATATACAAACACAATCTTGAAAATCCCGACAAAGTTCAGCACTGCTCCAGCAGCAGCAGAGCGTGCTCCCCGGCTAATTTCCAATTCTTTATCTGGGTACAAGGGTTTAAAACCTTGTTTTTCAGCCATTTGTGCTGAGCTGGTAAATCCAGGGTCACTGTCCAGAACAGAGTCAAGTTCGATCTGGTCATTTGAGCCCCGCACATATTCTTCCAATTCAGGCCATAAGATTTTTTTCTCGGTCTCATGCATCTGACAGAGTTGCAAGGAACTGCTGACTGTTAGTGCATTCTACAAACTGGTCCTGTAGGACCTTTATCATTTTTTGCTCGGTTTGTTTGTCCAGGTGCCTGGACCTCTGAGCTGCCACCAGGGCCGCACCCAGCACAGCACATACTATGGCTTTTCACTTCCCTCACCACAGCTTTTTCTCTTTAGCAAGTTTAGTAATTCTTTCCGCCACTGCTTTTCGGTCATGCCAATTACTATCAGCCATGGCTCGCTACTCCTTGAACCTCTCTCAGCAAAAATGTTGAGAGGTCACCTCCAAACTCTCCTCGCCTCTTTCCACGAGGTAGAGAGCTGGTACTCCCTGTTTCCCAAAACTGGGGAAGCAGCCGAGCACAGATATATCACAGATATATACAAGGTAGAGAGTTGGTACCCCCTGGATCTCTCCTGGCTTGTATAGCTGAGAGATCCTTTCCCAGCTCCCCCCGCCTCTTTTTATGAGGTTGGTGACTCCTAGTGGACCTTCTAAGAGAAGGGGACCCTACTTGCTATCCCAAAACGATGTCGTGTCCTGCCCAGAGCCATGAGTTGGGGGGAGGGAGAGGTGACTCAGATTTGTGGGTCCCCCCAATTGGAAAACAGTACACACAGTACTTAAGGTCTATAAAAAAAAAAAAAGCAATTTGCAACGTGGCCCAATTTATAGATGATTCAGCGGCAGAAAGATTTACCTTACTTAGGTCTAATTAGTGAATAGCTTAACAGAGAAGGGATTTACATAAAGGAGTTTGCAGCGCAGGTAGGGTTGTGAGCCTTATGTTATTACACCACTCACAGGAGGAGAGGCAAAGAAATAGGGATATAGGAAGAGAAAAAGAGAAGGAGAGAAGAAAAGAGCAAAGAGAAAGGAAGAAAGAAAAGGTGAGGGATCCAGCCACTCTTAATGCTCCGCAACATGGATGATGGGACTTGTCTGATGATGTATGGCCTCCGGTGTCCCACAGAGTTTGTAGTTCTGGAGCGTCCTCCAGTGTCTGGTCCAGTTCCCAGGGCAAGGCTGGTGGGTGTAAGGGTCCTCAGGGTAGTGGGTTCTCTGCCAGTGCTGGTTTAGGTGAGCTTTTTATAGCCCTCTGGGTCGCTTGCTTGCATAAGTTTTCTTTTGTCTTCTGCAAAGGTGTTATTGCAAAAAGTCAGGGGTGGGGGGGTGGGGGGTGATTGTGAAAAAATGACAAGTTTTGAGCCATTTTGAAGAGTCTCAGCTTTTCCTTTTGTGCCATGCTGGGCGTATCAGAAGGTGGGGCTATGTGCCTTCCGGCACGTCCCCCACCTCCAACTGTCAGCCAGCCGGCATTGTCTGTGACCCCTTAGTGAATTGTTGGGATGTAAATCGCAATTCACCTTATCACCTTATCACCTTATCACCTTATCGCCTTATTACATTATCGCCTTATCACGTTATCATCTTATCACATTAACACTTTATCACCTTATCCTGAGTGGCTCATCTCCTGCTACAATGTTTGAAGCATGATTCCTTTTAGCCTTTGACAATCACAGTACCACAAAATCAAAGAATTTTAGGGACCTCGAAAGATCATCTACTCCAATCCCCCCACGGGAGCAGGAACACTTAGATGAGGTTACACAGGAAGGTGTCCAGATGGGTTTTGAATGTCTCCAGAGAAGGAGACTCCACAACCTCCCTGGGCAGCCTGTTCCAGGGCTCTGTCACTCTCACTGTGAAGAAGTTTCTTCTCAAATTTAAGTGGAACATCCTGTGTTCCAGTTTCTACCTATTGCCCCTTGTCCTACCACTGGTTGACACCAAGAAGAGCCTGGCTCCATCCTTGTGACACTCACCTTTTACATATTTATAAACACTAATGAGGTCGCCCCTCAGTCTCCTCTTCTCCAGCATAAAGACACGAAGCTCCTTCAGCCTTTCCTCATAAGGGAGATGCTCCACTCCCTTAATCATCTTTGTGGCTCTGCACTGGACTCTCTCCAGCAGTTCCCTGTCCTTCTTGAATTGAGGGACCCAGAACTGGACACAATATTCTAGATGTGGTCTCACCAGGGCAGAGTAGAGGGGAAGGAGGACCTCTCTCGATCTGCTAACCACCCCCCTTCTAATACATCCGAGGATGCCATTGGCCTTCCTGGCCACAAGGGCACAGTGCTGGCTCATGGTCATCCTGCTGTCCACCAGGACCCCCAGGTTCCTTTCCCCTACCTGCTTTGCTTTCCCAGGTGCCCCTCTGTAATAGATTTGAGGCCCTGGATCTTGAAGAGGAGGTAGGTGAGGATGTGGTGCAAGGTCCGCCTACGAAGTCACATAGAAAGAGGCAGTTGACTCCATGCCTCAAGACCGCCTCAGATAAGAAAGAAAGAAAGAAGGGTAATTGTAGTAGGCAATTCCCTTCTGAGAGGGGAAGCTACTGATCTTCCAGACAGGTGGGGAGGAAGCTGCATCCCGTAATCTGAGGGGAATGAAGAAAGATTTCAAGCCCTTGGGATGGATGGTGAAAGAGTCTGGGGCGCAAGCAATTTTCTCTTCCCTCCTTCAATTTCTGGGTGCTGACATGAGAGGGAATAGAAGAATTCAATCCATAAATGATTGGCTACAAGACTGGTGCTACAGGCAGGGCTTTCAATTCTTTGATAACGGTTGGTTTTATAAGACACCAGTCCAGAAAGTGATAAGTGGAAAAGATTTATCTCACAGGGGCAAAAGGATGCTGGGACAGGAATTAGCAGGGCTCATTTGGAAAGCTATAAACTAGATTCGAAGGGGGATGGGGTTGTAACTGGGCTTGCACCAGTGGGGCAGCACTCGAGAATTGATGAAGACTGGGAGGTCTCCCACCCCTCTAGGGTGAAACCAGTGTGCTCAGTTCGCTCTCTGAAATGCCTGTACACCAATGCACACAGCATGGGGAATAAGCAGGAGGAGAAACCTGTGTTAGGGCAGGAGATTATCATCTGGTGGCAATTATAGAGACATGGTGGGAAAGCTCACATTACTGGAATGTGGTCGTGGATGGCTATGTCCTTCTCAGGAAAGACAGGCCAGATAGCCAAGGTGGTAGAGTTGCTATTTACGTGAGAGAGCAACTTAAATGTATTGAGTACTGGCCAGGCATGGATGAGGAGCAAGTTGAGAGTCTGTGGGTGAGAATTAAGGGGCAGGCTGGCAGGGGTGATACTGTTGTGGGTGTCTATTACAGGCCACCAGATCAGGATGAGGAAGTTGATGAGGCCTTCTACAGGCAGCTGAGAGCAGCCTTGCAACTATAGGCCCTGGTTGTCATGGGGGATTTTAACTACCCTGATGTTTGCTGGAAGGACTACTCAGCCAGCCATCCACAGTTCAGGAGGTTCCTCCAGTGCATTGATGATAACTTCCTGATGCAAATGGTGGATGAGCCAACTAGGAGAGGAACACTGCTGGATCTCATCCTCACTAACAAGGAGAGTCTGCTTGAAGCAGTAAAGGTTGAGGGCTGCCTTGGCTGCAGCGACCATGAAATGGTGGAGTTCAGGATCTCATTTGGCAGGAACAGAATATCCAGTAGAATCGCAACCCTGGACTTCAATAGGGTCAGCTTTAGTCTTTTCAAGCAACTGCTAGGGGAAATCCCATGGGAAAGGGTACTTGAAGGTAAAGGGGACCAAGATGATTGGTTAGCATTCAAGGACTGCTTCTTCCAAACTCAAGATGAGAGCATTCCGACATGTAGGAAGTCAAGGAAGGGAGCCAGGAGACATGCTTGGTTAAACAGGGAACTGCTGGGAAAACTCAAGTGGAAGAGGAGAGTTTACAGATCATGGCAGGAGGGGCTGGCCACTTGGGAAGAATATAAGGCTGTTGTTAGAGGGTGTAGGGAGGCAACTAGGAAAGCTAAGGTCTCCTTAGAATTAAACCTTGCGAGAGGGATCATGGACAACAGAAAGAGCTTTTTCAAATACATTGCAGATAAAACTAACACCAGAGGCAATGTAGGCCCACTAATGAGTGAGATGGGTGGCCTGGTGACAGAAGATACAGAGAAGGCAGAGGTACCGAATGCTTCCTTTGTCTCTGTCTACTCTGCCGGAGGCTGTCCTGCGGAGCCCCATACCCCTGAGGCCCAAGAGGAAGTCAGGACAATGGAGGAGTCTGCCTTGGTTGATGAGGACTGGGTTAGGGAGCAATTAAGCAATCTGGACATCCATAAATCCATGGGTCTGGATGGGATGCACCCGCGGGTGCTGAGGGAGCTGGCTGAAGTCATGGGAAACGGGAGAGGTGCCTAAGGACTGGAGGAAAACAAATGTCACTCCAGTCTTCAAAAAGGGCAAGGAGGACCTGGGTAACTATAAACTGGTCAGTCTCACCTCCATCTCTGGAAAGGTGATGGAACAACTTATCCTTGATGTCATCTCAAGGCATATCAAGGATAAGAGGGTCATTAGGGGCAGTCAACATGGTTTCACCAAGGGGAAGTCATGCTTAACCAAACTCATAGCCTTTTATGAGGACATAACCAGGTGGATAGATGATGGTAAAGCAGTGGATGTGGTCTATCATGATTTCAGTAAAGCTTTTGACACCATCTCCCACAGCATCCTCGCAGTTAAACTGAGGAAGTGTGATCTGGACGACCGAGTAGTGAGGTGGACTGTAAATTGACTAAAGTAAAGAAGTCAGAGAGTTGTAGTCAAAGGGGCAGAGTCTAGTTGGAGGCCTGTATCTAGTGGAGTGCCCCAAGGGTCAGTACTGGGACCAGTACTATTCAATATATTCATCAGTGACTTGGTTGAGGGAATAGAGTGCACTGTCAGCAAGTTTACTGATGACACCAAACTGGGAGGAGTGGCTGACATGCCGGAAAGCTATCTTGCCATCCAGGGTGACCTGGACAGACTGGAGAGCTGGGCGGGGAAAAATTTAATGAAATATAACAAGGGCAAGTGTAGAGTCTTGCATCTGGGCAGGAACAACCCCAGGTTCCATTATAAGTTGGGGAACAACCTGTTAGCAGTGTAGGGGAAAGGGACCTAGGGGTCCTGGTGGACAACAGGATGACCATGAGCCAGCACTGTGCCCTTGTGCAACCTCACCTAGGTGTTCCTGCTCCAGCAGGGGGACTGGACTAGATGATCTTTCGAGGTCCCTTCCAGTCCCAAACATACTGTGATACTGTGAAGGCAGCATGCACCATCAGTGAGATTCAACTTACCACATACCCCCTGCTCTTTTAATAATAACATATCTTAAGATAGCCTGTTTTGTAAAGAGATTTTTGATACCTGTTGAACTTGTGAATTTATGTCCCCAAATGTGTGATCGGTCTAGTTACTTAGGACATGTACTTGCCAGGTTAAATTTTCTAAGACAAATTGGTGCTGTTTAAGGGTTACATATGGTAGAAATATGTTTTCTAACATTAGAGATATTTTCATGCCCCATGTATAGTAATCAGATCTTTTGACTCCTTGCACTGCCCACTCGGGTTGTTCCCAGGGTCCATTACTTTCTCGGCACCTTCTGCTTTGATGAGGCACTGGGAAACAGAATACTCTAGAACAGCATGTAGTGGAGACTCCTATTCCACACTGTAACCCAGCATGTCATCTTATATTAAGATGAGAATACAGTTTTCCATCCGAGCATGCCCATAGCGTTCCTTGTGGAGTGGGGTACCATGCAGTATTATACCGATAACCATCATATTTGGTGTGGGTTTATACAATGAGTTTGGCTCTATCATTTACCTGAGGTGTTATGTATATTCATCAAGTTTTCAGGACAAGGAGATATTGGTAATATAACTGAAGTGCCCCTTTAAAGGGGTCATTGGATTACTCAGGTACCATATATTGTACATTTCATTCCAAAGGTTGGTCCAGTTTTGGGGGGCAATTTGATAGAATGCCTCTTTGTTCACCTTCCAGGCTCCATCAAAAGCGTACTGTTTTTCAAATGGAACTTTGGCTCTGCCCCAAGTGCAATTGAAGGTGCAGTTTTCAACAACTGTATACAATTTACTCTCCAGCAACTTGGAGAAGTTAAGATTAACTATGGAAAAGCCAATACCTTCTCCTGAAGACTTGGGAATAGGGACAGACTCCCTGATTGGTGTGATTCCAGACATGCACGAATCCTTGAATCAGTTCCCAAGCAAGGTTGGGGGACTCCCTTCCTCTTCCTTCATTGAGGATGGCAAAGGCAAGGAAGAAGGTTTTCCAAAACATCATATTTTATTAAACAACAATGACAACAATGCAATGTCAATAATCACTAGGTCTGCAAAGGCTTGTGTGACAACCTGCAAATACATAAAACAGAACAGGTTTAAAAGAATGGCACACTCCATCCAGTATTGATTCAATGGTCCTTTCCAAAAGTGTTCGTGGCTATCCAGGCACAAAGGTTAAGCAGAGTTTTCAGGGTTAAAGGTACTTCTCCTACTGTTGACAAATTTACTAGAGCAGTTTGTCCTGGGAATTGGTGTGGCTGTACTGGGTTATTCACTTCCCTCTTCTGTGGGAGCAGGGAGGGAGGTTTGGGAAAGAATGCAATGATCCTGAGACATCCATTGAGCCCCCAGTAGCTGTTCACTTTTGGTACGGCCTCAGAAAGTCTCGCCAGCTATCCAGAATTGTAGGGGTTAAGGGCATGTTTTAATAATCCATTTGTTCTTTCCACTATTCCATTAGCTTGAGGATAGTGGAGGGTATGAAATATACATTGTATTCCTTTGCCTTTTGCCCATTCCTGAACCACCTCAGGCAGTAAAGTGACTGCCATTATCTGATTGGATTGACTGGGGTTTTGGTAGATAACTAAACCATAGTTTCAATCCTTTTACCGTGTTGTCCCCAGTTGCTCTTGCAACAGACACAGCCTGGGTAAGTCCCAATACCACTTCCACCCTGACAAGGACATACTGCTTCCCATCTGACTTCTTGAAGAGTCCTATGTAATTAACTTGCCAAGTTTCCCAGATATCCTTTCCATCCCACAAGTGGAGAGGGGGCTCTTGCAAGGGATGGCTCTCTAATCGGGTACAGCATCGATTGCAAGCAGAAATGACCGTGTTACACAGTTCCTGGTTTACAGGCCAGCACCTACCACCAGCTTCCCTAAAAAGGTCTTTAACCTCCGAATGGCCACGTTTCACATGTAGCCATTCTAATAGGTGTTCCCATTTTTCTTCTTCAGCTTCTGCCACCATTGTAGCTAAACAGGTTAGTGAATCCACTTGATTATTCCAAATGTGGGCTGGGTGGTCTACCTTTTAGTGAGCAGACACCCATTCCACCAGGAAGGTCCCCTGTTAAGCAACATTTAGGATTTCTTCCCACTTGTCCTTTTACCAAACAGGCACTTGATTAACTTCCCACTGATTTTGTTCCCAGAAAGGGAGCCACTCAGTGCAGTCTTTAAATACAGAGTATGAATCTATATCAATAAATATTGGTTCTTTGTTCTCAGCCTCTCTTTTTATTACACACATTCTCTAAGTGAGGTTCAAAAGGAGGAGCTGGTTTTATAAGGGAAGGAGGAATCTCCTGGTTGGACTGGTTATCAGGCGACTCCTGTATCTGAAGTACCTTAGGAGCTCCTTCCTCTATTTTACGTGCATGACAATAGTAGTCCAGTTGTGCATATGTGAGAATTGGTCCAAAGATGGAGCAGTATTTGCCTGAACATCGCCATCAGGAACTGAGAGAACTGAGGCCCTGACAGAAAGAACACATGGACAATGACTTGGAGAGAGGCCCGAGGAGAAGCACCTGCTGCTTCAGCCAAACCAGCCCCTGCCTCCTGAAAGTGATTGTTGTGAGGGTCACTTCGACCCAGGGACAATAGCTGCTGTCCAGATGATGTGTTCTCACCTGCAGCCTGAGTCACACCTGTCCCCCACCTGCTCCCCCAAACAATGGCCAATGAAAAGGAGCACACCCAGAAGCTCGCCAAGGGTCCTGAGGTCACCCAATGGACCAGAGAAAGACCCCTGAATGCTGGACACGTAAGCGTTGGCAAAAGAAAGCGTGAATCTTTTGCGCCTGAGCAGTACAAGCCTGGGTTGTGAAATCAATGTGGAGACAGGCCTCAAACAATGGGAGCGAGGGGGGGTGAAGAAGCATAAGAGATGACTCCCGAATGGATACTGTGGAGATCTTCCCACCAGAGGATCCCGAACCACGACGGAGGACCGGCAGGACTCTAGGGGACTGGAGACCAGAGGGTGATAAACGCAACCTCACTTCTCATCTTTACTTTTACTTTTTCCCCGTTTCTTTTCCCTTTTCTTTTTCTTTCTCTCTCTCTCTATCGTGTGCTGCTTTATGGGCAAATTAATAAAGTAACACTGTTTGATTGAATCATAACCCCTTGGCTTTTTGGTCACCTTAATTTTGTGCTCTGAGATCAAGGTAAACGAACCATCACGAGTCCATCACCAAGTGGACCATGACATTTAATTGGCGACGAGGATGGGATTCTGGGAAACAGAGGGCTGTAGGTAGTGTGTGGTCTGCACCAGGGGAAGGATGTTTCGCTTCAGCCGCACCTAGCCTTACACTGATTTATCAGTGGGAAGCGTCTAGAATGCAAGGGAGGCGATTCAGATTTGCCGCACACCATACACGCCTTGTCATAGAGCACCCCAAACTCGAGTTGAAGGTTCTGTTTCCTGGAATCTAACACAAAAGATCTCAAAGTGCAAAAGGGGTATTTTTCTCATGATGATGAGTATTGTCTGCTAGGGAGAGTGAAAGGGCTATCTCGTGTGTCTGCGTAGCTAAGTTTGGTCCTCCCATAGCAGATTTCTAGACCCCTTCAACCACTCAGGAAAGAGAAGGGTGACACAGTTGTTGCTGTGGTTTTTGTAACTGAGTTGTGCCTTCCTAGATTATGTACCGCCCCTTCGTAGTAAGAATGACCAGAAAAGCTGACAATCAGGATTTATGGTTAGTAAAAGATCGGGACTCATTCTACGCGCTTTTAGCAAAGTATGGAGCTCGACCCTCCGTACCCAGAGAAGACTGGGCTTGTGATAATTGGGCTAATTTACAGAGTGTAGTGGACTGAGTGATTTCTTTGCAGACTAAGTCTAAGTTTAGATCAAACAGAGATAAGACAGTTGTCTGCGCTGTTCTAGCAGCGAACTGAGTAGCAGCAATAGAAGATCGCTTTATGCGACGCAGTAATGAAAGTAAAATAAAAGAATCCCTTGAAAATCTGGTCTTGCAAAAAACAACCTCCAATTTAGAACAACCTGGAACCTGGGGTTGTTCCCGCCCAAATGCAGGACTCTACACTTTCCCTTGTTAAATTTCATCAGGTTATTCCCCGCCCAACTCTCCAGCCTGTCCAGGTCCCGCTGGATGGCAGCACAGCCTTCTGGCGTGTCAGCCACTCCTCCCAGCTTAGTGTCATCAGCAAACTTGCTGATAGTACACTCAATTCCCTTGTCCAAATCGTTAATGAATATATCACAGTATCACAGTATCACAGTATGTTTGGGATTGGAAGGGACCTCAAAAGATCATCTAGTCCAATCCCCCTGCTGGAGCAGGAACGCCTAGGTGAGGTCGCACAGGAATGTGTCCAGGCGGGCTTTGAATGTCTCCAGGGAAGGAGACTCCACAACCTCCCTGGGTAGCCTGTTCCAGTGCTCTAATATTGGCCGCAGTACTGACCCCTGAGGCACTCCACTAGATACTGGCCTCCAACTGGACTCCGCACCATTGACCACCACTCTCTGGCTTCTCTGTTTAATCCAGTTTGCAACCCACCTCACTACTCTATTGTCTAGACCACACCTCCTCAATTCAACTGTGAGGATGCTGTGAGAGACTGTGTCAAACGCTTTACTGAAGTCAAGGTAGACCACATCCACCGCCCTGCCATCATCCATCCACCTTGTTACATTCTCATAAAAGGCCATGAGGTTGGTCAAGCATGACTTACCCTTGGTAAAGCCATGCTGACTGCCCCTAATAACCCTCTTATCCTTGATATGCCTTGAGATGACACCAAGGAGAAGCTGTTCCATTACTTTCTCAGGGACACAGGTGAGGCTGACCAGTCTATAATTACCTGGGTCCTCCTTCTTGTCCTTTTCGAAGAACGGATTGACATTTGCTTTCCTCCAATCCTCAGGCACCTCTCCTGTTTCCCAAGACTTGGCAAAAATGATAGAGAGTGGTCCAACAATGGCTTCAGTCAGCTCCCTCAGCACCCGCGGATGCATCCCATCTGGACCCATGGATTTATGGATGTTCAGACTATTTAATTGCTCCCTAACCCAGTCCTCATCGACTAAAGCAAACTCCTCCATTGACCTGGCTTCATCTGGGGTCTCAGGGGTACAGGGTTCCCCAGGACAGCCTCCAGCAGAGTAGACAAAGAAGGCATTCAGCAATTCTGCCTTCTCTGTATCTTCTGCCACCAGGGCACCCACCCCATTCATCAGTGGACCTACATTGCCTCTGGTATTAGTTTTATCTGCTATGTATTTGAAAAAGTTCTTCTTGCTGTCCTTGACCCCTCTCGCCAGCTGTAATTCAAAGGAGGCCTTGGCTATCCGAGCTGCCTTCCTACATCCTCTAACAGCAGCCTTATATTCCTCCCAAGTGGCCAGCCCCTGCTTCCATGATCTGTAAACTCTCCTCTTCTGCTTGAGCATACCCAACAGATCCCTATTCAACCACACAGGCCTCCTGGCTCCCTTCCTCGACTTCCTACGTGTGGGGATGCTCTGATCCTGAGCGTGGAAGAAGCAATCTCTGAATGCGATCCAGCTCTCTTGGGCCCCTTTTCCTTCAAGCAGTCTTGCCCATGGGATTTCCCCCAGCAATTGCTTGAAAAGGCTAAATTAGCCCTGCTAAAGTCCAGGGTTGCAATTCTACTAGCTATTCTGTTCCTGCCACACAAGATGCTGAACTCCACCATCTCGTGGTCACTGCAACCCAGACAGCCCTCAACCTTTACTGCTTCGACCAGACCCTCTTTGTTAGTGAGGATGAGATCCAGCAGTGCACCTCTCCTAGTCGGCGCCTCCACCATCTGCATGAGCAAGTTATCATCAATGCACTGGAGGAACCTCCTGGACTGTGGCTGGCTGGCTGAATGGTCCTTCCAGCAAACATCAGGGAAGTTAAAATCCCTCACAACAATCAGGACCTGTGACTGTGAGGCCACTCTCAGCTGCGCATAGAAGGCCTCATCAACTTCCTCAGCCTGATCTGGTGGCCTATAATAGACACCTACAACAGTATCACCCCTGTTAGCCTGCCCCTTGATCCTGACCCATACACTCTCAACTCGCTCCTCATCCGCTCCTGGGCAGAATTTCGTACATTGCAGTTGCTCTCTCACATAGAGAGCAACTCCACCACCACGCCTGGCTGGCTTGTCTTTCCTGAAAAGGGCGTAGCCACCCATGACCACATTCCAGTCATGTGAACTGTCCCACCACATTTCTGTGATTGCCACCAGAACATAATCTCCCGACCGAACATAGGATTCTAAGTCCTTCTGCTTATTCCCCACGCTGCGTGCATTGGTGTACAGGCAGTTCAGGGAGCGAGCAGAGCACATCAGTTTCTCCCTAGGGGCACAGAAGACCACCTGGTCCTCATCCATTTTAGAATGCTGCCCCACTGGGACAAGTCCAGCTACAACCCCATCCCTCTTTGAGCCTAGTTTAAAACTCTCCAAATGAGCCCTGCTAATTCCTGCCCCAGCATCCTTTTGCCCCTGCGAGATAAGCCTTTCCCGTGTAACACTGTCCGGACTGGAGTCTTATAAAACCAGCCATTATCAAGAAATCTGAAGCCCTGCCTGTAGCACCAGTCTTGGAGCCAAACATTTATAGACTGAATTTTCCCATTCCACCCCACATCGTCACTTGAAGAGGGAAGGAGTGAAGAGAAGATCACTTGAGCCCCTGAGTCTTTCACCATCCTTCCCAAGACCTTGAAATCCTGGCACACCTGATCAATTGTTACAGAATGTACACAAAGCCGCTTGTTTTCAAATGATAGATGAAAGGAAATTAATTCCTGAATGTGAATCTCCAATGATGTTGCCAGTAAATCCAGACATGATGACTCCCTTAATAAGGGGACTTCCAGAGTCACTAAAATCTACTGGAATTAACCTTCAAAGGACAATCACACTAATGAGCCCAGTAGAAAGATTGGAAAATGCGATTAAGAGCCAGGGTAACAGAAGTGAGAGCCAGAGGGAAGGAACTAATACTAGCATGGATTCCCCTTTCGCTCCTCCCTCAACTTACCCCAGTCAACCAAATACTCAAAAGGTATGGACGTGGGTGGAAGTAGCACAAGAATTGATAGATTACAATAGGAAATATGGCCCAATAAAAATCCTAGAAGAGAGGTCGAGAGGAATCCATCATATTGAAATAAAAAAGCTGCCCCTCTCTGCCAACACTGCTGCTGTTACCGGTATCCCAAGAAAGGAACATCCATGCAATAAAACGGTAAAGGGAGAACAGCCTAAGGCCTGACAACAATGGTGGGGTTTGGGAATTAAAAAGGGAGTTCCCAGAGACATAATGGAAGGCTTACCCCTTGATAAACTTAGTAAACTAGCATCAAGGTGGCAAAATCCAAAAAGCCTTCACAGAATGTGAAAGAAATCCTACCTGTTATACCTTCAGCTCCCTCCCCTGTCGAGGATGAAAGTCTCTCCCAGAATCAGAAAAACTAGAACCTCCATTCCTTAGTAGTGGGCAGGGGAATGGGAGATGGATTTATATCTGACAGCTCACACATACCAAAGGGGGAGATTTGTTAATCACAGCTATAGTGGGCCCTAAGCATGCACCTGTAACTTTTTAAATTGACACTGTTAGCAATCAGGACACATAACCACGGGCGTAGTTATATGCGGTGCTTTATTTCAGCGTTGGGAAACCAGGGGTTCGCACCCAAAGCTGGCTTCAGCGGTCAGTTTAAGTTGCACAGTATTTATACAGTCCATTAACATACATTTTCATATATTCATTTAGGATCATTAGAATATGTAATAGTTACTCAACATTTATTGCAACATCGATTGCAACACCTTGGAATTACTTTGATCATGCGCAGTGTCCCCTGGTGGTCTTTCAGGGGGTCTTCAGGATGAAGTAAGTAGTCTTCATCGCTTCTGTCCTTTTCACCTTTGGGTACTGCACATGCGCACTACTCTATAATTGCATAACTTCTGACTAGCTTAATTTCCAGAGATACTGTGTATATTTCTTCTCATTCTAGGCATATTTGGGCTAAGATAAATGCTAGGTTGATAAGATAAGAATATACTCAAATCCCTTATTTGGTAAAACACGATATGCAAAGGATGAATCAGTTTTGCACCTGTTCCAGAAGGGAACATCTTGTAAAATTGATTCTATTACTAACATTTTCCCCCCTTTGAAAATGCTTTTCTATTCTTAGACAATGCATTTTCACCTCAATCAACTACTTAGATTATTGATTCATTTACTACGATTTGATTGGTAATTAGGCAGATGTGACAGTTCGAGTCGCGCTTCTTCATAAGCTGGAGGTTTATCAAATATAGGATGAACATAATTCCTACTCAGGACACTAAAAATGCGATCATTCCTAGCACTTGTTTGACTAATTACACGCTTAATACCTACATACAATAGGCAAAGAAGTACAATCACAATTGCAAGTACAACTACACTTTCTAGTAGTGAATGTAGGTGAAGAAGGCACTTTTCCTACCGAAATTCGGTAAATTGTTTGGGACAGGGCCACTGAATTTGAGAGAAAACTCCAATCCTGGTGGACTTTGGTAAACTTTACCTATAACCCCATCACGAACACAGCCACAACATTTGTGTTAACCGTACATAATGCTTCAACATACATAATTTACCCAATCATTGCATTAGGGCTGAACCACAACGGAACTATACTCTATCCTTTCAAGCATAGAGTATGGGCCCGAAAAGTAGATGAAAAATGGCAAACTGTCAATTTAGAACCTTGCATTGTTTGAGAACAGCGAGGATTCATCTGTGAAAGTAATACAATCAGTGCACAAGACATCTGTCTGGACACTGAGCAGAATGTTTGTCATTTTGAGGTTCATCCTGACAATCGAGAAATGGTATTAGTGTATATTGGCAAAGGTGGTGTGTGCTTGAGGATTGCTTGCAACTCTATATTAGTAGATATCTTTGGTGCCATCTCAAGGCATATCAGGGATAAAAGGGTCATTAGGAGCAGCCAGCATGGCTTTACCAAGGGTAAGTCATGCTTGACCAACCTCATAGCCTTTTATGAGAATGTAACAAGGTGGATGGATGATGGCAGAGCGGTGGATGTGGTCTACCTTGACTTCAGTAAAGCCTTTGACACAGTCTCTCATAGCATCCTCACAGCTAAATTGAGGAGGTGTTGGTCTAGACAGTAGAGTAGTGAGGTGGGTTGCAAACTGGCTTAAACACAGAAGCCAGAGAGTGGTGGTCAATGGTGCGGAGTCCAGTTGGAGGCCAGTATCTAGTGGAGTGCCTCAGGGGTCAGTACTGGGGCCAATATTATTCAATATATTCATTAACGATTTGGACGAGGGAATTGAGTGTACTATCAGCAAGTTTGCTGATGACACTAAGCTGGGAGGAGTGGCTGACACGCCAGAAGGCTGTGCTGCCATCCAGCGGGACCTGGACAGGCTGGAGAGTTGGGCGGGGAATAACCTGATGAAATTTAACAAGGGAAAGTGTAGAGTCTTGCATCTGGGCAAGAACAACCCCAGGTTCCAGTATAGGTTGGGAAATTACATATTAGAGAGCAGTGTAGGGGAAAGGGACCTGGGGGTCCTGGTGGACAACAGGATGACCATGAACCAGCACTGTGCCCTTGTGACCAGGAAGGCCAATGGCATCCTGGGGTGTATTAGAAGGGGGATGGTTAGTAGATCGAGAGAGGTCCTCCTTCCCCTCTACTCCGCCCTGGTGAGACCACATCTGGAATACTGTGTCCAGTTCTGGGTCCCTCAGTTCAAGAAGGACAGGGAACTGCTGGAGAGGGTCCACCGTAGGGCAACAAAGATGATTAAGGGAGTGGAGCACCTCCCTTATGAAGAAAGGCTGCGGGAGCTGGGTCTCTTTAGTTTGGAGAAGAGGAGACTGAGGGGTGACCTTATTAATGTTTATAAATATATAAAGGGTGAGTGCCACGAGAATGGAGCCAGGCTCTTCTCAGTGGCAAACAATGATAGGACAAGGGGTAATGGGATCAAGCTGGAACACAAGAGGTTCCACTTAAATTTGAGAAAGAACTTCTTCTCAGTGAGGGTGACAGAGCACTGGAACAGGCTGCCCAGGGGGGTTGTGGAGTCTCCTTCCCTGGAGACATTCAAAGCCCACCTGGACACATTCCTGTGCGACCTCACCTAGGTGTTCCTGCTCCAGCAGGTGGATTGGACTAGATGATCTTTCAAGGTCCCTTCCAATCCCAAACATGCTGTGATACTGTGATACTGTGAAGAAGCATAAGAGATGACTCCTGAATGGACACTGTGGAGATCTTCCCACCAGAGAATCCCAAACAACGACGGAGGACTGGCAGGACTCAATGGGCCTGGAGACCAGAGGGATGCCTCTGAAGCTCTGCTGGTGATAAACGCAATCTCACTTCTTATCTTTACTTTTTCCCTGTTTTTTTTCCCTTTTCTTACTCTCTATCGCATGCCGCTTTACGGGCAAATTAATAAAGTAACACTGTTTTATTGAATCATAACCCCTTGGCTTTTTGGTTGTCTTAATTTTGTGCTCTGAGATCAAGGTAAACGAACCATCACGAGCCCATCACTGAGTGGACCATGACAGCATACCCTCTCCTACCTATCTCTCGCTGTACAATCCCTGCAGGAGGTGGGATCCCAGCCAATATTGGCTTTAGGACCTTAAAAAAGGCCCTCTCAAAATAATTGGTTGTTGTCTTATGACCTTTTCAGCCTCTTATAGGCTTAAATTGACTGTAAAAAGGCCTTTTTTCACAAATCAAATCTCATTTTTCCGGATCTTTAAAGCTTTGTGAGAAGAAACTGATAGACTGGGTTGGGCCTTCAGGTCCACATTGCCACATGTATATTGACAGCCCATGAATGGCAAAACCCCACTTGACATGGAGAGGATCTGTTGGGTGTATTTGCCCCAAGGCCTGATGTACCCCAGCCTCAAAAATCAATAGTTTTACGCCTTCCTCATGGACAAGTGATCCAATGCCAAGAGGCCCTTTTCCATGTTAGATCATGTAGGGGTTGGGCTATGATGGAGAAATCTGGGATGTGCTTCCTCCAAAACACCAGCAAACCTACCGCATGTTGGAGTTCCTTCTTGTTTTCAGGCATTCTTACTTGTTCAAGGGTGGTCAGAGTTTCGGGGGGAATACACATTGTTCCGCCCCTCTGTTAGCAATCAGGACACATAACCACAGACGTAGTTATATGCGGTGCTTTATTTCAGCGCTGGGAAACCAGGGGTTCGCACCCAAAGCTGGCTTCGAACAGCTGATTCAGACCATACCTTATTATACAAGTTAGTCACATACATATTCATTTCACCCTTGACAACCATTAGCATATTCCACACCTATTCTAAAACAAACTTTCTATCTAAAAGATGCTACAATTATCAGTTATTTTCTACGGTACGTACTTTAAAAGAATATATCGTAAATCTATGTCCACCTGTCACAGAGGCACCCCGAGGCTAATTTAAGGGACAACAGGGTCCAAAACAACTTTTATTAAACCGGTGAGAAACAGGGTTTTAGCACTCCAAAAGTGACTTAAATATAGGTTCGGGTATCAGTTGAGGAAAATTATTAAGGGGCAGCAACTGGTACAACAGGCGGTCCACAGAGTGCATGCACGTGGCTTCACCCAAACCAATGCCGGAACCATCCCCGAGTCCCAGAGGAGTACACACTTGCCTGAACACGGTGCGGGATTATTCTTAATGAGATACAGGTAAAGCGTACACTCGCGATTCCGCGAGGGTAAATTTATAATACACTCGCAATTCTGCGAGGGTTAATTTACTTACACGTGCGAATGTGCACGGAATACTACACGTGTTTATGTGGAAGCACGGGAGGAAAATACACTCGCGATTGTGCAAGGATAAATTTATAATACACTCGCAATTGTGCGAGGAAATAAAGTTACACTCGCGATTCTGCGAGGAAATAATTTAAAGTACGCGTGCAAATGTGCACGGAATATAAATACACTCGCGATTGTGCGAGGAAATAATTTTATACGTGCTTATATTAAGCACAGGAAGTTACACGTGCATATGTGCATGGAATAAAGTTATATACTCGCAATCCTGCGAGGGGTTTTACTCACACACGTGACTGCAAGGCAAGCGGAGTCTCCATCCTGGGGAGGGGGGGTCTCGGCGGCAGCATCTTCCTCGTGCTCCGAGAGACCGGCGACAATGGGCCCAGTCTCGACAAGAGTCCCGTTTTTATACTGGTTGATCAGACCTGACTGTAGGCAATCTAGAAGCTTCTCCGCACCCCCACACCGTGTGTGGGGTGCCCCTGAAGCCTCCAAACATGCCCCACACGGGTCACAGGTGCCCAGCGGCTCACTGGCGCCTCGGCAATCCCTTCTCCTAATGGCCCTGGCCAGGGTGCTCTGGGCCAAACAAAAGAAGCTGTTAGCCTCAAGTAGCAGAGAGAGGGAGATGTGCCTACTCCCTCCACACTGAAGGAGGTGGGGGGAGAGAGGGGGGTTTGCATTCTGCCATACCACCTTAAGAATAAGGCTCGGTTACAGTTACCTGCCTTGTAAGAATATACCATAAATCTATGTCAGCTTTAAGAACAGAGTTTGGTTACTGATTACAAGAGTTCTATGGCTACAGGGCTGGTTGCTATCCTAATGTTAAACCAACTGTAACAAATTCAGCGGCCAGTAAAGGCCTTGTCCTGTTCTTCAGTTAAGGCCTGTCCTGTTCTTCAGTTAAGGCCTGTCCTGTTCCAAAAAGCCAGTGAAGGCCTGTGCCTGTTCTGTTCCATGAAAGAAGACATCTCGTAAGGTTGATTACTAACATTTGCTATCATCTTCCCCCCTTTGAAAATCCTTTTCTTTAGACAATGGATTTTCACTTCAATCATCTTCTTCGATTATTGATTTGATTGATGACTTGGCAAATGTGACAGTTCATAAGCTGGATGGCTGTCAAATACAGGATTAGCATAATTCCTACTCAGGACAGTGAAAATGCGATTAGTCTGAGCATCTGTTTGACTAATCATGCGTTTAATACCTACATAGAATAAACAAAAAAATATAATCACAATTGTAAGTACAACTAAACTTTCTAGTAATGAATGTACCCATCCTCCTAAATTTAAACCAAATGAATCTAGCAGAGCTCCTATCCAGCTCTGTTCTGCATCCTGCTTTTCCTTTTGCAGCTCCATCTCTGTTTGGGTCAGCTGAGAAATGTCCTTCTCGACCTCCAACGTTACATTTGGAATATGGATGCAGCAATGATCAATTCTGTCTTTCAAATATCCACAGACACCATTTTCTTTTAATAACATTATGTCGAGTGCCATTCTATTCTGCAAGGTCATTTTAGTCGTAGCCTCTAATTGAATATTAAGTTCCCGAAAACCTTTCTTAGTTATTCTGGCCAATCGATCCATTTGCCCGATCAATTTATCAATCATTTCTCTGTTTCTGTATGCCGCAATTGGTGCAAAGAAAGATTCTAGTGCCCAGCCGAATTTAACACTGCTTGATGGTTCGTGTCACACATCATCTTCATCTATTTCTCGTTTGTGCCTAACATGTAGAAGTTCTTGCCCATTTTTCAAGGGAGACTTTTTCCAAATAGGACATAGGGTTGGCAGTCCCAAAGTAATTTCCCTTACTGGTCCTGCTATTGGTAAATGCATTGTCCAGGTCCCATCACTTAAGGTCCAAACCAGATGTCCCACACTACCTATAATGCCTCTACAATCAATTCTATCTCCATCGATACCTACCTTGGTTCCTTCCTTTGGATCCAATTGTTTCTGACAAATGCAACCTGCAATTACTGCAACCTTAACGATGGATATAGGTATCTCCCTCATATCTGTCTGACAAGTTATTACTCGTGAACAATTCCACCATGGTACTGTTGTTCCTCCTGTTACATTGGACCACCGTACACACCATGGAAATGCTTCACTATATTGGTATTGTTGTACAATACTCAATGTCCACATGTTACTCCATGATTCAGTTATATTTTTATTACCCTGATCTTTGCATTCCCAGTAGGTCCGTTCAACCGTTCGGTTTACTACTTTGGTGGTCCATGTGTCATAATAACACCAACCTATGTGTTTGAATGGTCTGGTCGTTCGTATTTTAACCCATTTCGCCCCTGGTAATTTTAAACAATCCTCCCTTGGCCCTGGTGTTTTCCATTTTCCTTGTTCTTTTACCTTTTGTTCTGTTGGGACGACTTCTTGTCTAGTGCGGGATTCGCATGCTATTTTACCAGTTCTATTTATTTCTGGTAGGGTGGTAGATATTATTCCCCACTGTATTGGGTCTTCGGCTGATTTTGGAATTGGAAGGCAAGCAGTGATGCTACTGGTATTCTGAGTCAGTGCGAAATCTCAAATTAATACTATCATCAGATTCTCTGCCTGATTCTGTATGCTTTGTACCACCTGTGGTATCTGGGTACTTCCGTTATTGCCTACTGCTCTTCGTGGCCTAATTTGCGATTTCGTTTGAATAGTCTCATTTTCCCACTGTCCATCAGAGGCCTTGTGGAATAGAGTGGCACTTCCCTCTCCAGTTTTCAAAAGTACAAACACTCCAACCAACATCAGAATTCGGTAATGCAAACCAGACATTATTGCGATGTAATCTTGAGCGAGGTAGGACCCACTATCTGCGATTTCCACAGTCTTGGAACTCTTTTCACTCGGGTATAGTGTATCCAGGAGTCTACTCCAGCAACTTTGACTGCGGTGAATGTAGTTAGGAGTACTTGATAGGGTCCGTCCCAACGCTCTTTTAAGGGTTCTTCATTCCAAGTTCTTAGATACACCGTGTCTCCAGGCTCTATATCATGTACCGGATTCTCGAGCACTAGTGGGCGATTCCACACTAGTGCAGATCTGAGTCGATTCAATGTCCTGCCAGGAGACAACACATAATTGTACAAGTCCTGATTTCCTTTCACATGTACCTCTGGGTTTGGGTTTGGTGCTTCATATGGTTTGCCATACAAAATCTCGTATGGACTTACTGACATTCCACTCCTAGGTTTAATCCTAATACGCAACAATGCTATTGGCAAGGCCTGAGGCCATTGAATTTTTGCTTCCTGACAGATCTTGCTAAGTAGCCTTTTTAGGGTTTGATTCATTTTCTCCACTTGTCCACTAGACTGGGGTCTCCATGGGGTATGTAACTCCCACTTAATTCGCAAACATCTGCTGATTTCTTTTACCAATTGTGCAACAAAGTGTGGTCCCCTATCGGAGGATATCCCCAGTGGTACCCGAAATCTAGGGATTATTTCCTTTAGTAACCATTTTACAGTTTCTTTCGCCTGGTTGGTGTGACAAGGGAAAGCTTCTGGCCATCCTGAAAAGGTATCTACCCCAAATAGTATATACCTGAATCCTCGGGTTCTGGGGAGTTCCGCATAGTCTATTTGCCAATAATCCCCAGGTTGTATGCCTGTCTTTATTTTCCCCATTTCTATTTTTCTTCTTACTAAAGGATTATTTTTCAAGCAAATTTCAGACTTAGCTGTAATAGACTTTGCCATTGTTAACATCTGGACCGAAATAATTCATTTTCTTAAATAAGTTACCAATGCTTCTGCACCCCAGTGACACTTCTGGTGTTCCATCTGAAGTATTCCTCTCATAATAGTGGTTGGTACCACAACTTGTCCATTGGTGGTTACATACCACCCAGAATTATTCTTGCTGGCTCTTACTAGACTTGCCAATTTTTCATCTTCTGTAGAATATTTAGGTGGTTCTGAAGGTAATAAATCAATTGCTCTTACCTTCTGGGAGACAAGACCCACCATTGTCCTCACTTGCCGTGCTACTGACCGAGCTGTTTGATCAGCAAGCTGATTTCCCTCAATGATTTTTGATGTTCCACTTTGATGAGCTTTACAGTGCATTACAGCAACTTGTGATGGTTTTGAATGGCCTTAATCAGGTTCAGTATCTCCTCCTGGTACTTAATGTTTGTTCCTTGTGAAGAGAGCAGTCCCCGCTCTTTCCAAAGGGCTCCATGCACATGAACAACTCCGAAAGCATATTTTGAATCAGTCCATATATTAACTTTCTTGTTTTCGCTGAGTTCCAATGCCCTGGTTAAGGCAATTAACTCCGCTTTCTGTGCTGAGGTGTTTGGTGGTAAGGGCTTAGCCTCAATTACTGTCTTGGCAGTAGTAATCGCATATCCGGCATACCGCATTCCGCTCTCCACAAAGCTGCTGCCATCAGTAAAGAGTTCCCAGTCAGTTTCTGCCAGCGGAGTGTCTTTCAAATCAGGGTGACTTGCGTGGGTATATTCGATGACTTCCACGCAGTCATGTTCCAGGTCTCCTTCTTCAGTACCTGCACCCAAAAACTCAGCAGGATTCATTAGGTTAGTAGTTTTTAGAACAACATCATCTTGTTCTGTCAGAATTACCTGGTATTTCATCATTCTGCTTGGGGAAAGCCAATGCCCCCCCTTTTATTCCAGTACTGTTGTCACCATATGGGATACAAACACTTCTGTTTCCCATAGTTAATTTTCGGACCTCCTGGATCAGTATCACTGTAGCAGCTACTGCCCGTAAGCACGCCGGCCACCCAGCACTTACCGGATCTAGCTGTTTAGAAAAATAGCCAACAGGTCTTTTCCAGGATCCCAGTCGTTGGGTTAATACCCCCAAGGCAAGTCTTTGTCGCTCATGTACAAACAACTGGAAATCTTTGCTCAAGGCTGGCAGGCCCAAGGCAGGTGCCTACATCAAAACCTGTTTTAGCTTTTGGAAGGCTTCACGTTGTGGTTTTCCCCACATGAACATCTTATTCCCTTGTGCTTCGTATAAAGGTTTAGCTATCAACCCATAATCCATAATCCAAAGTCTGCACCATCCTGTCATTCCTAAAAAGGATCTTAATTCATGTAAGTTTCGTGGTTCTGAAATAGCACAGATAACATGCACACGGTTTGTACCTAATTTCCGCTGTCCTTGAGAAAGCTCGCATCCTAAATAAATCACAGTCTCGGATGCAATTTGATCTTTACTTTTCGATACTTTGTACCCATTCATTCCCAACTGGTTCAGTATTTCAATCGTTACCTGGATGCAGAGTTCTCGTGTCTCAGTCGCGATCAAAATGTCATCTACGTATTGTAGCAACAGGTACCGTTGTCGAGGGATTACGATGTGGCCTTTCGTAGTCCATTCCTCGAGTTCCTTGGCCAACTGATTTCCAAAAATAGTTGGACTATTCTTGAATCCTTGCGGAAGACGTGTCCAGGTTAACTGAGTTTTCCTTCCATTGTGTGGATTTTCCCATTCAAAGGTAAATAGCTTTTTGCTTTCCTGGTCGAGGGGTATGCAGAAGAAGGCATCTTTTAAATCAAGTACAGTAAACCATTTATATTTCTCCTTCACAGATGTTAACAAGGTATATGGGTTTGCAGCAACCGGATAAATATCCTTAGTGATCTGGTTTACAGCCCGCAAATCTTGGACTAATCGGTAACTACCATCGGGCTTCTTTACTGGAAAAATTGGAGTATTATATTCTGATTCACATTCCTCTAGAATTCCATATCTCAAAAACTTTTCAATTAGAGGAACTATTCCTAACCTAGCTTCTAGTTTCAGTGGGTACTGTCTCAACTGTACTGGCCTGGCATCTTCCTTCAATTCCACTTTTACGGGCTGGGCTGTTTTCGATTTCCCAGGTATGTCAGTCGCCCATACCGTGGGGATCACCGCCTCCTCCACAGCTTGTGGTATTTCTACTTCCGGGTTTTCTTTTAATAGCAGAATTTGTCCTACCTTGGATTCTGGAATTTTCATTACCAGGTTTCCATTCTCAAATGTTATCACAGCATCCAATTTGGTCAATAAATCCCGTCCTAGAAGGGAAACTGGACAATCTGGAACATATAAGAACTCATGGGTTAATTCCTTTTCTCCAAAACACAGATCTAAGGGTTGCAGGAATGGCTGTACTTCTTCTCTCCCTGTGGCACCAACAATCGTTGTTGTTTTATGACCTATTGTTCCCTGTAAAGAATTTAGCACAGAATAAGTAGCCCCTGTATCCACTAAAAATCTCACATCCTGGTCCCCTACTTGTATTGTCACCAGGGGTTCCTTATTCTGGGTATCTGTTCTTGTGCTGCCATATAGTCAGCTGTTATTATTACTATACTCCCCCAACACCACAGTTTGTATTGCATTCCCTGCTGCACTTGGTACCTGACTCGTGGAGCCCGGACGGTTCGGGCATTCATTTTTCCAGTGTCCTTCCTCCTTACAATAAGCACATTGATTTATACCAAGCTTTACAACAGGTGGTCTTAAAGGAGTTCCCTGAACATTCTGAAAAACGCGCCCTCGGTCACCTCTAGTTCCTCTGCCACGGACTTCCATTCCTATTCCCCTACCTTGCCCTTGGACCAGGGCCAACAAGTCTTGCTGAGAACACCTCGACTGTTCCTTTTCTCTATTATTAGAAACTTTCCAAGCTGTTTCTAACATAACATCCAGATCTCGTAATTGTGCCCCCTCCAATTCCTGTAATTTCTTCCGAATGTCATCCTGAGACTGTCCCAAAAAGATTAAAGCCAACTGAACCCTTGCTTGTTCTGTTTCAATATCTAAATCCGTATATCTCTTTGCAGTTTCTTTCAGTCTTTCTAAAAAGGCTGAAGGGGATTCATCCTTTTCCTGCCTAACATTATACAATTTTGACCAATTCATTTGTTTTGGCATAGCAGTCTGAACACCGATCAACAGCCAGTCCTGATACCTCCGGAGGCGAAGCTGACCACCTCCAGTATTATAATCCCACCGAGGATCCTCCTTTGGAAAATTTTCATCAACATTGCCACCCACTATTCCATTCCGAATATCCTCCCTTACTTTATCTCTTGCTACCTGTATAACCATATCCTTTTCTGTAGAATCCATTAAAGTGTCAAGAATCACTTGCAAATCATCCCAATCAGGATTATGTGTTTTAATTATCATTTTAATTATCCTTGCAACTTTGTCCGGGTTTTCCCGGTAAGGATCAGCTGATTGTTTCCAGATCATTAAATCTCCTGGCAAAAACGGGACTTTTACATAAACCAGCTCTCCCCCCACTCCTACCGCTTGTCGCAGGGGTGCTATTACAATTGGCAGTCCACCCCCCTTTTGGTTTTCCTTTCCTCTGTTCCTAGTCCTGTGGGATACTGGTGTAGTTGTTACTCCTTTTACACCGGTTGCTGCCCCCTCATCCCCACTGGAATCGATATCACTTTCAGTAAGACGCACAGGTGCCGAGGGTTTAAGGGATTTAGGTGCAGAGGGTTCAGTTTCTGAAGACGCAACGTCTAAACACGGCAGACCTAAGGCATTACCGCGGCTACTTTCTATTGCCAAACACGTCATGCATTTCTTTTCTGCCGTACAGCCCATACATTTATCATTAGTACCGCTCCTCCGGACTAACATTAACCCACATTCCTTCCTCCAGTCCTGTTTTTGTGCAAGATAGAAAAAGAGATCCACGTACTGTACCTCATCCCATTTACCTTCCCTTTGACAAAACCTCATTAATTTACTAATAGTTCCATGTTCTGAAGTACCCTCCAGCGACCACCATACTTCATTAGGCAAGTCATATTCAGGCCAGCAGCGAGTACAATATTCAATTAATTTCTTTTTCCTCATTGATTGTCCAAACCCAGCCTCCTTCCAATGTTTCAGCAAAGAGTCTAATGGTGACATCTTTCTATCGCTCATATCAACAGAAAAAGCGTAACACACAGACGATTAACACAGAAAGGTAACACACAGATAACTTTATCAGAACAACACTAAAGACGGATCAAATCACCAGTTTCAACAGCAAATACAGATCAAATCGCTAAAACTGTAGACCAGGTCCTGAACAGCATAGATAACCAGATCAGGTGAGCGCAAATAACCAGACCAAACCAGGTGCCGAGTATGCGGCGTAAATAACCAGAACCAGAACCAGAACCAGATGCCGAACCTGCAGAGGTTTCCCTCTGTCTAATGGACGGCTGCCTAGGCAATACCTCGGGAGCTCCCTGCCCAACCGAGCGTGGCTTTCGCCGCGTCTGACCGGCAGGCTACCGGATGCCTGACCAGCAGGCTACAGGACCAGAACAGAACCAGACCAGATTAGTACCCAATAATCCAGGTAAAACAACAGATAAAGCACCTTCTTACCAATCAGAGGTCCGTCGTGAACAGCGGAGAGCCGGTCGCGTCCGATGCACTCCCCAAGAATACCTCGGTGCTGGCCGGAGCAGGATCGAGATGCGATCCGTCTCAACAATGCCCGCGAGGTCCCACCTGGGTTGCCAAAATGTTAGCAATCAGGACACATAAGCACGGATGTAGTTATATGCGGTGCTTTATTTCAGCGCTGGGAAACCAGGGGTTCGCACCCAAAGCTGGCTTCGAACAGCTGATTCAGACCATACCTTATTATACAAGTTAGTCACATACATATTCATTACACCCCTGACAACCATTAGCATATTCCACACCTATTCTAACACAAACTTTCTATCTAAAAGATGCTATGATTATCAGTTATTTTCTACGGTACCTACTTTAAAAGAATATATCGTAAATCTATGTCCACCTTAAGAATAAGGCTCGGTTACAGTTACCTGCCTTGTAAGAATATACCATAAATCTATGTCAGCTTTAAGAACAGAGTTTGGTTACTGATTACAAGAGTTCTATGGCTACAGGGCTGGTTGCTAACCTAATGTTAAACCAACTGTAACAAATTCAGCGGCCAGTAAAGGCCTTGTCCTGTTCTTCAGTTAAGGTCTGTCCTGTTCCAAAAAGCCAGTGAAGGCTTGTGCCTGTTCTGTTCCATGAAAGAAGACATCTTGTAAGGTTGATTACTATCATTTGCTATCACCTCCACCAGATATCCAGGAACTTTACATCTGAGGATGGAGGATGCACTTTTTCTGTTGGGATCTATAGCCCCAAACTCTCCAGATGAGTGATTATTTCTGTTTGTGTCTGCCCCACCACACCAGTGTCAGGGCCACCAATCAGTATATCATCAATATATTGGTATACCTTAATTCCCTTTTCAGGGATAATCTGGGCAAACTCCTCTGCCAGTGTGTAGTGGGCGATGATCATTGAGCGGCAATATCCCTGAGGAAGGCGTGTAAAGGTATACTGCACCCCTTCCCAAGTAAAAGCAAAACGTTCTCTATCCACTTCCTTTAAGGGAATCATAAAAAACATATCTTTCACTTCAATAGTTGCTAAGATTAGGTGGGTTTGCTCCTGTACGGTGGGAATTAGTTCAGTTATGTTGGGCACAGCAACTGCTAAGGGACCAGTATTGGCATTCAGGCACCGATAATCAATTGTTAATTGCCATTTCCCGTGTTGTTTACGGACTAGCCACACAGGGGAGTTATAAGGTGAGTGAGTTGGTGTGGCAGTTACACTTCCCCCTTCCCCCCTCCCCTCCCCCGAGAACTGATGTGGCAGTTGCATGCACATCCCACTCTCCTTCAATGTGGCATGCACATCCCCCTCTCCTTCAATGGGGCAGTTAATGGCTTCTTTTGTGAGACCCCTGAGCCCATTGACCAAGGTGGTTAGGAGAGGAGGGGAGCGCAGAGAAGCCGAGAAGTTTCTGGGGCGCCCACAGCCACAGTAGGGGGGTGCAGAGAAGCCGAGAAGTTTCTGGAATGCCCACAGCCATATCTGATCAGACTATAAAATGGGATGCCCACCGAGGATCCCCTTTGTGTGGTCTTCTCGGAACCACAGGTCTGCCGAAACCAAAGAGCCCTCCCTTTAGACTGGGACGCCGTCTAAGGTAACTTCCCGGGACTGGGAGCACCTCACCTCCTCGTGTGGGTGAGTGATAACTTACTAGATATATCCTTGAATAATTCCTTGCCGGACAGGCAAGTGTACTCCTTGCTGGATAAGCAAGTGTATTCCTCACTGCATAAGCAAGTGTAATTCCTTGCCTAATTCAGGCGAGTGTAGTATCCTGAAGTCAGAGAGCTCTGGCTTTGTTTCTTGTGAGTGTGTGCATGTGCACTGTGGATCTCCGTTATTCTTATTTGCTGTACCCCAATAATTTCCTCAACCGATATACAAACCTGTATTTTATATTACCGGAGTGCTAACTAATTGTATAAACCCTTTTTCTAGTTGGTTGTTTTGCCAGACTCTTCCGGCCAGAATAACAGTCTGTTTTGGACCTTGTTGTCTGCCTAAAACTAATTTTGGGGTGCCTCCATGACAGCTGTGTTAGTAACAGAATCAGTTTTACAACATGTTCCCTTCTGGAACAGGTACAGGATGGGCCTTTGCTGGTTCTACCCTGGAGATCACTGGATCTGTTACAGTTGGATTAACATTAAGATAGCAACCAACCTTGCAACTATAGAATCTTTGTATAAGCAGGTAACTGTAACCAAGCCTTATTCTTAAAGTTGACATAGATTTATGAGAGCTGACATTTGAGCACCCGTGTCAACTAAAAAGGTAACTGGGGTCTTAAAGGGACCGAGAGAGAAGGTGATAGTCAAATCCCCCTTAGCAGTTTCTGTGAATCTTCCAAAATGAATCCACTGGCTATCCCTGGGCTCACTTATCAGGGGCAGCACATCTTGTTTCCCACTCCCAGGTCAATCAGATCTCTCCCAGGAGCAGTAGGTGTCTCAGGGACAATTGCTGTCCCCTCAGCTTGAAGAATCACCTTCATGCTCCCTTGAGCAGGCGGTTCATTTCCATGGAGTGTCTTCCATGTCCCGATAAGCTTTTCCAAGGACATGGTAGGCATTCCATCCATTAAATCTCAGGGAACTCCCATGTGTATTCCCTCAGCCCACAATAGGTTTCTCCTTGTCTCTGAGACACCTAGGGGAGGAGTTCGATTTCCCTGTGGCTCCACTCTCCACACAGCAGCTTTTGTTTTCACCACTCCCCCGATCAGACCCATTTTCCTGCCATAACTGATTAGTTCCTGAGCCACGTCCCCCCAAGTCATGGCCTGGCCGCTTTGAGAACTGCGCCTTCCACCTTCCTGTGGGGTTAGTGTGTCCCTTAAGCGGTCTTACAATTGCACTGCATACAGTTTCAGTGAGTCAGGAAGACCCCAGATCAAGGGGGTCATCCTTTCAGGGTCTGCATTTAACAGCGTTGGGGAAGGCTGTAGGGGAACCAGGCGTCTGGTGTGCATGGCAGGTAGACTTCTGCAAACTTTCAGTTAGGTGATTTATAGTGGGGGTTTCAATGCACACTGGGTCTCCCCTTTCTAAAGGGTCCAGCCCCCCCACCCAATAGGCAGCTCGTTGAGTTAATGACCATGGCTTTCTGTGATCATTAGTTGTCAGAAACACTCCAGGCCCCCAATACCCTTGTGCTTCCTCTTCTGAAAGCTGAATTCGGTGTCCCTGTTAGCAATCAGGACACATAACCACGGGTGTAGTTATATGCGGTGCTTTATTTCAGCGCTGGGAAACCAGGGGTTCGCACCCAAAGCTGGCTTCAGCGGTCAGTTTAAGTTGCACAGTATTTATACAGTCCATTCACATACATATTCATATATTCATTTAGGATCATTAGAATATGTAATAGTTACTCAACATTTATTGCAACATCGATTGCAACACCTTGGAATTACTTTGATCATGCGCAGTGTCCTCTGGTGGTCTTTCAGGGGGTCTTCAGGATGAAATAAGTAGTCTTCATCGCTTCTGTCCTTTTCACCTTTGGGTACTGCACATGCGCACTACTCTATAATTGCATAACTGCTGACTAGCTTAATTTCCAGAGATACTGTGTATATTTCTTCTCATTCTAGGCATATTTGGGCTAAGATAAATGCTAGGTTGATAAGATAAGAATATACTCAAATCCCTTATTAGGTAAAACACAATATGCAAAGGATAAATCAGTTTTGCATTGCATAGATCAGTTTTGCACCTGTTCCAGAAGGGAACATCTTGTAAAATTGATTCTATTACTAACATCCCCCCCCCATTAATGAAATACTCCAAACATATTGTCAAGGTTTGATTGCAGGGTGACAATAAACCATGGCAGATGTTTAGTTAACCCCCTCTTCCCCCCAACCCCCCCCTTTAATCCCCCCTCCCCACTAAATAAAGGTGATTGGAAGGGAAAGAAGGACAGAGAGAAGAGAGTTGGAAAATATTAAAAATGTTTTACTAATGCTACTAATAAAATAGAGAATATAATACAAAATATACAAACACAATCTTGAAAATCCCGACAAAGTTCAGCACTGCTCCAGCAGCAGCAGAGCGTGCTCCCCGGCTAATTTCCAATTCTTTATCTGGGTACAAGGGTTTAAAACCTTGTTTTTCAGCCATTTGTGCTGAGCTGGTAAATCCAGGGTCACTGTCCAGAACAGAGTCAAGTTCGATCTGGTCATTTGAGCCCCGCACATATTCTTCCAATTCAGGCCATAAGATTTTTTTCTCGGTCTCATGCATCTGACAGAGTTGCAAGGAACTGCTGACTGTTAGTGCATTCTACAAACTGGTCCTGTAGGACCTTTATCATTTTTTGCTCGGTTTGTTTGTCCAGGTGCCTGGACCTCTGAGCTGCCACCAGGGCCGCACCCAGCACAGCACATACTATGGCTTTTCACTTCCCTCACCACAGCTTTTTCTCTTTAGCAAGTTTAGTAATTCTTTCCGCCACTGCTTTTCGGTCATGCCAATTACTATCAGCCATGGCTCGCTACTCCTTGAACCTCTCTCAGCAAAAATGTTGAGAGGTCACCTCCAAACTCTCCTCGCCTCTTTCCACGAGGTAGAGAGCTGGTACTCCCTGTTTCCCAAAACTGGGGAAGCAGCCGAGCACAGATATATCACAGATATATACAAGGTAGAGAGTTGGTACCCCCTGGATCTCTCCTGGCTTGTATAGCTGAGAGATCCTTTCCCAGCTCCCCCCGCCTCTTTTTATGAGGTTGGTGACTCCTAGTGGACCTTCTAAGAGAAGGGGACCCTACTTGCTATCCCAAAACGATGTCGTGTCCTGCCCAGAGCCATGAGTTGGGGGGAGGGAGAGGTGACTCAGATTTGTGGGTCCCCCCAATTGGAAAACAGTACACACAGTACTTAAGGTCTATAAAAAAAAAAAAAGCAATTTGCAACGTGGCCCAATTTATAGATGATTCAGCGGCAGAAAGATTTACCTTACTTAGGTCTAATTAGTGAATAGCTTAACAGAGAAGGGATTTACATAAAGGAGTTTGCAGCGCAGGTAGGGTTGTGAGCCTTATGTTATTACACCACTCACAGGAGGAGAGGCAAAGAAATAGGGATATAGGAAGAGAAAAAGAGAAGGAGAGAAGAAAAGAGCAAAGAGAAAGGAAGAAAGAAAAGGTGAGGGATCCAGCCACTCTTAATGCTCCGCAGCATGGATGATGGGACTTGTCTGATGATGTATGGCCTCCGGTGTCCCACGGAGTTTGTAGTTCTGGAGCGTCCTCCAGTGTCTGGTCCAGTTCCCAGGGCAAGGCTGGTGGGTGTAAGGGTCCTCAGGGTAGTGGGTTCTCTGCCAGTGCTGGTTTAGGTGAGCTTTTTATAGCCCTCTGGGTCGCTTGCTTGCATAAGTTTTCTTTTGTCTTCTGCAAAGGTGTTATTGCAAAAAGTCAGGGGTGGGGGGGTGGGGGGTGATTGCGAAAAAATGACAAGTTTTGAGCCATTTTGAAGAGTCTCAGCTTTTCCTTTTATGCCATGCTGGGTGTATCAGAAGGTGGGGCTATGTGCCTTCCGGCACGTCCCCCACCTCCAACTGTCAGCCAGCCAGCATTGTCTGTGGCCCCTTAGTGAACTGTTGGGATGTAAATTCCAATTCACCTTATCACCTTATCCTGAGTGACCCATCTCCTGCTACCATGTTTGAGACATGATTCCTTTTAGCCTTTGACAATCCTGGGGCTGGAGGAACCGGTTTTTGGCACAATGTTTCAGACAACTCTTTCCAGTCTCTGACAGTACTGGAATTGGGAAAGCAGCAGCCAAGTCCCTCAGCCTGATGTTCTATTCCCTAACAGTGGGCAGAGACCAACGGGCACTGAACAGGGTTCCAGCAGCAGGAGGAGTCCCAGGCTGGAGGAGGCAGACACTCCTAACATCCCTTAATAGTTTCATAGCCAACAGGATGTGGTCAAATTGTGAGTACTCCCAAGATTACCCATATATAATTCTTATGTGATGAGGGGACTGATATTTTGCTAATGTGCCTAGCATTAAATTTTTAACCAACATTTTGAACTTTAGTTCAAAAAAGTACCTGGCACCCAAACAGAACCTGTGCTAGTAAATCCTTGGGTTAATTGGATTAATTGGGTTTAAAAGATGTTTACAGAACATTAGAAAGACAATAGGAGGTGTTAATGGCTCAAGCTACAGACCTAGTGACTAGGATTTGTAGTTTGAGAAATGACAAGAGAGGCTTACCAAAGTATGTACAAGACCTCCTGTACGTAACAAATCACTTCCACCTATGAAATAAATAATAATATTGACAATAAAGTAGGAGAAAACCTGAGAGGATCAGGGTAAGGTTGAACTCTCTACAAATCGATTTTCCATTTTTCTGAAAAATCAAGTAGAAAAGGTAAATTCACAGTGTCCCGTCCCAACAGATGGGATGAGGGATGAGTTAACTCTGAACGCAACACATGCCCTGACTCAACAGATGAGATCAGGTGTGAGTTAACTCTGGGTAAATCTGCGCGGCAATGCGAAGTGAATGACAGACAATCACTCCGGGGGTCCGATTATGAATTTACTAAAAGTACATTGTCGTATACAAATTACAGCAATCAGTGACTTGGCAAAAGTATATTATAGTACCACAAAACTTATCAATACATTGACAGCAAAAACCCTTCTAAAAACGATGGATTGACAACAATTAATAACTGTAATGCAAAACTTAACAAGACTTTAGCAGCAGAACTTACAATGATATTACTTTGTATGTTTAAGAAAAAGGAAGAGAGAGAGAGAAGAGGAAAACTAAGATATCAGAAAGAGAAAGGGAGAGAGAGACAGAGACAGAGAGGGAGAGTAAGATATCACCACTCCACAGGTACATCGGTCCCCCGACGACCTCTGGAGGGGGGGACACATTGAAGATTTACACGCCGCCAACCTGTATCATACATGAGGTTGTTTTATAACCCAGTTCATTTACATGCGAGATAGGAGAAGGCGGTTTGTCTCCTCCCTCTGCTCGTTCTTCATGCTAATTAGGAAGACTCTTCTGGAAATGGGTCTGGGGTCTTCAAACTAGGGGAAAGTTCACGGTATTGACCAGAAGTGAGTTGTCTTGCCTGTCAGGGGTAGCTGTTGGTTCGTGTTTTGTTCTCGTAGTTGGTTGTCCGACAGATGGTTCATCTCTATCATCCCAATTAGGCCATGAGACCTTTTACAGCAACACTGTTAATTGCCCTTATCTTCCAAGGTGTCTGCCTTCATGGCCATAAAACTTCGGGAAAGATAAGATGAGGTGTCATCTATCGCTTCCTCCCAAAGTAACAAATACCAGACGTTTAAGACATAACAAGGTCTTTGTTCTGCTAAGCATGGGGGGAGTGCTTCAAGGTTGTCACACACAGTTGCAAAGGAATGGTTTCATCTTAGAGAGATATAAACGTGGTAGAGCTGACTGTTACAAAGGAAATCAGTGAATTATGGGGGAACAAATATCACTTAACTCTGTAAATAATGAATCTAGTGGAAATGCAAATCTCCTTAGACAAAGGCATACCATCCCGCTTGTAAACAAAAGGTGGCTGGACAGGACAGTGTGTCCAGCTCAAGACTCCACCGAAATGGAGCAGAAACGTGAACGGGTCTCTGTCTCTGTCCCCAGGTGGAAAATCCGACTCTCCTTAAATATGAAGCATGACACTAATGGCTTGGAATATTCTTACTGATCAGTCTGGATATCAGTCAAGGTCTACCTCATCTATGCTCCCCTTCCTAGCTGCCTCACACCTGGAGGCAGAGAGCTCAGAAAAGTCCTTGGCTCCCAAACAACAACAACTAAGATAACAGCAAACTCTTACATTATCTTTGTTCCAACTGAAAGACACTGGTCCTTGAGAGAAAGGAAACTCACAAATGAGTTTGCCCCCTCCCAGACTACATAGAGGATTTGCTTGGCAAGGGTCAGATTGATTAGTAGATCCTGCTAAATTTGCATCCCAGTGCTTGAATGTCCACCACCCATCACTCTCAGTATAGTTTTTAACAGTTCATTGTATTGTTAAGTCTTCCAGGAGGTTGGTGTGTGATAGGGGATGTGATCAATGCTGTGTTCTTCATTCCAGGTGTCTATGAGGTTGTTTTGGAAATTAGTTCTGTTGTCTGATTCAGTTCTTTCTGGGGTGACATGTCATCACAGAATTTTCCTTTCTAGGTCCAGGATGATGTTTTGGGCAGCGACATGGTTTGCAGGGTATGTTTTAAACTATCTGGTAGTCACTTTTACCATGGTAAGCACGTAGCACTCACCTTGGCAGGTTTATGTCGATGTGATATAATTGATCTGCCAGGCCTCTCCATATTGATATCACAGCCACCATTCTCTGTGCCAAAGAGGTTTTACCCACTTGACTTGCTTATGGTGCATATTTCACATTCATGGATGACCTGTGTGATGGTCTCAATGGTAAGGTCCACCCCTCTATCACAAGCTCATCTGCATGTTGCATCTCTCCCTAGATGTCCTGATGTGTCATGGGCCCACCTTTACAGCAATGTTTTCTACCCCAGCAGCAATGCAGTGCAACAGCCCAGATGGATTTACCTCTGTGCTGCTGCCTTATCTGCATCCATTGTTGTTGCCACCTCCAACAGGGCATTTGCCACCATCCATTAGTCAATACAGAGTACTGGCCACTTTTCTTGTTCGGCAATCTCTAGGGTCAGCTGGATGGCTTTCACTTCTGTAAAGTTATTCAATTTGCGCTTTCCTTCAAAAGTCTCTGCAACTTGTCATGTGGGGCTCCATACAGCAGCTTTCCACTTCTGATGGTTCTCCCAATACAACAGGACCCATCAATAAACAGAGCATATTGCTTCTCATTTTCTGGTAATTTATTATACAGTGGGGTCTCTTGGGCATGAGCCACCTCCTTGGGCAATGCTCAAAAATTTTCTCTTCTGACCAGTCCATGATCTTTTCCTGAATTCCTTGGTAGTTGGATTTCCCCATTCAAGCCCATCGTGTGATCAATGCTATTCACTCCACATAGTGTTGGTCACATGATGCATAGAGAGGCCCCTTCCTTTGAGCATCCATCACATCACAGGTAGCCAAGGTGCCAAGAGAAGTTGTACCAACCGTTAGAGTAAAATATATCACACTGGATCCAACAGCGTGAGAGAGGCAAGACTGCCACCACTCCATGTGCCCAAGTCCAACCAGTCGTAACACTGAAAATGTATTCCCAGCAGGCACACACTAAAAGCACACATGTATACTACAGATACAGGGATATACAGATACACATGACTGGCCACACAGATCACAGACAGACACTCAGAGCACCCACACGAATACAGACAGCATCAATGGCTTCATCCTGCTCCTCTCGCTGGCTGGACAGGATGGAAGTCCACTAGTGAGAATATATATATACGTATGTACAAGGTGCATGCCTCCAGCAACTGGTCTCAGACACTCAGCCTGCTCAGTGGCTGGTCCCTGGATCCCATTCTCCCCAGTTGCTGGCACCTGGAAATACTAACCCCTGAGGCCACAACCTCACAGTTGCTGGTACAGATATTCTTACACACACACACAGCTGGTCAGGAGGACTTTCTGGGTCCCAACAGCTGATACCCCTCCATGTTTTTGCCCTTAGACACATACAGGCATTCTCACACCCAGAGTTTACCAGGACTTCCCTGGTCCCGTAGTCAGCCTCCCTGTGTTCTCACCCTTAGAAATATACAGGCAGTCTCACACCCAGAACTGTCTCTAAGGGAGACCCCCTCTATCCATTGCTCCCAGACCACTTCACCTATTCACCAGTTTGTCTGGCTTGATCTTTGCTAGCAATCACACACTCGCACACTCACTCCAGTTGCCAGCACCAAGGACACACAAGCTCTCCAACCCGTGGTCTTGTTAGCAATCAGGACACATAACCACGGGTGTAGTTATATGCGGTGCTTTATTTCAGCGCTGGGAAACCAGGGGTTCGCACCCAAAGCTGACTTCAGCGGTCAGTTTAAGTTGCACAGTATTTATACAGTCCATTCACATACATATTCATATATTCATTAGGATCATTAGGATATGTAATAGTTACTCAACATTTAGAGCAACATCGATTGCAACACCTTGGAACTACTTTGATCATGTGCAGTGTCCTCTGGTGGTCTTTCAGGGGGTCTTCAGGATGAAGTAAGTAGTCTTCATCGCTTCTGTCCTTTTCACCTTTGGGTACTGCACATGCGTACTACTCTATAGTTGCATAACTGCTGACTTGTTCAATTTCCAGAGGTACTGTATATACTACTTCTCATTCTAGGCATATTCGGGCTAAGATAAAAGCTAGGTTGATAAGATAAGAGTATACTCGAATCCCTTGTTAGGTAAAACACGATGTGCTTGAACATCCTTTCAGGGACAGTTTACAAAACTGATTCATCCTTTCAGGAACATTTTGTAAAATTGATTCTGTTACTAACAGTCTGACCCTAGTTACTAGCATTCAGATCCCTGTATACACATATGCACACAAACTAGAGAGTCCCTCACGCAGGAAAGAGTTAAAAAGCAATTTAAGAAGAAGATAGGACAGACTGTACTGATCAGACACAAGACATAGCCAGACAAGCTGTAGTGGGTTGACCTTGGCTGGCCATCAGGTGCCCACCAAGGTGCTCTATCACTTCCTCTCCTCAACTGGACAGGGGAGAGAAAATATAATGAAAGGTTCGTAGATCGAGATAAGGACAGGGAGATCACTCAGCAATTACCATCATGGGAAAAACAGACTCAGCTCGGGAAAATTAATTTAATTTATTGCCAATCAAAATCAGAGTAAGATAATGAGAAATAAGAACATATCTAAAACCATCTTCCCCCCACCCCTCCCTTTTTCCTGGGCTCAACTTCACTGAATGGTATATCTCCTCCCCCCAAGCAGCACAGGGGGATGGGGAATGGGGGACTGCAGTCAGTTCATAATGTTTGTGTCTGCTGCTCTTTCCTCCTCACCCTCTTCCCCTCTTCCATCCTGGGGTCCCACCCACGAATTTCTCCAGGTGTGGGTCCTTCCCATGGGCTGCAGTTCTTCACACCTCCACAGGACCACAGTTCCTGCCAGGAACCTTCTATCAACAAGAAAATCAACTAACTTCATAGAAAATTACCTGAGTTCAGCCAAACCAACACAGGAGATCATTCAGGACAGGAAAGATGGCATGCTGTGTTGGCTTGCTGGATGCCAAAACCAACTCAGGTTGGATTATCATTGCACTTGCCTCATTCCTTATGAGGTTCATCCTCCATTGGTTCAGGTGGCTCCTGCTGTGGTACTTTTGACATTCAGTTGAATGAAATTATGCGACAATGGCATTATAGAACTCAAGTCATGGGTTATTTTCCCCCAGGGTTAAACGTCCTGGAGGTACATATCAGATATCCCCATCATCCCTACCAAGTACACCCAGATCCTTGAGCAAAAGCAGTCCCAAGAAAGGATGTGGTGGGTTCACCTTGGCTAGCGGCCAGGTGCCCACCAAGCCACTCCATTGTCAACATGACAGGGGGAAGAAAATACAATGAAAAGCTCGTGGGTCAAGATAAGGTCAGGGACATCACTAAACAGTTACCGTCATGGGCAAAACAAACTCGACTTAGGAAAATTAATTTAATTTATTGCCAAACAGAGCAGGAAGACATGAAAAAAAACCAAACAAAACCAAAAACAAATCTAAACCCACCTTTCCCCCACCCCTCCCTTCTTCTCAGGCTCAACTTCAGTACTGACTTCTCTACCTCCTCCCTCGAGCAGCACAGGGGAATGGGGAATAGGGGTTGCAGTCAGTTCATAATGCTTTGTCTCTGCCATTCCTTCCTCCTCACACTCTTCCCCTGTTCCAGCATGTGGTCCCTCCCACTGATATAGTGAACTAACACTTAAAGAGTTAACCACATAGCAATTGCCTAGCTTAGAGCTTTCTGTAACTTATTGTATGAGAAACAGGGGCTTGCTGACGACTTCACGGGCCTTGCAAAGATAAAAAAACCCAGCTGCATCCTTGGGTGAACAAGATAATGGGAGTCTTGGGTGAACAAGAAGATAAGCCAGTTCTAACCAGTTCATCAGTTTGAGCCCTGGCCAAATCAGCATACCAGGCTGAAGGTTAAAAGTGCAAGCAAGGAAGACTGTGGGCTTTCATCCAAAAGACCCTGGCCCATGATCACCAGGTGGCACTGCACAGGCACAACTAGGAGGGGCTAAAGGTAGAGACTATGAAAATGTTTTCCCGGAACTCATTGTAATAAGAACTGCCTTCTCAGGGACAGGTTATGAATATGTATAGGCGTTCCTATAATTTTAATGAATATGTAATACTTTACAGCATTTAACCAAGTTGGCGGCTGCTGGGGATTTGCCACACTTTGGAGGAATTATCCCCATGTGTGCCCACCACTGAATAAACATACCTTCTTTATAACCTCACAGGTTGTGAAGTGGTTTCCGCGTGTCACCACGGGATACAGTCTTTCATTAACTGCTCCAGCATTGGTCCTTTCCACAGGGTGCAGTCCTTCAGGAATGGACTGCTCCAGCATCGGTCCCCCATGGGGTCACAGGTCCTGCCAGCAAACCTGCTCCAGTGTGCACTCCTCTCCACAGGGCCAAAGTTCCTGCCAGGAGCCTGCTCCAGCGTGGGTTTCCCAGGGGATCACAGCTTCCTTAGGGTTCATCTACCTGTTCCACTGTGGGGTCCCCCATGGGCTGCAGCGTGGATATCTGCTCCAACATTAACTTCCATGGGCTGCAGGGGGACAGCCTGCTTCATCATGGTCCTCACCATGAGTTGCAGGGGAATCTCTGCTCTGGTGCCTGGAGCACCTCCTCCCCCTCCTTCTTCACTGACCTTTGCATCTGCAGAGTTTTGCTCTCACATATTCTCACTCGTCTCTTCTGGCTGCTGTTGCACAACAGCTTTTTTTCCCCTTCTTAAATATGTTATCACAGAGATGCTACCACCGTCACTGATTGACTCAGCCTTGGCCAGTGGCGGGTCTGTCTTATAGCGGCTCTATCAGACATAGGGGAAGGTTCTAGCAGCTTCCCACAGAAGACACTCCTGTAGCAACCCTCACTACCAAAACCTTACCCCGCAAACCCAGTGCTTAGGCTCACCTCAGCCTCCAACAGAGACAACCGTTGGGATCCCCCTGTCAGGATCCCTCTCTCACTCCAGAAATCCAGATGGGTTCCACCTCCTTGTACCCTGATGGCATTAGTGTACACTACACTGGTGTCCACCAGAGCCTTATACTCCTGTGGACCAAATGTGCCAGGCCACTGAATCATCAAGAGTCCAGTAAATCTGGTTGTCGCTTTCCTCTGACTGGCTGGAGTCAGAGACCCTCTGTTCCTGGTCAGAGCATTCATTACCTGACTCCTGTAACTGCAATGCAGAAGTTTCTTCATCAGGACCAGAAGTAGGATCAGCTCTTCTACTGTGTCTGGGGAATTGCTCAACAGGAACCGGAGCAGTAATCTTCCTGGATGGAACCTTTTTGGTCACTATTTTCCTTTGCAATTCATGTACGTGAGCTTCTAGGTTCAAGGTAGGTGCACTGTCCCACTTTCTCACGTCCTCCCTGTGGTTCCACAGACAGAACCATAGAGTGGCATGTAGCATGCGCCCGTGGTTCCCTTTTCCTTGAGCAGGAAAAGGCTGACTCCATATGGTAGTCAATAGCTAAGACACCAGCCTGTAGGGGTGAGGAGGAAGAGTCATTCTCTTTGAGTCTGTGGATCTGTTGGAACAGTTTCTCCACAGCTGAGATGCAGGCCCACAGGTTTGGAGAGGAAGAGAGATCCTCCTCAAACTGCCAGAGCTGACAGACCAGTCTATGCACAGTTGATGCCTTGATGTCTGTCCAGTCCAAGGTGCTAGCATACGACGTTAGCATGTTCCATACAAACTTCCATCACATGGACCACATGCACTGGATTTCATCCGGAACTTTTGAGACCTGATTGTTGATCAGGTTCCTGAAGAACACCTTCACCACTAGTTCCCTCAGATACTGGATGCCTTCCTCAATGGTGATCCGCTTGCCTTGGTAGTTTACAAAATCTTCCTTGACACAATACCTTGATTTCGTGCTTGACAGGAGTTGCCTCCAGAGGCTGAGGATATTTAACTTCTTACTGAGTGGTTATAGAGAAGAAAGAGCCAAGCTCTTATTGGAAATGAAAAGAACAAGGGGCAATGGACACAAGCTGCAGCAAGGGAAATTCTGGTTATATGCAAGGAAAAAAATTCTTCAGAGTGAAGGTAGTCAAATATTGGAACATGCTGCTAGAGAAGTTGTGGGATCACCATTCTTGAAGATATCAACAACTTTATTGGACAAAGACTAAGCAAACTTATCTAATTTTGAATTTGGATCTAACTTCAAAGCTGGCTTCATTCTCCAAAGGCTCCTTGCAGCCTAAAATAATCTATAATTATCTCTGTATTTTCCAGGTAGTTCAAGGGAGTGTATATTATTTACAGTTAAACACGTTAACCTTGCAGTTTACTATGGATTAATAGCTTTGATTGTGTCAGTATAATTATATTAATGGAATTTTCTTAAAGTAATCCAGCATTCAACCCAACAATTGCAGCTAAATGGTTAACCTGTTAGAGTTTTAGTGATTCTTTCAAGTAACCTATGAGCTACAGCAAATTCTTATCCCACGGCCCCATGACCTCTGCTTGAATTACCACCTAGCTTCCTCATCTACTCCAACTGCACAAGGAAGACATTGCTAAACTTGTGGGGTATGAAGACTAGTGAAGTGTTCTGTAGAAGACAACTACTCAGTGTTGACTTCCAAATGTGGAACTTGTGAGTTTTGTGACATCTAAACCGTTCATAGAATGGCTATTTTAAATAATATACTGAATTTTAAAAGAAAATTAAATAAAACCAACCATTATTTCATTTTTGAGAGGAAAGTTGCAAAGTTACTACAAGACTCTTATGGTTTAAACACCTCAAGTTGGTGGTCTTACTGAGAGCTGCAAGTACCATGTGGCATTGTATCCCTGTCCTCAAATTCCTTTATTAGTTTCCTATATCTTGCTTCACTAAATATGCAATCCTCCAAACAAAATTAAAAAAAAAAAATCTAATGGTTTTGATTTTGCTGGGTCTCCTGACCTTGTTTTCTCCAAATTTTCTATTGCTCCTTCCTCATAAAGGTATTCTCTTCCTGCTTTTCCTTCTACTCCCACTATTTTGCACCTCTGGCAATGCTTTTCCCCTAAACATATATGGTATAGAATTACAACGCGCAGTTAATAATAATTCTTTCTTGTTCCTCTTTCATAAATTTACTTCTTTCTTTTTTCCCCTTCATTCCCATATTAAAATTGTATATTTTTCCCTTTAGCTTGTCATATTAATCTTGAATTCAATAACGTACAGAAATACATAAATAGTACTATAATATCTAAATAATATCTAATTGTTAAGCACTGTTTTGATGTATAGAACTGTGTATTTATAATCTTTGTAATCTCTTAATTTTCTTCAACTGCAGCATAGAATTATCTATACATTAAAAAAAAACTTCATTGGGGCCAAGCGATTCTCCCTCCCATGAAATGTGGAACATTAATTATGAGAAAGATGCAATACAGGCTCTTACTGCTTCTGAATTTGTAATGTAATACATTGTCTACTGTTTCATAGGTTATGCATTAGGAACCCTCTTATATCTGTTGTTAACAAATTTAACATGTATTTGCATGTACTTAAAAAGGTATATTCGTGATACAGATTTTTAATGTGACAGCATGATGAACAATTTCCTTCAGATCACAGCAAGCAAGCAAGTCAGATAACAGCCTGAAACTATTTTGTACTTTCCCTGGTACATGATGTGCCTACCATGCCAAGACTGAAATTATGCCATGTAGTAAGAGAATCATAGAATCATAGAATGCTAGGGATTGGAAGGGACCTCGAAAGATCATCTAGTCCAATCCCCCTGCCGGAGCAGGAACACCTAGATGAGGCTACACAGGAATGTGTCCAGGTGGGTTTTGAATGTCTCCAGAGAAGAAGACTCCACAACCTCCCTGGGCAGCCTGTTCCAGGGCTCTGTCACCCTCACTGAGAAGAAGTTTCTTCTCATATTTAAGTAGAACCTCCTGTGTTCCAGTTTGTACCCATTGCCCCTTGTCCTATCATTGGTTGTCACCGAAAAGAGCCTGGCTCCATCCTCATGAGACTCACCCTTTACATATTTATAAACATGAATGAGGTCACCCCTCAGTCTCCTCCAAGCTAAAGACATGCAGCTCCTTCAGCCTTTCTTCATAAGGGAGGTGCTCCACTCCCTTAAATCATCTTTGTGACTTTGCGCTGGACTCTCAAGCAGTTCTCTGTCCTTCTGGAACTGAGGGGCCCAGAACTGGACACAATATTCCAGATGCGGTCTCACCAGGACAGAGTAGAGAGGGAGGAGAACCTCTCTCGACCTACTAACCACCCCCCTTGTAATGTAATCCAGGATGCCATTGGCCTTCCTGGTCACAAGGGCACAGTGCTGGCTCATGGTCATCCTGCTGTCCACCAGGACCCCCAGGTCCCTTTCCCCTACACTGCTCTATAACAGGTTGTTCCCCAACTTATACTGGAACCTGGGGTTGTTCCTGCCCAGATGCAAGACTCCACACTTGCCCTTGTTATATTTCATTAAATTTTTCCCCACCCAACTTTCCAACCTGTCTAGGTCACGCTGGATGGCAGCACAGCCTTCTGGCATGTCAGCCACTCCTCCCACTTTGGTGTCATCAGCAAACTTGCTGATAGTACACTCTATTCCTTCATCCAAGTCATTGATAAATATATTGAATAGTACTGGTCCCAGTACTGACCCTTGAGGCACTCCGCTAGATACAGGCCTCCAACTTGACTCTGCCCCATTGACCATGACTCTCTGGTTTCTTTCCTTCAGCCAGTTCAGAGTCCACCTCACTACCTGATCGTCCAGACCACATTTCCTCAGTTTATCAGCTTCTGCACCCCACAAGGGCATATTGTTTACTCATGGTCGACCTGCTGTCGACCAGAACTCTGAAGTCCTTCTCTGCAGAGCTGCTTTCCAGCAACTCCACCCCTAACCTGAACTGGTGTCTGGGATTATTTCTCCCCAGGTCCAGGACCTTACACTTGCCCTTATTGAACTTCATTAGGTTTTTCTCTGCCCAGTCCTCCAGCCTGTCCAGGTCTCACTGAATGGCAGCACAACCTTCTGGTGTGTCAGTCCTTCCTCCCGGTTCGGTATCATCAGCAAACTTGCTGAGGGTGCACTCAGTCTCTTCATCCAGGTCACTGATGAACAGCTTGAACAGGACTGGACCTAATACTGACCCCTGGAGAACCCCACTAACTACAGACCTCCAGCCAGACTTTACACCATTCATCACAACTCTCTGAGCTCTGCCATCCAGCCAGTTCATGATCCATCTCACTGTGCATTCATCCAGTCTGCACTTCCTGAGCTTGCCTATTGGTATAAGTTCCTGTTGATATAAATGAGATTAGATTTAAGGTCAAATAATACAACTTTATTCAGCTAACTATAAAACAAAATAATTAAGATAAAAATCTTTGGTAGTTAAAAACTGATCTGGACATTTGGGTATGTCCTGGTTTTGTTAAAAACAGGACCGGTTCTCTTTTAGTGATTTTTCTTTCAGCTAAGTTCTTCTAGGTGGCTGTACTTTTCTGAGTTTTAGCCTGCATATGTTTCCTAGGATGCTGTACTCGGTGCTGATAAGAGACCAACGGAATGCTGAAGAAGCTCATGTTTAGATTTATTACTATGGTAGCTAAGAAAAGACTGATAAGTTTTCCCATGTTCCATTGTGAGAGGGGCGTGTTTGAGGAGGGGTGGATGGAACAGGTGACTAGAATTGACCAACGGAAGTATTCCATCCCATAATCGTCATACCCCCTATATAAGAGGATGTTCGCGAGGGTCAAGCTCTCTTCGACCATGGCCGGCATCTAGACAGGACCCTGTCTGTCTGCCTGTGATTCACAGGCCTCAGGCCCTGCATCCCTGCAACCAGGTTCTGGTTTGCTGTGAAGTCACATCCATTACTTCCGGGGGCCTGAGCTGCACCTGCTGGAGCCACGCCAGCTCTGCACACCCGGCTCCGTTGCTGCTGGAGTGATGCCTACTCCACATCAAGCACTTGAAATTGGTTTTGTATATTTTGTATATATATTCTCTATTTATTAGTAGTATTAGTAAAACTCTTTAAAACTCTTCAACTTGAAGTCTAAGTCTCTCTCCTTTCCTCTTATCTTTCTTATCATCTTTCCGATCTAAAGGAAAGGGGTGGCAGGAGGTAAAGGGGATAACAGAGAGCGTCTGCCACGGTTTATTACCGCCTTGCCTTAAACAGTGACAGATTTAATTGGTGGCCCGTACGGGGAAAACGAGACCATACAGAGAGAGTGAGTGTATGGGGATGAGATAAGAGAAACAGTGACAGGTTTTATTGGTGCCATGACTTGGATTTGCGTGAGAAATCATGACAGATTTTATTGCACCGAAGCAGGGATGAGGTTTTGACTGAAACGGGCTATGAGCAGTATCTGAGAATTAATGTAAACAGCTTACCGGGTAGCGTAAGTGAAAGAGCATTGGGCTTTGATGTGTGTGGCCTGTGTTTGAATCCTCTGATGGGAGGAAACTTTGGGAAACGATAGATCTGTGTGCTTTACCGGTCATAAAGTAGACTGTGGTTTGAGTTTGTTTCTGATTTTCAAGGATGTTGTTGCAAATCTATTTGGATTTAATAATGCCTTTTTGGGGGTTAATTCTTCTTGTTTATGTTTTTGTGCAGAACATTACTTTTGGAAGTAAAGATGAAATTGTTATAATAGCTGTGGTCCTGGGTTGTGTATCACTGATTTATGTGATTTTAGTTAAGTCCATGATGTATTTCTACTCATTGTTATCATACTTTGGGAGTATGCATTTTTGGAATTCTCCTGTAGAAGCAGAAGAAATTAAAGAGACCTGTGCCTTTTGTTTTCTCACTTTCAGGAGTGAGATTTTAGGAGAGCTATTTAACTATTCTCTGCCTGTGTCATTAGAGCAAATTACAGATGCTTTTGGGAATTCTGAATATCCATGGACCTTTGAGCGAAGCTTGTTGGTATTATTGGGTCTCTGGAATGTGTGTCAGTCTTTGCTAGTGATAAAACTAAGGACTGTAGCGATTCTAACTCCTGCGGCAGGAGTTACCGCTTTTAAAGCTACAACATCCATGACAGCTAGTGCATCCTCCTTGACAGACTCTGCAGCAGCTCCACTTCCTGACTTTGATAGAGCAGCCACTAAAACTGCAACGTCAGTTTCTGCATCTACTCAGACCCCCACAACATGTAATGTGGCCATTCAGACTTCAGCAGTATTGGTTGCCCCAACAATGAGGAAGCAAAAGAAAGCATAATTGGAATCCATTGTGGAGGAAGATGAGGAAGAGGAAGCAGAGGGTCCTTCTGCCACAGAGCAGGGAGAGGTTGTTTCTGGAATAGAACAAGGTAATGATGAAGAACAATCAGAGGAGGAAGAAGAGGGCCCTTCTACAGCTCCTCCCATAGCCCTTTCTAAACTCCTTCCACCACTATCCCAGGCTACTACAGCAAAGTCACCAGCGGGTCCTTCTAAAACAAAACGACCAGCAAAGGGCAAGCTAATAGAATGCTCCTTATCTCTGAAGGAGCTGAGGACTGTGAAACAAGACTTTAGCTGTCATGAAGGTGAGCCAATTGTCACTTGGCTCATTCAATGCTGGGACAATGGGGCTAATAGTTTGGACTTAGACGGTAGTGAAGCCAGTCAGCTGGAATCCCTGGTCAGAGATGGTGGCATTGATAAGGCAATTGCAAAGAAGAAACAAAGTCAAAGCCTCTGGAGAAGAATTTTGTCGGCAGTAAAATCAGGTACCCTTTCAAAGATGAAATCATATGCCGCCCAATCAAATGAACTACTATGGAGAGAGGTATTAGGTATTTGAGAGAACTGGCTGTGCGAGAGATAATTTACAGTGACCCACAGACAGTTATAGATCCTGATGAAGTGCCATGTACCCGAAGTATAATGCAGAAATTTGTGCAGAGCACACCACCATCTTACACCCGCATTTTAGGGTTACTCACCCTTTCAAAGGACGATCTATCAACTGTGGGTGAAGTAGCAGACATGTTGCGGCAGTATGAAGACACTCTTCTCCCCTACAAGCCTGTGTCGCAGCTGTGGAGAAACTGTGTGACAAACTGTCCAAGAAGGAGGACAGATCCTACTCATCACATACACAGGCCTGAGCCACAGCTGTTGGGAAGAGATACCCTTCTGCAGCATCAGCCCGAGAGAAATGCAACGTCACGAGGTGAATTATGTTTTTTTCTGCATGACCAGGGAGAAGATATGAGTAATTGGCATGGCAAGCCCACTGCTGACCTAGAGGCAAGAGTACATGAGTTGAAAAAGAAAGCTCCGAAGAGAAAAGTTGCTCCAGTTTCCAGTGGGAGGCTTTCCAGACAGAGTAGGAGGGATTCTTGTGTCTCCCTACCAGAAACTGTGCAAAGCACCAATTAGTGGGACCCTGCCTCCAGCCAGGTAGAGGAGAGGGACAATGACAACAGAGCTTATTGGACTGTGTGGATTCGGTGGCCTGGTACATCAGAACCACATGAGTATAAAGCCCTGGTAGACACTGGTGCTCAGTGTACAATGATGCCATCGAATCATAAAGGGTCAGTATCTGTCAGTATTGATGGAGTGACTGGGGGATCTGAGGAATTGACTGTATTAGAGGCTGTAGTGAGCCTAACTGGAAAGGAGTGGGAAAGGCACACTGTTTTGACTGGTCCAGATGCTCCGTGTATCCTTGATATAGACTACCTAAGGAGTGAGCATTTTAAAGACCCAAAAGGGTATCGATGGACCTTTGATATAGCAGCTGTAGAGACTGAGAACATTAAACAGCTGTCTAAGTTGCCTGGTCTTTCTGATGACCCTTCTGTTGTAGGACTGTTTAAGGTCGAAGAGCAACAGGTGCTAATTGCTACCATGACGGTGCACAGACGACAATTTCACACCAACCGAGATTCCCTGATCCCCAGTCATAAACTGATCCAACAACTAGAGAGTCAAGGAGTGATCAGTAAGACTCACTCACCTTTCAATAGTCCTATATGGCCTGTTCCAAAGCCTAATGGAGAATGGAGACTGACTGTAGATTATCGTGACCTAAATGAAGTTACACCACCATTAAGTGCTGCCGTGCCGGACATGTTAGAACTCCAATATGAACTGGAGTCAAAGGCAGCCAAGTGGTATGCCACAACTGACATTGCTAATGCATTTTTCTTTATTCCTTTAGCAGCAGAATGCAGGCCACAGTTTGCTTTTACCTGGAGGGGTATCCAGTACACCTGGAATCGCTTGCCCCAGGGGTGGAAACACAGCCCTACTATCTGCCATGGACTGATCCAGACTGCACTGGAACAAGGTGAAGCTCCAGAGCACCTGCCCCATTGTGGCAGGACATTGCTGCATGACTAGAGAACCTGACTGTAAAAGTACGGCATGTGGATGGCCATGTGCCTAGAAGTCGAGTCACTGAGGAACAACAAAACAACCAGCAAGCAGATCAAGCTGCTAAGATTAAAGTAGCTGAGATGAATTTGGACTGCCAACATAAAGGTGAACTTTTTCTAACTCAGTGGGCCCATGATGCTTCAGGGATTCAAGGACAGGATGCAACATATAAATGGGCTGAGGACCAAGGAGTGGACTTAACCATGGACATTATTTCACGAGTTATCCATGAATGTGAAACATGTGCTGCAATCAAGCAGGCCAAAAGGTTAAAGCCTGTGTGGTATGGGGGGTGCTGGTTGAAATATAAATATGGGGAGACCTGGCAGATTGACTATATTATACTCCCTAGAACATGCCAAAGCAAGCGCTATGTACTTACAATGGTGGAAGCAACCACAGGATGGCTGGAAAAATATCCCGTGTCTCATGCCGCTGCCTGGAACACTATTCTGGGCCTTGAAAAGCAAGTCCTGTGGCAACATGGTACTCCAGAAAGAACTGAGTCAGACAATGGGACTAATTTTAAAAATAGTCTCATAACCAACTGGGCCAAAGAACACGGTATTGAATGGATATATCATATCCCCTATCATGCACCAGCCTCTGGGAATATTGAATGACATAATGGTTTGTTAAAAATTACTCTGAAGGCAATGGAAGGTGGAACTTTTAAAAATTGGGAGAAGAATTTGGCACAAGCCACCTGGTTAGTTAACACCAGGGGATCAATCAATCGAGCTGGCCCCGCTCAATCAGAGCTTTTACATACAATGGCAGGGGATAAAGTCCCTGTGGTGCATGGAAGGAACATGTTAGGAAAAGCTGTCTGGGTTATTCCTGCTTTGGGTAAAGGCAAACCCATTTGTGGGATTGTTTTCACTCAAGGGCCTGGATGTACTTGGTGGGTGATGCTGAAGGATGGTGAAGTCCGATGTGTACCTCAAGGAGATCTGATTCTGGGTGAGAATACTCAGTTTCAAACTGTATGAGGGAAATTGCTGCATGGCACTAACAGTGTTCCATAAGTGTCTTTCAGGTTGATGCAGTGGTGGTGATGAACCCTGAGCTAACCTCATCGAGTGGTGTCCAGTAACTTGCCTGAGACTGATATCTCTGTCTTACAATTCCTAGACACAAACTGCATCAGATTGCACATCATCTCTCCTGCCTAGAGAGAGCGGACTGCTGTGATAGACTTGCACTCATGAACTAGTGATATACATATTTGTGTGTGTGTGTGTATATACATTTGAAGACAGGCAGAAAGCAGTAGTGATTAGGGTATGACTCAAATGGTATGGAACGAGGGGTGGAATGTCCTGGTTTTGTTAAAAACAAGACCGGTTCTCTTTTAGTGATTTTTCTTTCAGCTAAGTTCTTCTAGGTGGCTGCACTTTTCTGAGTTTTAGCCTGCATATGTTTCCTAGGATGCTGTACTCGGTGCTGATAAGAGACCAACGGAATGCTGAAGAAGCTGGTGTTTAGATTTATTACTATGGTAGCTAAGAAAAGACTGATAAGTTGTGAAGGGGTTTCTGTTAGATGGAGATTTATTGTTGAATTAGTCAGGCCCAAAGGAATCTCAAGGCCACTTCAAAAAGCTGAAAACAGGACCTGCTGTTGGAGAGAGGCATTTCTACAATAACAAAACCTCAACATGACGTAAATCAATGGACCTATCATCAGTGAGACTCCAGCGCGTGGACAGCTCATGAACATAGATAATATCCAATCAGTGAATGCATGCTTGAAGCTTGGACGCGTGATCAGAGAATAGTTGCATATATAAGGAGGCTTGTTTCTATAATAAATGGTTTTGCATGATTCACATTGAATCGGAATGCTGAGTCCTTTATCGTTCCAACAATAAGTTTTCCCACGTTCCGTTGTGAGAGGGGTGTGTTTGAGGAGGGGTGGATGGAACAGGTGACTAGAAATGACCAATGGAAGTATTCCATCCCATAATCGTCATACCCCCTATATAAGAGGGTGATCACGAGGGTCAAGCTCTCTTCGACCATGGCCGGCATCTAGACAGGACCCTGTCTGTCTACCTGTGATCCACAGGCCTCAGGCCCTGCATCCCTGCAACCAGTTTCTGGTTTGCTGTGAAGTCACATCCATTACTTCCGGGGGCCTGAGCTGCACCTGCTGGAGCCACGCCAGCTCCGCACACCCGGCTCCACTGCTGCTGGAGTGACGCCAACGCCACATCGAGCACTTGAAATTGGTTTTGTATATTTTGTACATATATTCTCTATTTATTAGTAGCATTAGTAAAACTCTTTAAAACTCTCCAACTTGAAGTCTAAGTATCTCTTCCTTTCCTCTTATCTTTCTTATCATCTTTCCGACCTAAAGGAAAGGGGTGGCGGGAGGTAAAGGGGATAACAGAGAGCGTCTGCCACGGTTTATTGCCGCCTTGCCTTAAACTGTAACAGGGTTTAATTGCAAAAATGAGTATAGTTCATTTTTACAGCAGTAAAACCTATGGGCTGTAATATTTTTTGGCAGATTTAAAAAAATACTACATATTTATCTGTTAAATCCACTTCTATAGACATCGCAATATTCTCCTGATATTGCAGTTCCCTTGCATAAGGTGTGACGGATGCACTCAACCCCCATCCTCCCTGCCCAAACCAGCAGCAGTTTCATACAGACTCCAAAGGAGGCAAAAGCCTGAGCTGTAGCCAGGTCAGGAACTCCTTTTAGGAAATACACAAGGAAGTAGAACAACACACTGAACAATGATAAGTTGTGGGTGCAAGGAGTCTCATGCATACCTTTCCCACTGTATGCAATTTGACTATGAGCCAATCCCTTTTTTTCATAAATGCAACAGCCTGGGTGAGCCTACTTTGAGCTCTCTCTGCTGAACAAGCGTGGCTGTATGGCGATAATCTTTTACTACTCACGGATCACTGGATAAGCTCAATTTAAGTTTCATATTAATCATTTAGCTTAAGTAAATGCATATTAAATAGAATGAATCACTTAGAATTATAAGGTCATGTGATTTTTAATATACTGTCTGCCTCACGTTACTTTTCTGAAATCTTAAACTGTGTGTTGTAAAGTTCTGCTCATATTCATCAAACTTTTATCTACTTAATGAAAACAAAAGCAGCCACCAACCATCATGGATACCTGCAAGATAAGGCTTGTTTTGCACTTTGCTGAGCAAAATAGGATTCATTCAGACAAGACACCACCTTCAAGACTGGCACAAAGTGATTATGGACGATAAACAATGTCTACAGCTAAACAAAACAAAGGCTTGTCTGAGGTCAGAGAAAGGATCCAATGAGAAGCAAGAAGACCCCAGACTCAAATATTGCTATTGGACTGAATTTTGGTGGGAGGGGTGGGTAAATAGTCTGTAAGGGTATAAATACCCAGGGACTTCCATGCTCAGCTCCACACTTCTGCGAAGGCACCCAGCTCGAACTGACGCTGCTGCTGTACTACTCCATTAAATTTTTTATTTCTGCGAACTTCGATGCCTGAGAGTTTGCTTCGAGAGACCTAGGATCCCATCCTCATCATCAATGATCTTCGATGCCTGAGTGCTCACCTTGAGAGAACTAGGATCCAGAATTTGGAGTGACCTAATCCCAGGCCCCTGGAGGTGAGGAAAGCAGGTTGAGATGCGGAATGATGAAACTTTGAAATCCTAGCCAAGGGATATAAAGAATCAGGTGTGCACATATAATCCTTTGGCCATAAACACATATCCCTTACCCTGTATGTCTCTTAGACTGAGCTGTTTATCAAGTCTGGCACTAAGTTTGGATCCAGTTGCACCTAGAGTCCTCTCTGAGAAGGAGTTTAGAAAGCAAGTGGGTCCATTCTGAACGTTGTGACTCAACGGGATAGCCTCCCTCTACCCTTTCACATCTGCTGTCTGTGGGGGACTATGGTGGGTCCTTGGATTCCCTGACAGGGCATGGGAACAGAAATTAGCCTTGAAGATATTAAGGCCTACCCGTGAGAAAGATGGGAGTAAAGGAGTATCTGGAGATGTTAAGGATGTACCCGTGAGAGAGAAGGGAGTAAAAGAGTAACACTGATGATAGCAAAATTAGCCAATGAGATGTTACTGCTGTAACTTGTAACCAATAGTGAAGAGACACATGAACTGGTAAAACTGTATAAAAATGCACTTGTAGCAATAAATGGCATCTACTACTTTCATCCTGGAAGAACTTGGTCTATGTCATTTGTCCGTCTCAACCATGACACCTGTCCCCATAGAAATCACTCTAAAACAACTCTCTCCAGATTCTGCTTGGCATATTGCCTCCAATCAGTAAGTAATAGAGTGAACCTTACCATCAAACTCTGTTAAGTTGCACTTTTCTTTAAGTCATCTAAACACTGCTCTGTGGCAAACAGGACCCTAAATCCCTCATTCACAACAAATTGACTTAGTCGGCAGGATGGCAGGTGATATCACTGGTTACTTACGGCAATATGGGATGAGTCTGAGTCCTAAATTCTCAGAATGGGCTCATGATAATTGGCATGATTGGACTCATCCACGGCATAAGGTAGTTCAAAATGACATATTGTTCACTTCAGTATCAGATAATTGTCAGAATGCACATGAAGTTAATTGCTATTGCTGTGCCCTCAGTCCTCCTTTTCATTCAGACTGATCTTCCGTCACATTTTTCTTGAGTTGAGCCTGGACATTGTAATAAATTTTGGAACTCCTAATATATCTCTTCACTTGCCCCCGCCCAGTGATACTGGTGTCAACCACCTGAGCATCTCTTTTTTAAGCAAAATGAAAACATTCTGTCTTCACTTTTCTCCTTGCAAACAACATTTCAGTAATATTTTTCCTATGATTTTCACCTTCTTTCACTCTTCAGCATGTTGCATATTATTTGCTGTACTTTTATCACTACCTTTGGCCTTGAAATATATGGTATTTGACAAAATAAATATTTTACAAACATCTAAATGTATCCTCTGTCCCCTGCACGACTAGTCATAGAGTTTTACCTAGTAATTTCCTGTCTGGGCTGCATAATTTGTGGCTAAATCAGAACATCTTATTTAGAGAGATGTTCAGACTTGCACTTAGAGGAAAAATCAACCCCCATGTTCTCAGTTTTAAAAGGCTGAGCCTCAGAATCAGTTTGTCAAGTGTCAATTTTCTTTATGTAAAAAGCACACAGCTCTGTTCTTCATAGAATACAGGCTAGAAGCTCTGGTGCCGGCGCATTCCGCAGCAGAGTGCTCTAGTGCAGTGTACAGAGGGGTTTCCTGAACTGGGGAAACCTATGGGGGAGCCAAGAGTCCCGTCAGGAGCCCGTAGCTCCCGTGACAGCAGCTGACAAGACCTGGGTGGGGCCAGGAGCATGTGTAAAAGAAACTCCTAGGGAGCACTAGTAACCAGGAGCACCATGAACAGGGCAGGCAAACAGGGTGTGGCATGACAGCAAGGGCGTTCATGCAAAAGGGTGCTGTAACTCTGCCAACTTGACCAGGAAGCAATCATATCCACGCTGCAGAAGGTCAAGGCCATGGCCTCTCTAAATTCTGCACCCGTCCCTTCTGCTTATGGCTGACATTAGGAGAGGACCTTGCTAGTTGTCCCTGTGAACTGAGGCCTAGTGAGAGACTGAATCCAGCTCCAGGTTGGCTACAGAGTCCAATCCAGGACTTTGGGTGCTGACTCTGCAGTTGCTGAGACTTTCAAGATTGGTTTTGTATATTTTGTATTATTTTCTCTATTCTTATCACTAGCATTAGTAAAACATCTTTAATTTTTTTCAACTCTCTTCTCTGTCTTTCTTTCCCTCCCGATCACCTGTCCTTAGTGGGAAGGGGGGAGAGGGAGGGGCAAAAGGGGGAAGTGGGGGGGGGAGAGGAGGTTAACAATACATCTACCAGGGTTTTATTGTCACCCCACAATCTAAACCCTCGACACGCAGCTTCCCAGACAGAGCTCTGATGGGAACATGCTGGCACCCAGGTGTCAGGCTGCAGGGTATGCCCTACTATTATGCCAGTACTGGATGGCAGTAGTGAGTACTTTGTGCAGGCACCTGTGGGAGGTGCACCCAGATAGAAGAACTCCTCTGCTTAGTGGCAGAGCTCTGGAAGGAGGTGGGTAGGTTGAGGAGTATCAGGGAGTCTGAGAAGGAGATACACTACTGGAATCACATCCTACCTTCCCTGAGAAAGGCACATCAGGAAGATAGGATGCACAATACAGGATTCCCTATCCTCTCTCCACACGGCTGAATGTGGTGACTCAAGGGATAGGGGGGGAATGGTGATAAATTCCTGTCCCACAGAACAGCCACATCTCCTCTGTGACTACCTCACCTTTCCAGGTGCCCTTGCATAATAGGTACGAGGCTCTGCAAGTGGAACCAAACAGTGACAAGGAGGACTGTCCATCTAGGTCGGAGGTGTCGCCAAGGTTAAGTCAGCCTACGCCCTGCATCAAACTACTTCCATAAAGAAAAACAGGTCATTGCCATAGAAGACTCTCTTCTGAGGGAAACAGGAGGCCCAGTATGCTGACCTGACCGACTTCTTAGGGAAGTCTGCTGCCTCCCAGAGACCCAGGTTAAAGATGGGAAAACTTCCTACCCTGGTACGACCCTTGGATTATTATCCATTATTGATTTTTCAGGTAGGCAGCAATCAAGTTGCAACAGGAAGTCCAAGGGCAATCAAGAGGGACTTCAGCGCCTTGGGATGACTGGTTAAGGGATCAAGAGCACAAGTAGATTTCTCCTTTATCCTTCCAGTTGCAGGGAATAATAAGGGAAGAAACAGGAAGACCCAGCAGATCAATACCTGCCTTCTAGCCTGAGTCTCATGGGCAGAATTTTGGGTTTTTTGAACATAGGTCAGTCTACATGACACCAGGTCTGCTGGCAACAGACAGGGTACAACTTTCTCAAAGAGGGAAAAGGATCTTTGTGCAGGAGTTAGCAGGGCTTATTGAAAAAATCTTTAATCTAGATTTGAAGGGGAAAGGGATAAAACCAGGCTCACTAGAGATAAGCCTGAAGGTGGCACGCCAATGTCTGAGGGACGGTGTGCTAGCGAGGTCCTTCAGTCTTATTGCAGTTTAACCTGGGCAATCTAACCACAATAACCTCTTGCTCACTCCACCCAACCCCCAAACAGGGGAGACAATCAAAAGGCAAGGGAGAAACTTGTGGATTGAGATAAACACAGTTTAATAAAATAAAAAACTAATACTAATATACCACTACTACTACTACTAATATATTTAAAATGGAAATAGCATATAAAATAAAAGATATGCAATGCAATTCCTCGTGAACTCCTTTGGCACCGAGCAGCCAGTCCCAGGAAGAGAGCACCCTGATCCTGAACAGCTGTTCCCAGGGGAAGAGAGGAAAAAAAGTCAAAAAGGCAGAAAGGTCCACTGCAAAACAGTAGAACAGCAAAAGGCCAAACTAAAGGAACTCTCAAATGGAACTCAACCAGAATGAAGCAGAACTAGAATGGGTCTCTGTCTCCATCCCTCTAGCCAGAAAGTCCCGACTCTCCTTAAATACGAATCATGACACCAAGGGCATTGAATATTCTTATTGATCAGTCTGGATGTCATTCAAGGTCTGCCACATCTATTTCCCCCTTCCTAGCTGCTTCACACCTGTCAATGTTTATTGCAGGGTGACAATAAACTGTGTCAGATGCTCTCTGTTAACTTCCTCCCTCCCCAGACCCCCCCCACACTAAGGAAAGGGAATAGGAGAAAAAGAGAGAGAGAGAGACTTGCAAGTTGGAAAAAGTTAAAAATGCATTACTAATGCTACTAATAAAATAGAGAAAATAATACAAAATATACCAAACCAATCTTGAATTTTCCGGGGCAGCTCAGTGTTGCCCAGTGGAGCCGGCTGATCCGGCAGCTGCAGGGCAGGCACCCGGAATTCTTGGGCTGGACTCCACAGCAGACCGGAACTGGATCCAGAGATGCAGGGTCTGGAACCAGGCCTTGGATCTCAGGGACATCAGGCAGGGTCCTCTTTAGATGCTGGCCATAGTCAAAGAGAACGGGACCCTTGTGATCTCCCACTTTTATAGAGTGTATGATGTGGATGGGATGGAATACTTACTTGGTCAGTTTTAGTCACCTGTTCAGTTTGCCTCTCCTTGCAAATACGCCTCTTTCACTTATGGGACGTGCGTTTTTATCAGCGACCTTGCATACCATTGATTCTGTTTATCAACTCCTCTCTGCAAAAACATGCAGCCAACTTCAGAAAAGTGCAGTTACTTAGAAGAACTTAGCTGAAAGGAAAATTCACTAAAAGAGAAACTGGTCTTGTTTTTAACAAAACCAGGACAACACCTGGAGGGAGAGAGCTCAGAAAGACCTTGTCTCCCAGACAACAACTAAGATAACAGTAAGCTCTTACATTCTCTTTGTTCTAACTCAAAAACACTGGAAAGTTATTTGAAGAAAAACATGAACTCTGTTCTGGGGTGTTATCTTCTTGTTCTCAAACTAAATTCAAACAATTACCATGCTATATATGAAAAAGAAAAGTTTCTAAATGCATGAAGAAAATTAACTCGCTTTCAGTCAAACCAGCACAAGTCTTCTCCATGATGTGTTGATTACACTGAAACACATTTGATATGTCCTTATATTAATGCACACAGCATGAGGAATAAACAAGAGGACCTGGAAGCTTTGGCCCAGTCCCAGGGCTATGACACTATTGGCATAAGCAAAACCTGGTGGTACAAGTCCTGTGACTGGGGTGCCATGACGGATGGTTATAGACGCTTCAGGAGGAATAGGCAGAACAAGAGAGGCAGGGAGGTGGTGCTGTATGTTAGAGTTGGATTCTATGGTGCTTAGAGTTGGTGACAAGAAGGTTGAGAGCCTTGACTTCCCCAAGGATAGTGGGACTGGCTGTTCGGTGCGAACAGAGTTCATGAGGAATTGCACAGAGTATTTTTCCTTTTATATTACAGAATCACAGAATCACAGAATGTTAGGGATTGGAAGGGACCTCGAAAAATCATCTAGTCCAATCCCCCTGCCAGAGCAGGACCACCTAGATGAGGTTGCACAGGAAGGCGTACAGGCAGGTTTTGAATGTCTCCAGAGTAGGAGACTCCACAACCTCCCTGGGCAGTCTGTTCCAGTGTTATGTCACCCTCACTGTGAAGAAGTTTCTTCTCATATTTAAGTAGAACCTCCTGTGTTCCAGTTTGTACCCATTACCCCTTGTCCTATCATTGGTTGTCACTGAGAAGAGCCTGGCTCCATCCTCATGACACTCATCCTTTACATATTTATAAACATGAATGAGATCACCCCTCAGTCTCCTCTTCTCCAAGCTAAAGACACCGAGCTTCCTCAGCCTTTCCTCATAAAGGAGATGCTCCACTCCCTTAATTATCTTTGTTGCCTTACACTGGACTCTCTCCAGCAGTTCCCTGTCCTTCTGGAACTGAGGGGCCCAGAACTGCATAACTGGACACAATATTCCAGATGTGGTCTCACCAGGACAGAGTAGAGAGGGAGGAGAACCTCTCTCGACCTACTAACCACCCCCCCTCTAATACACCCCAGGATGCCTTTGGCCTTCCTGACCACAAGGGCACAGTGCTGGCTCATGGTCATCCTGTTGTCCACCAGGACCCCCAGGTCCCTTTCCCCTACACTGCTCTCTAACAGGTTGTTCCCCAGCTTATACCTGAACCTGGGGTTGTTCCTGCCTAGATGCAAGACTCCACACTTGCCCTTGTTATATTTCATTAAATTTTTCCCTGCCCAACTTTCCAACCTGTCTAGGTCACGCTGGATGGCAGCACAGCCTTCTGGCGTGTCAGCTACTCCTCCCAGTTTGGTGTCATCAGCAAACTTGCTGACAGTGCACTTTATTCCCTCATCCAAGTCATTGATGAATATATTGAATAGTACTGGTTCCAGTACCGACCCCTGAGGCACTCCACTAGATACAGGCCTCCAACCTGACTCTGCCCCATTGACCATGACTCTCTGGCTTCTTTCCTTCAACCCATTCACAATCCACCTCACTACCTGATTGTCCAGACCACACTTCCTCAGTTTAGCAGCAAGGATGCTGTGGGACACTATGTCAAATGCTTTACTGAAGTCAAGGTAGACCACATCCACTGCTTTGCCATCATCTATCCACCTCATTATGTCATCAGAAAAGGCTATGAGTTTGGTTAAGCATGACTTCCCCTTGGTGAAACCACGTTGACTGCCCCTCTATTTCTATTTTATATATATATATTTACTAGTAGTGTATTAGTATTTTGTATTTTATTAAACTGTGTTTATCTCAGTCCACATTTCTCCCTTTCCTTTTGATTCTCTCCCCTTTTTGGGAGGTGGGGAGGGAGTGAGCAAGCAGCTATCGTGGTTATATTGCTGTCTCAGGTTAAACCACAACAGGTTTGTGTGGTGCCCAACATGAGGCAAAAGATGCTAAAATTTGGCACTAAAAAGTGGTAAAATTTGGATATTTTGGTGTTTTTACTGCTGTGATGCAGGTTCATTTTTCTTGGACTGGTGCCAATTCATAGGGTTGAGATACTCACGGGTCTGTGTGCTTCGGACATTATCTGGTACTATTAAAGCAGATCAGATTGCATTATATTGGTTTAAAAATGATGCAGTATAAGTTTATCAGCTATTCTGTACAGTTTGTTCTGCAGTACATGATTTGTGCCAGGTGTATTTCACTAATATGTTTGTGCAGTGTATCACGTTTGGAAATAGGTCTACAATGATGATGTTGCTATGTGGTTTGGTATTGGTTTACCTAATCATACTCCAGCCAATAGTGAATTTATATTCATTACTGTTGCACCTAGACTGACCTCCAGTAGAGAGTAAAGAGAACTACACCTATGTGTTTTCCAGTCAGACGAGCCAATCTATAGAAAAGATAACTCACAATATCTTTCCTTTTGCGTTAGGACAGATTATGGATGTTTTTGAGAATTTTAAGTATCCTTGGGGATTTGATCGTACCCTGCTGGTATTGTCAGGTCTGCTGAATGTGTCAGTTCATGCTAGTGACAGGAGAGATGAAGCTAAATAGGAGGACTACATTTGTTAGAACTCCTGAGACATACGATGTGTCTGCTCAAACCTCAACAATAGGCACGGCAGCTACGGGAACTCCTAAGGCAGCAGCTGCAACTGCTGCCCCCCCGCCCCAAGATGGCGCAAGGCAGCCAAGGCAGATCCAGATTCTACACAAAGGCAGCCAAGATGACTGCTCCAGACCCCTACAGCCGCTGCCTACCTGAGAGTGGGGACTGCCGCTTCTCCAGCTTTAGCGACTGACAAGGCAGCTACTGCACCCCGGTGCACCGGGCACTGCTGCTGCTGCAACTTCCACGCCAGTCACTGCAACCATACAAACTGTAGAATCATGGAATCACAGAATGTCCTGAGTTGGAAGGGTCCAAAAAGGATCATTGAGTCCAACTCCTATCCCTGCATATGACAGCCCCACAGTTCACACCATGTGTCTGAGGGTGTTGTCCAGTCTCTTCTTGAATACTGTCAGGCTTGGGGCTGTGACTGCCTCCCTGAGGAGCCAGTTCCAGTGATCCACCACCCTCTGGGTGAAGAACCTTTTACTAACATCTAGCCTAAACCTCCCCTGGCACATCCTCCTGCCATTCCCAAGGGTTCTGTCGTTGGTCACTAAAGAGAAGAGTTTGGCACCTACCCTTCCTCCTCCCCTTGTGAGGAAGCTGTAGACCACGATGAGGTCTCCCCTCAGTGTCCTCTTCTCCAGGCTGAACAAACCAAGTGAGTTTAGCTGCTCCTCATACGGCTTCCTCTCCAAACCCTTCACCAACTTCATAACCCTCTTCTGGACACTCTCCCGTAGCTTTATATTCTTTTTATACTGTGGCACTCAAAACTGCACACAGTACTCCAGGTGAGGCCGCACCAGTGCAGAGTAGAGTGGGACAATCACCTCCTTCGAGTGACAGGCAATCTTGTGCTTTATGCACCCCAGGACACCGTTGGCCCTCTTGGCTGCCAGGGTACACTGTTGGCTCATGTTCAACTTGCCGTCGACCAGAATCCCCAGGTCCCTCTCCACGGAGCTGCTTTCCTGAACAATGACAAGGCTTTGAAAAAATTAAGTGTGAGATAACTCACGCGGTGGCCCTTGGACCAGTTCGGAATGGACTAGATGTTAAAAATGTGCTCTACACCGCAGCTGGAGATAATGGACCTACCTGTAGCCTCTGGCAAAAAGCACCAGGAGAAACCCGAGGTCGACCCGTAGGTTTTTGGAGTCAAGGATACAAAGGATCTGAGACCAACTATACTCCAACTGAAAAAGAGATACTAGCAGCATATGAAGGGGTCCAAGTTGCTTCAGAAGTGATTGGTACTAAAGCACAGCTTCTCCTGGCACCTCGACTGCCAGTGCTGAGCTGAATGTTCAAAGGGAAGGTTCCCTCTACACATCATGCAACCGATACTACATGGAATAAGTGGATTGCATTGATCACACAACAAGCTCGAATAGGGAGTCCCAGTCGCCCAGGGATCTCAGAAGTGATTACAGAGTGGCCAGAAAGCAAAGATTTCGGGATGCCTCCAGATGAGGAGGAAGTAACACGTGCTGAAGAAGCAGCACAGTATAATAAATTTTCAGAGACTGATAAGCAGTATGCACTGTTCACAGATGGATCCTGCCATCTTGTAGGAAAACATCGAAAGTGGAAAGCTGCTGTGTGGAGTCCCACACAACAAGTTACAGAAGCCACTGAAGGACAAGGTGAATCCAGTCAATTTGCAGAAGTGAAAGCCATCCAGCTGGCTTTGGACATTGCTGAACGAGAAAAGTGGCCAGTACTCTATACTGACTCATGGATGGTGGCAAATGCCTTGTGGGGGTGGCTACAGCAATGGAAGAAAAGCAACTGGCAGCGCAGAGGTAAACCCATTTGGGCTGCCACACTGTGGCAAGACATTGCTGCTCGGCTAGAGAGCCTGCCTGTGAAAGTTCGTCACGTAGACGCTCATGTGCCTAAAAGTCGAGCCACCAAGGAACATCTAAACAACCAGCAAGCAGATCAAACTGCTAAGATTAAAGTAGTTGAGGTGGACTTGGACTGGCAACATAAAGGTGAACTTTTCCTAGCTCGGTGGGCCCATGATGCTTCAGGGCATCGAGGTAGAGATGCAACATACAAATGGGCTCGTGATCGAGGGGTGGATTTAACTGTGGACACTATTTCACAGGTTATTCATGAATGTGAAACTTGCGCCGAAATCAAACAAGCACAGTGGTTAAAGCCTGTATGGTATGGGGGGCGACGGTTAAAGTATAAGTATGGAGAAGCTTGGCAGATTGATTATATTACACTTCCACAAACACGCCAAGGTAAGCGTTATGTACTTACAATGGTGGAAGCAACTACCGGATGGTTGGAAACATATGCCGTACCTCATGCTACAGCCCGAAATACTATCTTGGGCCTTGAAAAGCAAGTCCTTTGGCGACACGGTACGCCAGAAAGAATTGAATCAGACAGTGGTACTCATTTCAAAAACAGTCTTATAGACAATTGGGCCAAAGAACATGGTATTGAGTGGGTATATCATATTCCATATCATGCACCAGCCTCTGGGAAAATTGAAAGGTACAATGGTTTGTTAAAAACTACACTAAAGGCATTGGGTGGTGGAACCTTTAAAAACTGGGATTCACATTTAGCAAAAGCTCCTTGGTTGGTGAACACTAGAGGATCAACCAATCGAGCTGGGCCTGCCCAGTCAGAAATTCTACGTACTGTAGAAGGAGATAAAGTCCCTGTAGTACACATGAAAAATATGTTAGGAAAGGCAGTCTGGGTTACTCCTGCCTCAGGCGAAGGTAAGCCCATTCGTGGGATTGTTTTTGCCCAGGGACCTGGCAGCACCTGGTGGGTGATGCTTAAGGATGGAGAAGTTCGGTGTGTACCTCAAGGGGATTTGATTTTAGGTGAAAATATTCAATACTGAACTGCATGATGTGAATTACCATACTAACAGTGTTTAATAAGTGTCTTTCAGATCAAGACAATGGTGATGAAACCAGAGCTAACTTCTTCGAGTGGCGCCTGACAACTTCTTTGAAGTCGATGTCTTTAACCCACAGTGGTCCTGAGATGCATTAGATGTACCATTTTTCCTGCCCTGAGAGACTGTTGTGATAAATGAACTTAATGAACTTTTCAAAGGATGGTCCATGGACTAAGAGAATAATGAATTACACCTGTGTATATATGTACATATGTGTGTGTGTGTGTGTATATATATATAGTAGTAGTGATTAATTAGATTGTATTGATAAGGTCTAAGTATGTTGTGAATGGTATGTTATAAGGGGTGGAATGTCCCAGTTTTGTTAAAAACCAGTTTCTCTTTTAGTGAATTTTGCCTGTCAGCTGAAGTCTTCTTACTAAACTGCACTTTTCTGAAAGCTAGATACATGTTTTGGTAGACATAGCAATGGAATGCAAGGCTGCAGATAAGGATGCATGTCCCGCAAAAGGTGCAATGAGGAGTAGTGAACTGAAACAGGTGACTAAAACTGACCAGCTAAGTATTCCATCCCATTCACATGATACAGCATATAAAAGTGGGAGATCATGAGGATCTTGCCCCTTCTCCCTGTGGTCGACATTAGGAGAGGACCTTGCGAGTCGTCCCTGCGAACTGAGGCCTAGTGACAGACTGAATCCAGTTCCGGTTGGCTGCAGAGTCTAATCCAGGACTTCTGGGTGCAGGCTCTGCTGCTGCTGGAGCAGTGCTGATCTTTGCCGTGATTTCCAAGATTGGGTTTGTGTATTTTGTATTATAGTCTCTATTTTATTAGTAGCATTAGTAAAACATTTTTAATATTTTCCATCTCTCTTCTCTCTGTCCTTCTTTCCCTTCCAGTCACCTGTATTTAGTGGGGAAGGGGGGTAAAAGGGGGGTTGGGGGAAGAGGGCGTTAATTAAACATCTGCCACGGTTTCTTGTCACCCTGCAATCAAACTGTGACATACCTGTTGTATACAGGCACCTGGGAAGGTGGGGCAGGCTGAAGGTGTGTTCGCCTATCAGCCCGAAAGGTAACCTCTTTCCATTCTCCCCCATCTTCTGGGTCAGCCCTTGCAGTCTGGTGGTGAGAGGGTAGGGGGTCCTTTGTATCTGGTGGTTGGTTTCTGCTCCTGTGCCAGGGATGGTAGACTGCGAGTCCACCAGTCAGTCTCATTTTCTGACTCTCTGATGCTCCTCAGCCTGTACATCTCCTCTCGAAGCTCTGTCACCAGGCTGAGCAGCTCCTTCACTTGGGCACATTGCCCATACATGAGCTCGCTGCTATCTTGGGCCTTGAAAAGCACGTCCTATGGTGACATGACACACCAAAAAGAACTGAGCCAGACAGTGGGACTCATTTCAAAAACAGTCTTACAGACAATTGGGCCAAAGAGCATGGTATTGAGTGGGTAAATCACATCCCATATCATGCACCAGCCTCTGGGAAAATTGAAAGGTACAATGGTCTGTTAAAAACTACACAAAGGGCAATGGGTGGTGGAACCTTTAAAAACTGGAATTCACATTTAGCAAAAGCCACTTGGTTGGTCAACACTAGCAGATTAATCAATCGAGCTGGGCCTGCCCAATCAGAAATTCTACGTACTGTAGAAGGAGTCCCTGTAGTACACATGACAAATATATTAGGAAAGGCAGTCTGGGTTACTCATGCCTCAGGAAAAGGCAAGCCCATTCATGTTTTTTTTTTTACCCAAGGACCTGGAAGCACTTAGTGGGCAATTCTGACAAATGGAGAAGTTTGGTGTGTACCTCAAAGGGATTTGATTTTAGGTGAGAATACTCAATATTGAACTGCATGATGTTAATTGCTACTGCTATATGCCATACCAGCAGTGTTAAATGTGTGTCTTTCAGATTAGTACAGTGGTGATAAAACCAGAGCTGGCTTCAATAAGTGGTGCCTGACAACTTCTTCAAAGTTGATGTCTTTAACCCCCAAATTATGGGCGTGAACTGCACTAGATACACCATCTTTCCTGACCTGGGAGACTGTTGTGATAAGTGAAGCTTAGCATCATTAAGTAAATGGACTTAACAAACATTTCAAAGGATTGCCCATGGACTCAGAGAATGATGAATTATATCTGTGTATATATGTATATATGTGTATATGTATATATGAATATATATAAGTATTAGTAATTAACTAGAATGTATTGATAAGGCCTAAGCATGCCGTAAATGGTATGGAATAAGGGGTGGAATGTGCTGGTTTTACTGAAAATGTATTAATTTTCTTCATGCAGTTAGAAACCTTTATTTTTCATAGCTAGCATGCTCATTATTTGGACTTAGTTTGAGAACAAGAAGATAACATCTTGGGACAGAGTTAATGTTTTTAACTGATCTGTTCTGAGAGTCAAGGACATTCTGAGCACTCTGCCCACAGGTGTGAGGCATTGAGGAAGGGGGGCACAGATGGAGCAGACCAGACCTTGACTGACATCCAGACTTCAGTAAGAGTATTCCATCCCTATAGCATCATGTTTAATATTTAAGGAGAGTTCGGATCTTCCAGCTTTTCTTCATTTTCTTCGCTCTCTTTGTCGGAGCAGGGGGAGTTATGTTCGGGACTTTCGTTAGTTTGACCTTTTGCCATTCTGCCGTTTGCAGAGGTCTCTGGGCCAATCCGCCTTTGCCCTCTTTTCTCTCTCTGGGATCAGCTGTTTAGGACCAGGGTGCTGGGACTGGCTGTTTGGTGTGGATGAAGTTTGTGAAGAATTGCACTGAGTATCTTTTATTTTTTATTATATTCTATTTCTATTTTTTATATATCTTTACTAGTATTGTATTAGTATTTTGTTATTTTATTAAATTGTTTTTATCATAATCCAAGTGTCTCCCTCCCCTTTTGATTTTCTCCCCTCTTTGTGGGGGGAGGGGAGTGAGCGAGCAGCGATCATAGTTACATTGCTACCTCAGGTTAAACCACAACACTTACTGAACTGTGTCTGTCTAGGATGGAGTTAACTTTCCTCATAGCAGCCCATATAGTGCTGTGCTTTGCATTTGTGACTCAAACAGTGTTGATGACGCAGTAGTGTTTTGGATATTGCCAAGCAGTGCTAGCGCAACATCAAGACTGTTGCTCCAACCCCTCCTGCCCCCCTCACCCCTCTTGTCCAAAAGCAAGTAGGCTGGGGGTGGGCAAGAGGTCAGGAGGGGACATAGCCAGGACAGTTGACCCAAACTGACCAAAGGGATATTCCATACCATATGATGTCATGCACAGCAATAAAAGCTGAGGGAAAGGAGGAGGAAGGGGGCGTTTTCATTATGAAAGTGTTTGTCTTCTGAAGTAACGGCTTTATATACTGAGGCCTTGCTTCCCAGGAGGTGGCTGGATATCTGCCTGCCGATGGGAACAAGTGAATAAATTTCCTCTTTTTGCTTTGCTTCTGTGTATGGATTTTGTTTATTGTATAATACCCCATCTGCAATCCTTTTTTTCCCATCCTGCTTCACTGCAAGTCACTAGATGTCCTGAACTTAGGAGGTTTCTAGCCAACCGTAAAATTGCCATTTTACCAACAGCTATTTCTTTCTTCCTTTCCCTTTGACAGCAGAGATCTTCTCAGTCTTCTAGATTCTGTCCTCATCAGGATTCAGAAACATTTAAGATCTTCAGGGTAAAATGCCCCCTCAATTGCTTCATAATCATAGTTTCTTAAGCAGTATACAGGTATCTGTCCCCTTCTCACAGTTTCAGATACTATGAAAAATTCATCTGTGAATGTCTGCTCATAACCTTTCTCAAATCTCTCTTTTGTTCTAGACACCCTGATGTGTTCTCCTTTTTTGAGCAGATTCTTTCATTTTAAACACACACCCATATATAGTTTTCTAAACATCCACAGGCCTGGCTCTGACAGCTCTGTGGAAGCTATAGTTATAGCTCTTTATAAACTATGACAGCACATCAGTGTTGTGTGCTGTAAAATATCTCCACATCTTGGATTTCAGCTTTTACTTCATTTTTAGTAACAAAATGGTGAACATTATACTGCTTTAACAGCTTGCTTCGAGGTTCGGTTAAAAATTATTTTCCCAGGCATGCTTGGATGATATATCACCATTCAGATGTACTTAACATCATTGTTGTGACTGGAAATCTGTTTTAAATCCACCAAGCCTGCCTGTCATTGTGCACCCACTTCTGCCACAATCACCTTCTTTCTTTTGAAGTCCTTTCTTGTGTCCTCGTGTAAGCTGAAAGCCACTTGGTTTCTGTTCAGATCAGCAATTTGCCTTTTAGCAGCTTCAAAAAGTGGATTTATACCCCAAAAACTTCCCACCTCCCCAGGAGCATAGTAAATATCTTTTAGCAGAAGGAGCAGTGTAGACATGCTGCTACTTCACACATGGACAAAATGAAACACTGGACAACTAATTTAACTTAAATAAAGATAAACTTTGCTAGCAGGTTATGAGGAGAGTTGTTTACCAGTCAGACTTCTTAAGACTTTTTCCTTGAACGCTGTTGCCACTTCCATTCATGTTCTCATTTCTTTGGATGCCGCAGGCCCATACAGGAATGCAGACAAGTCATGACACACTCCTGACTTCTCCCTCCTCAGTCAGTCAGTTGGAGCTTTTTGAAACATACTATAAGGTCTGTGACCTAAGGAAACACATATAGCACCAGCCTGTGCCCCATAATGGTCTTACAGGTAGCTCTTTTTCTCCCCACAGCAATAGGCAAAGGCATCTGCCCTCCCACTGCCACCTTCTCTCTATAACACTGACCTTGAAATCCAGTTTGCAGTTAACAGGTCCATTGGCAAGTTCTTCTGTTTTGTGTGGTCTTCTTTGGGATCCCCTTAGAGTCTTTTTATTTATTTTCCCCTCACACTTGTTTTTCTGAAGTTGGCATTTTGTTCTAGTTTTCCATTTTCACAGACAAAATTGCTTGTGTCTTGTAGCAATGTGCAAGGCCTAAAAGTCTTCCCCAGTAATACTGCATGGTCATATTGTTGGGCTCAGACTGAAAGGAGGGGCCTCTCAGTGCCAGGGCCAGTGGCCCTCCTAGGAGGGATACATAACCCTCGGGCATGTTTCAACTTGTGTACCACTCCACTTGAGACTTTTGGTGCCCTTCTGCAATCTTGAAGTACATCTAGTGTAATGTCTGGGGTTCATCAAGAAGATAGGGTTACAAACAGGGCCAACCAGACACAGGATCTCAGACATGGCCACCTATAATGTGGTTCCTGGGGTTCATCCAGAAGGAAGACCTACCTATGACATGGGGGAAGGGGAGAAAACCAGGCACAGCAGACACAAATCCAAGGGTAGCATGCCAATGTTTGAGGGATGGGGTACTAGCGAGGCCCTTTGGTCTGCCATCTCAGTGGAGGCAGGTGATGGAGACCCATGCAGCAGCAAAGACACAAGGGTTATTGCTGTGTTAGAAACCATGGAAGTGCCTGAGAATGGTCATGTAGGAATTAAGACTTCTCCCCACAAAAAGGTAGCGTGATCAATAGCCTGACTGATGTGCATCTATGCCAATGCATGCAGCATGGGTGACAAACAGGAGAAGCTGGAAGCCATTGTGAAGCAGGAAAACTATGATATAGTTGCCATCAAGGAACCATGGTGGGATAACTCGCACAACTGGATTGCTGCATTAGATGGCTATAAACTCTTAAGGAGGGTTAGACAAGGAAGGAGAGGAAGTGGGGTAGCCCTGTATGTTAGGGAGTGTTTTGATTGTCTAGAGCTTGATGATGGCGATGACAGGGTTGAATGTTTATGGTCAAGAATCAGGGGGAAGGTCAACAAGGCAGATATCCTGGTGGGAGTCTGTTACAGACCACCCAACCAGGATGAAGAAGCAGATGAAATATTCTGCAGGCATCTGGGAGAACTCTCACAATCTCTAGTCCTTGTTCTTGTGGGGGACTTCAACTTACCAGATGTCTGCTGAAAATACAACATAGCAGAGAGGAAACAGTCTAGGAGACTTCTGGAGTGTGTGGAAGTCAACTTCCTGACACAGCTGGTCAGCGAGCCAACTAGGATAGGTGCCCCACTGGACCTGCTGTTTGTGAATAGAAAAGGACTCGTGGGCGATGTGATGGTTGGAGGTCATCTTGGGCATAGGGATCATGGAATGATCCAATTTTCTTTTCTTGGAGAAGTAAGGAGTGGGATCAGCAGAACTGCTGCCTTGAACTTCCCAAGGGCAGACTTTGACCCATTTAGGAGGTTGGTTGACAGAGTCCCTTGGGAGGCAGTCCTGAAGGACAAAGGAGTCCAGGAAGGCCAGTCGCTCTTCAAGAAGGAAATCTTAGAGGTGCAGGACTAGGCTGTCCCTGTGAGAGTAAAGATGAGCTGACAGGGAAGAAGATCAGCCTGGCTGAACAAAGAGATTTGGCTGAAGCTCGGGAATAAAAGGAGAATTTATAACCTTTGGAAGAAGGGGCAGGCAACTCAGGAGGACTACAAGGATGCCATGAAGTTATGCAGGGAGAAAATTAGGAGGGCCAAATCCCAACTAGAGCTAAGCCTGGCTACTGCTCTGAAGGGGAACAAAAAATGTTTCTATAAATACATTAACAACAAAAGGAGGGCTAAGGAGAATCCCTGGATGTGGGTTGGGGAACGTAGTGACAGAGGATGAGGGAAAGGCTGTGGTACTAAATGCCTTCTTTGCCTCAGTCTTTAATAATAAGACCAGTTGTGCTCCAGGTACACAGCCCCGTGAACCAGAAGACAGAGATGGGGAACAGAATGAAGACCAAATAATCCAAGGAGAAATTGTTTACAACCTGCTGTACCACTTAGGCACACACAAGTCTATGGGGCCAGATAGGAACCATCCAAGGGTACTGAGGGAGCTGGTGGAGGTGCTGACCAAGACACTTCCAAATATTTATCAGCAGTCCTGGCTAACTGGGGAGGTCCCAGTTGACTGGAAGTTGGTAAATGTGGCGTCCATCTACAAGAAGGGATGGAAGGAGGATCCAGGAAACTACAGGTCTGTCAGTCTGACCTTGGTGTCAGGGAAGGTCATGGAACATATAGTCTTGAGTACCATCAGCACATACAGGACAACCAAGAGATCAGGCCCAGTCATGAAAGGCAGGTCCTGCTTGAATAACCTGATCTCCTTCTATGACAAGGTGACCTGCATAGTGGATGAGAGAAAGACTGTGGACGTTGTCTACCTAGACTTTAGTAAAGCTTTTGATACTTTTTCCCACAGCATTCTCCTGGAGAAACTGTTCATGGCTTGGATGGACATACTCTTACTGGGTAAAAAACTGACTGGATGGCCAGGCCCAAATAGTTGTAGTGAATGGAGTCAAATCCAGTTGGCAGCCACTCATGAGTGGTGTTCCCCAGGGCTCAGTATTGGGACCAGTTCTGTTTAATCTCTTTATCAATGATCTGAACAAGGGGATCGAGTACACTCTCGCTAAGTTTGCAGATGACACCAAGTTGGGTGGGAGTGTTGATCTACTTGAGGGTAGGAAGGCCCTACAGAGGGATCTGGACTGGCTGGATTGATGGGCTGAGGCTAGTTGTATGAGGTTCAACAAAGCCAAGTACTAGGTCATGCACTTGGGTCACGACAACTCCATCCAGTTCTACAGGCTTGGGGAAGAGTGGCTAGAAAGCTACCAGGTGGAAAAGGACCCGGGGGTGTTGGTTGACAATCAGCTGAATATGAGCCAGGAGTGTGCCCAGATGGCCCAAAAGGCCAACAGCATCCTGTCATGTATCTGAAATAGTGTGGCCAGCAGGACTAGGGAAGTGATCATCCCCCTGTACTCAGCACAGGTGAGGTTGCACCTTGAATCCTGTGTTCAGTTTTGACCCCCTCACTACAAGAAAGACATTGAGGTACTGGAGAGAGTTCAGAGAAGGGCAACAAAGCTGATGACGTGTCTAGAGCAAAAGTCTTGTGATGAGAAGCTGAGGGAACTGGGCCTGGAGAAAAGGAGGCGGAGGTGAGACCTTATTGCTGTCTACAACTACCTGAAAGGAGGTTATAGCATGGAGGGTGCTGGTCTCTTCTTCCAAGAAGGAAGTGATAGGATGACAGGAAAGAGCCTCAAGTTGCACCAGGGGAGGTGTAGATAGGACATTAGATAAAATTTCTTCACAGAAAGTGTTTTCAGGCATTGGAACAGGCTGCCCAGGGAAGTGATTGAGTCACTATCTCTGGAGGTGTTTAAAAGATGCATAGATGAGTTTCCTAGGGACATGGTTTAGTGTCAGTGCTTGGTTGGTAGTTGGACTTGGTGATCTTGAGGGTCTCTTCCAACCAACATGATTCTATGATTCTATGGATTCAGGGGTCCATCCAGGAGACAGGGCTGCAAACAGGGCTACCTATGATCTAGATATGGTGGGATGCAGGGCTGCCAGCAGGACCGCCTGTGACATACATCTGTGGTGCATGAGCAGACACCACTGCCTACAATATGTGCCTGGGGTTCACCCCAAGCAGACAGGGTTGCAGACAGGACCACAGTCAGGGGTGCCTATGATGTGTGTATATGGTCCAACGGATATTGAAAGGATACAATGCCACAGACTGAGTTGCCTATGACATAGACAAGTGCTGCATCAGGGAGACAAGACCGTCTATGACAAGGGTCTAGGGTCCATCTAGGAGGCAGGGCCACTGACAGGGTCACCTATGACATGGGTTCATGGTCCATCAAGTAGGCAGAGTAGGCTGCAAGGATGCAGACTTGTCACCTATGATGGGTCCATGATGCATCCAGGACACAGGCTGGCCTATGATGTGGGTCTGGTGTCCATCTAGGACTGCTTATGATGTGGGTCCTGGGGTTCCTCCAGCAGATAGGGTAGCCTACAAAATGGGATCAGGGTCCCTTCAGCAGACAGGGCCACAGATAGGACAGGAATAAGGGAGGCATAAAGGGCTGCCTATGATATGGATCAGGGGTTGTGACGCATGCACTTGACCCCCCCCAGCCAAACCAGCAACAGTTTGGTACAGGATCCAAAGGAGGTAAAGGCCTGAGCTGTACCTGGGCCAAGAACTCATTTTAGGAAACCCACAAGGAAGTAGAACAACACAGTGAGCGCCAATAATTTGTGGGTGCAAGGAATCTCATGCATACCTTTGCCACTGTATGCAATTTGACCATGAGCCAACCACTTTATTCCATAAATATGACATCCTGGGTGAGCCTACTTTGAACTCTCTCTGCTAGACAAGTGTGCCTGTATGGCAATGATCTTTTACTAATCACAGATCACTGGATGAGCCCAATTTAAGTCTTATATTAATAATTTAGTTTAAATAAGTACATTTTAAATAGAACTAATGTGCTGGGTTGGATGAGATAAGGTTAATTTCCACAGGTAGCTAGGGAGACAACACAGCCAGGATAGCTGACCAAAACTAGCCAAAGGTATTTTCAATACCATATAAGGTCATGCTCAGTTTAAAACTGGGGCTGTCTGGGCAAGGAAGCTCTCTCTCTCTCACTGCTGGGGAGCTTGGTGGTCTGGGGTGCTCTTTGTTCTCCGGGGCCACACAATTCAGTGCTATTGTCTTTTGAGAACAAGCTGCTGTCCAGGACAGGAGTGGGGAGGTTTCTGTGTGAGCTGTGGTCTGGAGTTTACAATCACCGCTCAAGGTAATCGGTACTCAGAAAACAAGCAGGATATTGGTGTTGCCACATGGTGAGAGATTGCGTTGTGTATCCCTCACTTTGTATATTCTTTCATTACTATTTTATTATTGTGTTGTTTGTTTGTTTCTTTCCCTTTCCTTTTTGCTGTTCCATTAAACTGTTCTCATCCCAACCCATGACTTTTTGGCTTTTGTTTCCTGATTCTCCTCCCCATTCCACTTGGGGTAGAGGAGAGGTGAGTGAGTGTCACAACCTGCCAAGAGGGAGGGAGAGGTAACTCAGATTCACTGATCCCCTTGGTTGGAATAGAGTATACACAATAGTTTAGGTCCGTAAACAAAGACTTCTATTTTGTGGCTCAGCTCAACTGGTAAATAATTTGGTAGCAGAAAGATTTAAGATGTGGGATTTATACTTTATGTTACTTATTACTTATAAAAAGGAGAGCAAAAGAATAAAAAGAGAGAGAAGAGGAAAAAAGAGAAAGAGGGAGAGAGAGAGAGAGAGATATTACCGCCCTTGGATCCCACAATGTGCATCTTCTGGTGCTCGATTCCTGCGATGAGAATGACAGGCGGAGTAGTCCTCAGGTGGTGGATATGCTGCTGATGCTTGTACGTCTGTGCCTTATATAAGTCAAGTTCCCGCCTCTCAATTGCCTGCGTACGTAATCCTTGATCTTCTGCACAGGTGTCACTGGTGGGGGATGGTTGTGAAAGGCCGAAGGGTCTCGAAGGGTCTTGAGCAGTCTCAAGTGGTCTCAGATCTTCTCCCTTAGTGTCATGCCAGGCCTATCAGAACACGGAACTGCATGTCCTTCGACATGCTCCTCGCCTCCTGTGGCAGCTGACCTTTTACCTGCAGCTTGTCGTTCTCATGCAACTTATGTAGTCCTATCTCCTGTGGCTCATTGCTGCAGGACTTGTCTTGCCCCAGTGTTTGAGACATTAACATACATTATCCTTTCAGTCTCTCACAGCTAGAGGCAAGTGGTTCTAGTTGCTGGCTGGAGGTGGGGCTGGGGCTAAACCATGACAATTAATCACTTCAAATTATGAGATTGTGTGATTTTTAATATATTGTCTGTTTCACATTACTTAATAGCTAAATTTGCTGAAATCTTAATCTGTATATTGGAAAGTTCCACTCATATTTACCAAACTTGTGTCTACTTGAGCAAAGCAGAGCAGCTGCAGACCATCAACAACACCTTCAAGATAAGGCCTGTTTTGTACCTTATTGAGTGAAACAGGATCCACACGGACAAAATAATGCCTTCAAGGCCAGCACAAATTGGCTAAGAACTATCAATATCTACGGCTAAACCAAATAAGGGCCTGTCTGAAGACAGTGAAAGAATCCAATGAGAAGCAAGACCCCAGATTCAAATATTACTATTGGACTGAATCATCACGTGAGGGGTGGATAAATAGTCTGTAAGCGATAGTAATCAACCTTACAAGATGTTTTTTTCCATGGAACAGGACAGAATGGGTCTTCCATGAATATCGCTGGATCTGTTACAGTTGGATTAACATTAGGATAGCAACCAGCCCTGTAGCCATAGAACTCTTGTAATCAGTAACCAAACTCTGTTCTTAAAGCTGACATAGATTTATGGTATATTCTTATAAGGCAGGTAACTGTAACCGAGCCTTATTCTTAAGGTGGACATAGATTTACGATATATTCTTTTAAAGTAGGTACCGTAGAAAATAACTGATAATTATAGCATCTTTTAGATATAAAGTTTGTGTTAGAATAGGTGTGGGATATGCTAATGGTTGTCAGGGGTGTAATGAATATGTATGTGACTAACTTGTATAATAAGGTATAGTCTGAATCAGCTGTTCGAAGCCAGCTTTGGGTGCGAACCCCTGGTTTCCCAGCGCTGAAATAAAGCACCGCATATAACTACGTCCGTGGTTATGTGTCCTGATTGCTAACATTTTGGCGACCCAGGTGGAACTTCGCGAGCATTGCTGAGATGGATCGTGTCTCGATCCTGCTCCGGCTAGCACCGAGGTATTCTTGGGGAGTGCATCGGACGCGACCGGCTCTCCGCTGCTCACGACGGACCTCTGATTGGTAAGAAGGTGCTTTATCTGTTGTTTTACCTGGATTATTGGGTACCCATCTGGTCTGGTTCTGGTTCTGGTAGCCTGCTGGTGAGGCATCTGGTAGCCTGCCGGTCAGGCATCTGGTAGCCTGCCGGTCAGACGCGGCGAAAGCCACGCTCGGTTGGGCAGGGAGCTCCCGAGGTATTGCCTAGGCAGCCGTCCATTAGACAGAGGGAAACCTCTGCAGGTTCGGCATCTGGTTCTGGTTATTTAAAGCCGCAGGCTCGGCACCTGGTTTGGTCTGGTTATTTGCGCTCACCTGATCTGGTTATCTATGCTGTTCAGGACCTGGTCTACAGTTTTAGTAATTTGATCTGTATTTGCTGTTGAAACTGGTGATTTGATCCGTCTTTACTGTTGTTCTGGTAAAGTTATCTGTGTGTTACCTTTCTGTGTTAATCGTCTGTGTGTTACCCTTTTTGTGTTGATATGAGCAATACAAAGATGTCACCATTGGACTGTTTGTTGAAACACTGGAAGGAGGCTGGATTTGGACAATCAATGAGTAAAAAGAAATTAATTGAATATTGTACTCGCTGCTGGCCTGAATATGACTTGCCTAATGAAGTACGGTGGCCACCGGAGGGTACTTTAGAACCTGGAACTATTAGTGAATCAATGAGGTTTTGTCAAAGGGAAGGTAAATGGGATGAGGTACAGTACGTGGATCTCTTTTTCTATCTTGTACAAAAACAGGACTGGAGGAAGGAATGTGGGTTAATGTTAGTCCAGAGGAGCGGTACTAATGATAAATGTTTGGGCTGTACGGCAGAAAAGAAATGCATGACGTGTTTGGCAATAGAAAGCAGCTGCGGTAATGCCTTAGGTCTGCCGTGTATAGACGTTGCGCCTTCAGAAACTGAACCCTCTGCACCTAAACCCCTTAAACCCTCGGCACCTGTGCGTCTTACTGAAAGTGATATCGATTCCAGTGGGGATGAGGGGGCAGCAACCGGTGTAAAAGGAGTAACAACCACACCAATATGCCACAGGACTAGGAACAGAGGAAAGGAAGCCCAAAAGGGGGGTGGACTGCCAATTGTAATAGCACCACTGAGACAAGCGGTAGGAGTGGGGGGAGAACCGGGTTATGTAAAAGTCCCATTTTCGCCAGGAGATTTAATGATCTGGAAACAATCAGCTGGTCCTTACCAGAAAAACCCGGACAAAGTTGCAAGGATAATTAAAATGATAATTAAAACGCAGAATCCTGATTGGGATGATTTACAAGTGATTCTTCACACATTAATGGATTCTACAGAAAAGGATATGGTTATACGGGTAGCAAGAGATAAAGTAAGGGAGGATATTCGGAATGGAATAATGGGTGGCAATGCTGACGAAAATTTTCCAAAGGAGGATCCCCGGTGGGATTATAATACTGGAGGTGGTCAGCTTCGCCTCCGGAGGTATCAGGACTGGTTATTGATCGGTGTTCAGACTGCTATGCCAAAACAAATGAATTGGTCAAAATTGTATAATGTTAGGCAGGAAAAGAACGAATCCCCTTCAGCCTTTTTAGAAAGATTAAAAGAAACTGCAAAGAGATATATGGTTTTAGATATTGAAACAGAACAAGCAAGGGTTCAGTTGGCTTTAATCTTTTTGGGACAGTCTCAGGATGACATTCGGAAGAAATTACAGGAATTGGAGGGGGCACAATTACGAGATCTGGATGTTATGTTAGAAACAGCCTGGAAAGTTTCTAATAATAGAGAAAAGGAACAGTCGAGGCGTTCTCAGCAAGACTTGTTGGCCCTGGTCCAAGGGCAAGGTAGGGGAATAGGAATGGAAGTCTGTGGCAGAGGAACTAGAGGCGGCCGAGGGCGCAGTTTTCGGAATGTTCAGGGAACTCCTTTAAGACCACCTGTTGTAAAGCTTGGTATAAATCAATGTGCTTATTGAAAGAAGGAAGGACACTGGAAAAATGAATGCCCGAACCGTCCGGGCTCCACGAGTCAGGTACCAAGTGCAGCAGGGAATGCAATACAAACTGTGGTGTTGGGGGAGTATAATAATAATAACAGCTGACTATATGACAGCACAAGAACACATACCCAGAATAAGGAACCCCTGGTGACAATACAAGTGGGGGACCAGGATGTGAGATTTTTAGTGGATACAGGGGCTACTTATTCTGTGCTAAATTCCTTACAAGGAACAGTAGGTCATAAAACGACAACGATTGTTGGTGCCACAGGGAAGGAAGAAGTACGACCATTCCTGCAACCCTTAGATCTGTGTTTTGGAGAAAAAGAATTAACCCATGAGTTCTTATATGTTCCAGATTGTCCAGTTTCCCTTCTAGGATGGGATTTATTGACCAAATTGGATGCTGTGATAACATTCAAGAATGGAAACCTGGTAATGAAAATTCCAGAATCCAAGGTAGGACAAATTCTGCTATTAAAAGAAAACCCGGTAGTGGAAATACCACAAGCTGTGGAGGAGGCTGTGATCCCCACGGTATGGGCGACTGACATACCTGGGAAACCGAAAACAGCCCAGTCCGTAAAAGCGGAATTAAAGGAAGATGCCAGGCCAGTACAGTTCAGGCAGTACCCACTGAAATTAGAAGCTAGATTAGGAATAGTTCCTCTAATTGAAAAATTTTTGAGATATGGAATTCTAGAGGAATGTGAATCAGAATATAATACTCCAATTTTTCCAGTAAAGAAGCCCGATGGTAGTTACCGATTAGTCCAAGATTTGCGGGCTGTAAACCAGATCACTACGGACATTTATCCGGTAGTTGCAAATCCATATACCTTGTTAACATCTGTGAAGGAGAAATATAAATGGTTTACAGTACTTGATTTAAAAGATGCCTTCTTCTGCATACCCCTCAACCAGAAAAGCAAAAAGCTATTTACCTTTGAATGGGAAAATCCACACAATGGAAGGAAAACTCAGCTAACCTGGACACGTCTTCCGCAAGGATTCAAGAATAGTCCAACTATTTTTGGAAATCGGTTGGCCAAGGAACTCGAGGAATGGACTACGAAAGGCCACATCGTGATCCCTCGACAACGGTACCTGTTGCTACAATACGTAGACGACATTTTGATCGTGACTGAGACACGAGAACTCTGCATCCAGGTAACGATTGAAATACTGAACCAATTGGGAATGAATGGGTACAAAGTACCGAAAAGTAAAGCTCAAATTGCATCTGAGACTGTGATTTATTTAGGATGCGAGCTTTCTCAAGGACAGCGGAAATTAGGTACAAACCGTGTGCATGTTATCTGTGCTATTTCAGAACCACGAAACTTACATGAATTAAGATCCTTTTTAGGAATGACAGGATGGTGCAGACTTTGGATTATGGACTATGGGTTGATTGCTAAACCTTTATACGAAGCACAAGGGAATAAGACGTTCATGTGGGGAAAACCACAACGTGAAGCCTTCCAAAAGCTAAAACAGGCTTTGATGCAGGCACCTGCCTTGGGCCTGCCGGCCTTGAGCAAAGATTTCCAGTTGTTTGTACATGAGCGACAAAGACTTGCCTTGGGGATATTAACCCAACGACTGGGATCCTGGAAAAGACCTGTTGGCTATTTTTCTAAACAGCTAGATCCGGTAAGTGCTGGGTGACCGGCATGCTTACGGGCGGTGGCTGCTACAGTTATACTGATCCAGGAGGTCCGAAAATTAACTATGGGAAAAAGGATAGAAGTGTTTGTATCCCATATGGTGACAACAGTACTGGAACAAAAGGGGGGCCATTGGCTGTCCCCAAGCAGAATGATGAAATACCAGGTAATTCTGACAGAACAAGATGATGTTGTTCTAAAAACTACTAACCTAATGAATCCTGCTGAGTTTTTGGGTGCAGGTACTGAAGAAGGAGACCTGGAACATGACTGCGTGGAAGTCATCGAATATACCCACGCAAGTCACCCTGATTTGAAAGACACTCCGCTGGCAGAAACTGACTGGGAACTCTTTACTGATGGCAGTAGCTTTGTGGAGAACGGAATGCGGTATGCCGGATATGCGATTACTACTGCCAAGACAGTAATTGAGGCTAAGCCCTTACCACCAAACACCTCAGCACAAAAAACGGAGTTAATTGCCTTAACCAGGGCATTGGAACTCAGCGAAAACAAGAAAGTTAATATATGGACTGACTCAAAATATGCTTTCGGAGTTGTTCATGTGCATGGAGCCCTTTGGAAAGAGCGGGGACTGCTCTCTTCACAAAGAACAAACATTAAGTACCAGGAGGAGATACTGAACCTGATTAAGGCCATTCAAAAACCATCACAAGTTGCTGTAATGCACTGTAAAGCTCATCAAAGTGGAACATCAAAAATCATCGAGGGAAATCGGCTTGCTGATCAAACAGCTCGGTCAGTAGCACGGCAAGTGAGGACAATGGTGGGTCTTGTCTCCCAGAAGGTAAGAGCAATTGATTTATTACCTTCAGAACCACCTAAATATTCTACAGAAGATGAAAAATTGGCAAGTCTAGTAAGAGCCAGCAAGAATAATTCTGGGTGGTATGTAACCACCAATGGACAAGTTGTGGTACCAACCACTGTTATGAGAGGAATACTTCAGATGGAACACCAGAAGTGTCACTGGGGTGCAGAAGCACTGGTAACTTATTTAAGAAAACGAATTATCTCGGTCCAGATGTTGACAAAGGCAAAGTCTATCACAGCTAAGTGTGAAATTTGCTTGAAAAATAATCCTTTAGTAAAAAGAAAAATAGAAATGGGGAAAATAAAGACAGGCATACAACCTGGGGATTATTGGCAAATAGACTATGCGGAACTTCCCAGAACCCGAGGATTCAGGTATATACTATTTGGGGTAGATACCTTTTCAGGATGGCCAGAAGCTTTCCCTTGTCGCACCAACCAGGCGAAAGAAACTGTAAAATGGTTACTAAAGGAAATAATCCCTAGATTCGGGGTACCACTGGGGATATCCTCCGATAGGGGACCACACTTTGTTGCACAATTGGTAAAAGAAATCAGCAGATGTTTGCGAATTAAGTGGGAGTTACATACCCCATGGAGACCCCAGTCTAGTGGACAAGTGGAGAAAATGAATCAAACCCTAAAAAGGCAACTTAGCAAGATCTGTCAGGAAGCAAAAATTCAATGGCCTCAGGCCTTGCCAATAGCATTGTTGCTTATTAGGATTAAAACCTAGGAGTGGAATGTCAGTAAGTCCATACGAGATTTTGTATGGCAAACCATATGAAGCACCAAACCCAAACCCAGAGGTACATGTGAAAGGAAATCAGGACTTGTACAATTATGTGTTGTCTCTTGGCAGGACATTGAATCGACTCAGATCCGCACTAGTGTGGAATCGCCCGCTAGCGCTCGAGAATCCGGTACATGATATAGAGCCTGGAGACACGGTGTATCTAAGAACTTGGAATGAAGAACCCTTAAAAGAGCGTTGGGACGGACCCTATCAAGTACTCCTAACTACATTCACCGCAGTCAAAGTTGCTGGAGTAGACTCCTGGATACACTATGCCCGAGTGAAAAGAGTTCCAAGACTGTGGAAATCGCAGATTTGCCCTCACCCCACTGAGTGGGATGGAACAGCCTTGCCATATTTCTATCCCAGCCAATTTCCCTCTGTTCCAGGAAGACTTTACTCACATGACTCACTTGATGGTAGCACGTTTCACATTTATGAGTGACCTGTGTGATGGTCTGCATGGTCAGGTCTACCCCTCGATCATGAGCCCATCTGTATATTGCATCTTTCCCTAGATGTCCCCATGTTTTGTGAGCCCATTAAGTTACAAATAGCTCACCCTTACACTCCCAGTCCAAGTTCATCCAAGACACTTCAGTTTTGACAGCCTTGTCTACCTGTTCCTTGTTCTGATGTTCTTCAGTGGCACAGTCCTTGGGCACATGAGCATCTATGTGACATATTTTTGCCATCAAGTTCTCTAACCAGGCAGCAATATCTTTCTACCATGTGACAGCCCAGATGGTTTTACCTCTGCACTGACAGTTGGTCTGCATCCATTGCTATAGCCACTCCTACAGGGCATTTGCCACCATCTATGAGTCAGTATAGAACCCTGGCCATTTTTTTAGCCCAGCAATCTCTAGAGTCAGTTGGATGGCTTTTACTTCTGCAAACTGACTCGACTTACCTTCTCCTTCAAGGGCATCAATGACTTGTCATGTGGGACTCCACACAGCAGCTTTCCACTCCCGATGGTTTCTTACTGCTTTCTGCTCCCAACATAGTACCTTTCACCTTCTGATAACTCATACTATGGGGCCTCTTGGGCACAAATAACCTTCTTGATCAATGCTCTGAAGTTTCTGCATTATGGCCAGTCCATGATCTCTTCCAAGATTCCTGGGTGGTTGGGGTTTCCCATTGGAGCCCATTGCATTGTCAACACTACCCACTTACTCCACCTAGCATTAGTTGCATGATGTGTAGAGAGGACTCACTCTTGATAATAGCCATCTCTAGAGACTGTGGATTACTGCCTCTTTTCCAATTCCTCTGTCAATTCCCCAGTCCCTAGTGATGGATCCTAGCTGCTGGGTTTCCTTACCTTCTAATTCCAGACTGCTGGCCCTACTATCCCAGCATCGGAGCAGCCAGACAACAATCTGCTTACTGGCTGGTGGCTGTGGCAGTTACACACCCCCCCTCTCTCCCTCCCCCCTTCCTTCCATATGGAAGTTGCAAGCACATCCCCCTCTCCCTCAACACATCCCCCCCCCTCCTGCAATGGGGTTAACAACTTCTTTTGTTTGACCCTAGAGCCCATTGGCCAGGGTCCTTAAGAGAGAAGAGGAGGGGGTGCAAAGGCGCCAAGGAGCCAAGAAGTTTCAGGGCACCCCACAGCAAGAGCGGGGGTGCAGAGAAGCTTCTGGAATGCCCACAGTCAGATCTGACACGGCTATAAAACGGGATCTGCCAAGGCTGCCTTGTGTGTGGTCCTCTCGGAGCGCAGGCCAAATGCTGTCCTCGAGAGCCCTCCCCTTAGGCAGGATTGCTGCCTAAGGTAATCTCCTGGGACTGGGACTGCCTCCTGAACCATGTGGGTGAGTGATAACCTACTTAATATTTCCTCGCAGAATTTGCGGGTGTTTCCTTTTTCCTCACTAGCCAAAGTGAGGATATTCCATGCCTAAATACGAGCACATGTATTTGTTTCCTGAAGTCAGGGATGGCTCTGACATCGTTTTTGTGAGCCATGTGTATGCACACTGTGGATCTCCATTGTTATTATTTGCTGTACCCCAATAATTTCCTCAACTGATATTCAAACCTGTATTTAAGTTACTGGAGTGCTAAAACCCCGTTCTTTACCAGTTAATCTACTGCACCTTTTTGACCAGAATAAAAGTTTGTTTTGGACCTTGTTGTCCGCCTAAAACTAACTTTGGGGTGCCTCCATGACAGTGGTTGTAATCTTTCTGCATATCTTGAAGTTCATCCAGAGTTAGGGACCAGGTACGTTCTGCCTCTTGGGTTATTTCTCCTACTTCTTCCCATTTATTTGCCAAAAAGGACCAGGTCCCAATACAGTGCTAGGAGCTTCTGTGTTTCATTGGGGTGGCAAGACACCCTTCCATCAGGTGGTGCATCAATTTACCAGGGTTACTTGCGTGTTCAGGTGTAAAATCCCAGGCTATGGGAGGTGATAAGCACCCTAGGTACCTGCCCAAATACTTCCACACACCCTGCCACCCATGGATCAGACACTTCAGGGTACGTTTCAGTATCGCCTCACCAAAAAGTTGTCTCCTTTTATGCCAGAATGAAACCAGATTCCATAAACCTGACAATAAGCCAACAGTGTTAAACAGAAGGATGTAACAGCTTATATAAGGATGCACAAGAACCTTGGGAGCATGTGTGACACAACTACCCACATCAGTCCCAGAGGAGAAAAGGGAAGTGTATTCCTTGATTCTCTCTTCAAGGTAGCTCACCCAGAACAACAAGAACATCAATGCCAGGGCCAAGTGTGTAGCCATTTTTTGTATCAAAATGTTCCCAAGGCCCAGCAAAATAGAGAGATAAGCAGTGCAGCAAGCAGCAAGACCTGAAAGCAGTCACTAACAAGCTGTAGCCTCTTTTATACAGTGAAGCAAGCAAACTTGGTAACCCACAAAGAAGTCTGCCAATTAATAACTACTACAGCAATAGCATGCTCAATTCAAAACTGATGTCTCAAGCCCCATGTTGGGTATCAACAAGAACTCAATAATTGGTGAGTAATCTCCCTGTCATTATCTTGATCCGTGAGCTTTTTCATCTTATTTTCTCCTTCTGTCCAGTTGAGGAGAGGGAGGGAGAGAATGGCTTGGTGGGCACCTGGCAACCAACCAAGGTCAATCCACCATAGTCTATTCTCTCATAGTCCTCAGAACAGTGCAAGGTGCTGTGGAATGGGGGTTGTGGTCAGTTCATAACACTTCATCTCTGCTGCTTCTTCCTTCTCGCTTTTCTTCTCTTCCAGTGTAGGGTCCTTCCCATGGACTACAGTCCTTCCCAAACTGCTCCAGAGTGAGTCCTTCCCATGGGTTGAAGTTCTTCAAGACATGGAGGCAACTCCTGATCTCCTCTCACAGAGGCCACCCCTGTAGTCCCCCCAATACCAAAACCTTGTAATGTAAACCCAATACAGATATCCATGATGTGAGTCCAGGGCCCATTCAGGGGACAGGATCCCATGTACACGTGGTTGGCAACACAGAGAAACACAGACACAGAGCACTCAAATGAATACAAAGAACAGCAATAGCCTCATCCTGTTCCACTTCCAGTAGTTCAAGATGAAAGTCCACTAATGGGAATAATGTACAATGTGGAACCTTCCAGCAGCTGGGTTTACACAGTCTACCCAGTAGCTGGTCCTTGGATCATCTGGTCTCCCCAGTCACCGGGATCTGGACGTAGAAGCCCCTGAGTCTTACAGCACCACTTCAGTTGCTGGTACAGACCACTTCACACATGCAAACACACAGAGAGCAGTCTAGGACTCCCCTTGTCCCCTAGGAGCCAATCCCCCATTGTCTTGTCTTTAGAGACTTAAGCATGTGGTTCCCAGGCCATTTCACCTACTCATTGGTTAGTCTTGATAAATTGCTATCGATCACACACCTGCACTTGCTCTAGTTGCTGGCACCATGGACAAATGTCCCATTTGCAGCCATGACATGGGTAGTCCAGGGCTCCAGTCCTATCTCAGGCCTCCCCAGGCTCTAGCCCCAGCATAGGTGGCTCTGGAGCCTAAATCTGTCTGAGCAGGGGCTGGAGCCAAGAGAAGCACAAGTCAGGGCTAGAAAAGAGGTTTCCATGATCTGGGATGGAGGTCAGATCTGCCTGAGCCAAGGCTGAAGTCAAAAAAGGTGCCAGGATGGGCTGAAGCCCAGAGCATCTCAAACTGGGGCAGGAGCCTACAGTTACTTCAGCCTAGGGCCAGGGTAAGAGATGTTACTCAACAAGTCTCCAAGCTGGTAAGGTACTCTGACTGTTACCCACTATTGGTTCTTAATGTTGGCATGGAAGAAATAAGAAAAAGAAGTCTTAAGGCAATCAAAAGGGATTTCAGAGCTTTGGGGTGGCTGGTCAATGGCTCAGGTGCTCAGGTGGTTTTCTACTCCATCCTTTCAGTTGCAGGAAGGAATATAGAATAGAACAAGCAGGCTGAACTAATCAACACGTGGCTCCATGACTGGTGTAATTGACGGAACTTCAGGTTTTTCAACCATGGGATGGTCTGTTCTTCACTGGGTCTTCTGACACTTGATGATATGCACCTGTCGAGGGTTGAGATTGCAGGGTGACAATCAAACCCTGGCAGATGTATTGTTAACCTCCTCTCTCCCCCACTTCCCCCTTTTGCCCCTCCCTCTCCCCCCTTCCCACTCAGGACAGGCGATCAGGAGGGAAAGAAGGACAGAGAGAAGAGAGTTGGAAAAGTTAAAGATGTTTTACTAATGCTACTAATAAGAATAGAGAAAATAATACAAAATATACAAAACCAATCTTGTAAGTCTCAGCAACTGCAGAGCCAGCACCCAAAGTCCTGGATTAGACTCTGTAGCCAACCGGAGCTCGATTCAGTCTCTCACTAGGCCTCAGTTCGAAGGGACGACCAGCAAGGTCCTCTCCTAATGTTGGCCATAAGCAGAAGGGAAGGAAAAAGGGACGAGATCCTCGTGATCTCCCACTTTTATATGAAGTATTCACGTGAATGGAATGTTATACACCATTGGTCAGTCTCTCAGTCATCAGTTTTCTCGTTGCCCCTCTCGCGAGATGTCCATCCGTGCTTATCAATAAATTTGCATTCCATTGCTAGGTTTAACCAAAACATGTGTTGGGTTCTCCAGGAAAATGCAGTTAACATGAAGGCTTTAGCTGACAGGCAAATTCACTAAAAGAGAAACTTGTTTTTAACAAAACCAGGACATTCCACCCCTTATAATATGACATTCACTGAATACTTAAACCTTATCAATACAATCTATCAATACAATCTAATTAATCACTACTACTATATATATATACACATATGTACATATATACACAGGAGTAATTAATCAGTGGACCATCCTTTGAAAAGTTCATTAAGTTCATTTTGTCACAACAGTCTCCCAGGGCAGGAAAAAATGGTACAAGTGCATCTCATGACCACTGTTTGTGGGTTAAGGACTCCAACTTCGAAGAAGCTAGCTCTAGTTTCATCACCATTGTCTTGATCTGAAAGACACTTATTAAACATTGTTAGTGTGTTAATTCACATCATACAGTTCAGCATTGCATATTTTCACCTAAAATCAAATCCCCTTGAGGTACACACCGGACTTCTCCATCCTTAAGCATCACCTACCAGGTGCTGCCAGGTCCCTGGGCAAAAACAATCCCACGAATAGGTTTGCCTTTGCCTGAGGCAGGAGTAACCCAGACTGCCTTTCCTAACATATTTTTCGTGTGTACGACAGGGACTTTATCTCCTTCTACAGTACGTAGAATTTCTGATTGGGCAGGCCCGGCTCGATTGGTTGATCCCCTAGTGTTGACCAACCAAGTGGCTTTTGCTAAATGTGAATTCCAGTTTTTAAAGGTTCCACCACCCAGTGCCTTTAGTGTAGTTTTTAACAAACCATTGTACCTTTCAATTTTCCCAGAAGCTGGTGCATGATATGGAATATGATATACCCACTCAATACCATGTTCTTTGGCCCAATTGTCTATAAGACTGTTTTTCAAATGAGTACCATTGTCTGATTCAATTCTTTCTGGCGTACCGTGCCGCCAAAGGACTTGCTTCTCAAGGCCCAAGATAGTATTTCGGGCTGTAGCATGAGGTACGGCATATGTTTCCAACCATCCAGTGGTTGCTTCCACCATTGTAAGTACATAACGCTTACCTTGACGTGTTTGTGGAAGTGTAATATAATCAATCTGCCAAGCTTCTCCATACTTATACTTTAACCATCGCCCCCCATACCATACAGGTTTTAACCGTTTTGCTTGTTTGATTTCGGCGCAAGTTTCACATTCATGAATAACCTGTGAAATAGTGTCCATAGTTAAATCCACCCCTCGATCACGAGCCCATTTGTATGTTGCATCTCTACCTTGATGCCCTGAAGCATCATGGGCCCACCGAGCTAGGAAAAGTTCACCTTTATGTTGCCAGTCCAAGTCCACCTCAGCTACTTTAATCTTAGCAGCTTGATCTGCTTGTTGGTTGTTTAGATGTTCCTCGGTGGCTCGACTTTTAGGCACATGAGCATCTACATGACAAACTTTTACAGGCAGGCTCTCTAGCCGAGCAGCAATGTCTTGCCACAGTGTGGCAGCCCAAATGGGTTTACCTCTGCGCTGCCAGTTGCTTTTCTTCCATTGCTGTAGCCACCCCCACAAGGCATTTGCTACCATCCATGAGTCAGTATAGAGATAAAGTATTGGCCACTTCTCTCGTTCAGCAATGTCCAAAGCCAGCTGGATGGCTTTCACTTCTGCAAACTGACTGGATTCACCTTGTCCTTCAGTGGCTTCTGTAACTTGTCGTGTGGGACTCCACACAGCAGCTTTCCACCTTCGATGTTTTCCTACAAGACGACAGGATCCATCTGTGAACAGTGCATACTGCTTATCAGTCTCTGAAAGCATAGTATATGGTGGTGCTTCTTCAGCACGTTTTACTTCCTCCTCATCTGACACATCCCAAAGTCTTTGCTTTCTGGCCAGTCTGTAATCACTTCTAATATCCCTGGACGGTTGGGACTTCCAATTCAAGCTCGTTGCGTGATCAATGCAATCCATTTACTCCATGTAACTTCGGTTGCATGATGTGGAGAGGGAACCGTCCCTTTGAACATCCAGCTCAGTACCGGCAGTCGAGGTGCCAGGAGAAGCTGTACTTCAGTGTAGATCACTTCTGAAGCAGCTCGAACTCCTTCATATGCTGCTAGTATCTCCTTTTCAGTTGGAGTATAGTTGGCCTCAGATCCTTTGTATCCTCGACTCCAAAAACTTAAGGGTCGACCTCGGGTTTCTCCTGGTGCTTTCTGCCAGAGGCTCCAGTTAAGTCCATTATCTCCGGCTGCGGTGTAGAGCACATTTTTAACATCTAGTCCAGTTCGGACTGGTCCAAGGACCACCGCATGAGTTATCTCACGCTTAATTTGTTCAAAGGCTTGTCGATGTTCAGGGCCCCACTCAAATTGGTTCTTTTTACGAGTCACTCGATAGAGAGGGCTCACAATGTGGCTGTAGTCAGGAATATGCATTCTCCAAAAACCTACAACGCCCAAGAAAGTCTGTGTCTCCTTTTTATTAGTAGGTGGAGACATTGCTGCAATTTTGTTGATCACATCCATTGGGATCTGACGACGGCCATCTTGCCATTTTATTCCTAAAAACTGGATCTCTCGTGCAGGTCCCTTGACGTTGCTTCGTTTTATGGCAAAACCAGCATCCAAAAGAATATGAATTATTCTCTCACCTTTCTCGAAGACTTCTTTCGCTGTGTCGCCCCATACGATGATGTCATCAATATATTGCAAGTGTTCTGGAGCTTCACCTTGCTCCAGCATGGACTGGATCAGTCCATGGCAGATGGTAGGACTGTGTTTCCACCCCTGGGGCAAGCGATTCCATGTATACTGGATGCCACAATAGTCTACTGTTAGTCTCCACTCGTCAGTAGACTTACGCACTGGCCAGATTGGGCTGTTAAAAGGTGAGCGAGTCTTACTGATCACACCCTGGCTTTCCAATTGACGGATCAGCTTCTGGATAGGAATCAAAGAGTCTCGATTGGTGCGATATTGCTGGCGATGCACCGTCGTGGTAGCAATTGGCACCTGCTGATCGTCAACCATCAGCAGTCCTACAACAGAAGGGTCATCTGAAAGACCAGGCAAATCAGACAGCTGTTCAATCTTCTCAGTGTCCACAGCTGCTATACCAAATGCCCACCTATACCCTTTTGGGTCCTTAAAATACCCTCTCCTGAGGTAGTCTATACCAAGGATGCACAGAGCATCTGGACCAGTCACAATGGGATGCTTTTGCCAGTTTTTTCCAGTTAGGCTCATCTCAGCCTCTACAACAGTCAGTTCCTGGGATCCCCCAGTCACTCCAACAATATTGATGGATTGCGTTCCTTTATAATTAGAAGGAATTATTGTGCACTGAGCAGCAGCGTCCACTAAAGCTTTGTACTCCTGGGGGTGTGTTGTACCAGGCCATTGTATTTGTACAGTCCAATAAACTCTGTTATCCCTTTCCTCCACCTGGTTGGAGGCAGGGCCCCTCTAATTCCTGTTTTGCACAGTCTCTGGGTGTGAATTAGAGGTTCCTTCAAGAGCATCAGAATCTCTTCTGCTCCTTTTGTAAACTGGAGCAGCCACCTTCCTAGGAGTTTCTCCTTTTATCTCACGTACTCGTTCTTGAAGTTCTGAGGTAGGCCTTCCATGCCACTTATTCATGTTTTCTCCCTGTTCATTTAGGAAGAACCACAGTGAACCTCTTTTTGTGGGCTGTCTCTGCCCTCTCTCTCGAGGTTGGAAACGCCTTCTCCTAACAACTGAAACATAGGTTTGTGCAGGTCATGAACGGTACGAGTCTTCTCTGAGTTCTTTGATTTTCTTGCAACAGCTTTTCAAACCGGTCATCAGATTTTTCACACAGTTTCTCCACAGCGGAGACACAAGCCCATAGAGAACCAGCAAGGCTGTCCTCAAAGTACCGGAGCTGCTCAATCACTTCATTAATTTCTTGTGCACCTCTAGCTGACCAGACCATTCCTGCCAATGACTTAGCATATGCAGGTGGTGCACTTTGTACAAATCTGCACCACATAGATTTTGTACAATTGATTCTATCTGGGTCTGTCCCCTCTTGGCTGTTTGGTCCTAGACAGATGATCTCTCGCACAGCTAATTCTCTCAGGAACTGGATACCTCTCTCCATAGTATTCCATTTCCCTAACTTGGATATACAATCTTCCTTGTAGGGAAATCTGACTTTCATAGCTGCCAGGAGTCGGGTCCAGAGAGTAGCGGCATTAGACTCTCTTGAAATTGCCCTATCAATGGTGGAATCTTTTGACAGAGATCCCAGCCGCCTGGCTTCACCACCTTCTAATTCAATTGTTTCTGCCCCATTGTCCCAGCATCGCAGTAGCCAGGTTAAAATATTCTCGCCTTCACGACGACTAAAGTCTTTTCGCAGATCTCTCAGCTCACCTGGAGAAAAGGACCGAGTGGTGGTCACTTCATCTCCACCCTGTCCTGATGATGCCTCTTGGGTTGATGTTGGCCCTGTGCCATCACCTGCTGCACGGGTAGTCTTTCTAGTGACTTTCTTACAACCAGCAACTGATGCTGATATGGGTTCACCATAATTTGATTCATTTCCAGAGTCTGAATGACTGTCACAGTGATTGCTGTGGTTACAGCAGCAACAGTGCCCAGTGTGTGAAGACGGGGGGGCTGCCTTGTTAGCCTTTGAGGCTGGAGAAGTAACGTTATCTGCAGCGACCTTGGCAGAGGAGCTCTGCGGAGGAGCTGTAGCTTCAGCCTGTGAAGCCGCGGTTGGGGGGGCAGTGGCTGCAGCAGCAGCTTTGGCTGTTTTGCCTTTTCTCGAGCGGCTAGGAGTGCTTTTTGCTAAAGCTTCCGAAGACGCACTGCAAATCTCAGGACTAAAAAGAGACGCAAACCTCCTATTGAATCTCATTTCTCTTAACAGTAACACAAACTGACACACATTCAGCAAACCAGATAACACCATCACAGTTCTATCAAGGTTCCAAGGATATTCAAAGTTCTCTAAAACATTTGCAAACTGTCCTAGCGAAAACACAAAAGTATTGTTAGTCAGCCTTTCTAAAGATTCGCTTGACCAATTAGCAAATATAGAGCCATTCTGCTCTTTAATCTCTCCTGGAGGTTTTTCAAGGTAAAGTAAAAACGAGTAAAAATACATTAGCGGCTGCAGTATAATTAAATAAACCAGTGCCAAATCACACAGGATCATCGTCACGACTAAATAATATCCGAATCAAACAGACGTGCGAGTATCACAACTCTATGAGGTGGCACCGTGCCAAGAAAATTGAAAGGTACGTCAGAGCAGTAGAAAAGCCAAAAATCTCCAAATTTACCCCTTTCTCTGGCCCCACGTTGGGCGCCAATTATCTGTCGAGGGTTAAGATTGCGGGGTGACAATCAAACCCTGGCAGATGTATTGTTAACCTCCTCTCCCCCCCACTTCCCCCTTTTGCCCCTCCCTCTCCCCCCTTCCCACTCAGGACAGGCGATCAGGAGGGAAAGAAGGACAGAGAGAAGAGAGTTGGAAAAGTTAAAGATGTTTTACTAATGCTACTAATAAGAATAGAGAAAATAATACAAAATATACAAAACCAATCTTGTAAGTCTCAGCAACTGCAGAGCCAGCACCCAAAGTCCTGGATTAGACTCTGTAGCCAACTGGAGCTCGATTCAGTCTCTCACTAGGCCTCAGTTCGCAGGGACGACTAGTAAGGTCCTCTCCTAATGTCGGCCATAAGCAGAAGGGAAGGAAAAAGGGACGAGATCCTCGTGATCTCCCACTTTTATATGAAGTATTCACGCGAATGGAATGTTATACACCATTGGTCAGTCTCTCGGTCATCAGTTTTCTCGTTGCCCCTCTCGCGAGATGTCCATCCGTGCTTATCAATAAATATGCATTCCATTGCTAGGTTTAACCAAAACATGTGTTGGGTTCTCCAGGAAAATGCAGCTAACATGAAGGCTTTAGCTGACAGGCAAATTCACTAAAAGAGAAACTTGTTTTTAACAAAACCAGGACAGCACCTCTTGCAGAAGGGGAAAAAGGTGTTTGCTCAGGGGCTAGCAAGGCTGATTGATAGGGTTTTCAACTAGATTGGAAGGGGGAAGGAGGCAGTACCAGGCCAGTCAGTGATGAGGAGAGGGATGGCACAGCAAAGCTTGAGGAGGTGCATGACGGTGAGGTCCCTCAGACTGTGCCACGAGGTGAAGGGCACAGTCAACCACACTTGAAGTGCTTCTATACTAATGTGTGCAGCATGAGCAACAAGCAAGATGAACTAGAAGCCTTGGCCCAGAACCAGGGATATGATATAATTGGCATTAGCTAAACATGGTGGGATGAATCCTGTGCCTGGTGTGCCATGATGGATGGCTACAGGCTATTCAGAAGGGATAGGCAGGGTGGGAGAGGCGGGGATGTGGCACTGTATGTAGTGGAGGGACTGGAGTGCATGGAGCTGGCAGTTGGTGATGGCAAAGTTGAAAGCCTCTGGATTAAGGGTCAGACAAATAAAGCAGATGTCATCGTGGGTGTCTACTATAGGCCACCCAGTCAGGATGACGACACTGATGAGTTATTCTTTAAGGAACTTACTGAAGCCTCCAAGTCATCTGCCCTTATCCTTATGGGGGACTTCAACTTGCCAAATGTCAACTGGGAATATCACACAGCTGGCAGTAACAGGTCCAGAAGATTCCTAAAGCATTTGGACGATAATTCTTGGTACAACTGCTAAAGTAGCCAACCAGGAAAGGTGCTTTCCTAGACTTCCTACTCACTAACTATGAGAGTCGGTCCGAAGATGGAGCAGTATTTGCCTGAACATCGCCATCAAGAACTTAGAGAACTGAAGCTGAGACCAAAAGAACAGATGGACAATGACTTGGAGAGAGACCCGAAGAGAAGCATTGTGTTGCACTGTTTCTCCGATACGGGGTGGTTCCTGCTAATAATGGCTGTTGTGTGGACTTCGCCTGCTTCTCCAGCCAAACCAGCCCCCGCCTCCTGAAAGCTATTGTTATGAGGGTCTCTTCAACCCAGAAACAATAGCCGTCATCCAGAAGAACGTGTTCTCACCTGCTGCCTCAGTTACACGTGTCCCTCACCTGTTCCCTCAAACAATGACCAACAAAAAGGAGCATGCCCAGAAGCTCGCCAAGGGTCCTGAGGTCACCCAATGGACCAGAGAAAGACCCCTGAATGCTGGACACATAAGCGTTGGCAAAAGAAAGCGTGAATCTTTCGAGCCTGTGCAGTACAAGCCTGGATTGCGAAATCAAGGCGGAGACTGGCCTAAAACAACGGGAGCAAGGAGGGGTGAAGAAGCATAAAAGGTGACTCCAGAATGGACACCATTGAAGATCTTCCCACCAGAGGATCCCGAACCATGACGGATGACTGGCCGGACTCCACGGGACCTGGAGACCAGAGGAACGCTTCTGGAACTGGAGTGGTGATAAACGCAACCTCATTTCTCATCTTTTCCTTTACTTTTCCCCCTTTCCCCTTTCTCTTTCTTACTCTCTCTCTCTATTGTGTTCCGCTTTATGGGCAAATTAATAAAGTAACACTGCTTGATTGAATCATAACCCCTTGGCATTTTGGTCGCCTTAATTTTGCGTTCTGAGATCAAGGTAAAAGAACCATCATGAGTCCATCGCCGAACGGACCGTGACACTAACAGAGAGAGTGTCATGAGAAAAGTGGTGACTGGTGGCTGCCTTTGCCATAGTGACCACAAAGCAGTCAGGTTTAAAATCTATGTTCATGGGAGGAAAACTACCAGCAAGACCTCAACTCTAGACATGAGGAGAGCAGAATTCAGGTTGCTCAGGGAACTATTTAGTAAGATTCCCTGGGAAGAAGCTTTTGGAGGTGCTGGGGTCCATCAATTTTGGTCATTTTTTAACTACCACCTACTAAAAGCACAGGACCAGGCAATTCCAAAATGCCAAAAGTCAAGTAGGCGAGGCAAAAAGACAGTTTGGTTGAACAGGGATCTTCTTCTTGAAATACAGCGAAAAAATAAATTATATGGTCACACTAAGTTGGGAGGAGCTGTTGACACTCCTGAGGGCAACTCTCTGCACTGCAGAGGGATCTGGACAAATTGGAGAACTGGGCAATCACCAACTGCATGAAGTTTAACACGGGCAAGTGCCGGGTTTTGCACCTAGGACACGGCAACCCTGGCTATACATAAAGAATTAGGAACGAGATGCTGGAGACCAGCTCTGCGGAGAGGGACCTAGGGGTTCTGGTTGACAGTAAGTTGAACATTAACCAGCAGTGTGGCCTGGTAACCAAGAGGGCCAACCATGTCCTGGGATGCATCAAGCACAGCATTGCCAGCCAGGCGAGGGAGTTGATTGTACTGCTCTACTCTGCACTGGTGCGGTCTCACCTGGAGTACTGTGTGCAGTTCTGGGTGCCACAGTATAAAAAGGATATGAAGCTATGGAAGAGTGTTCAGAAGAGGACTACAAATTTGGTGAAGGGTTTGGAGGGGAAGCCATATGAGGAGCAGCTAAAGTCACTTAGTTTGTTCAACCTAGAGAAGAGGAGACTGAGGGGAGACCTCATCATGGTCTACAGCTTCCTCACAAGGGGAGGAGGAACGGCAGGTGCTCATCTCTTCTTTCTGGCAACCAGTGACAGAACCCGAGGCAATGGCAGGAAGATTTGCCAGTGGAGGTTTAGCTTAGACATTAGGAAAAGGTTCTTCACCCAGAGGATAGTGGAGCAACGGAACAGGTTCCCCAGGGAGGTAGTCATGGTTCCAAACCTGGCAGTTTTCAAGAAGTGACTCGACAACACCCTCAGACACATGGTGTGAATTGTGGAGTTGTCATATGCGGGAACAGGACCTGGACTCCATGATCCTTGTGGGTCCCTTCCAATTCAGGACTTTCTATGATTCTGTGAGTAGGGGCAACAGAGACACCAGAGTGAGGAGACACCCAAGGAGAAGCAAGATTGACTTTGGAACAGGGCTGCCCAAGCAGCACTGAAGCAAAGGGCTTCCCAAGCAGGGTCCGAAGTAAAAGACTGCCACCTGAGCAACAGCAGAGGGAAAAGCTGCTCAATCAGGGCTGGATTATGGAGCCACCCAAGCAGAAGCAAGAGAGAAACATAGAATCATAGAATGGTTTGGGTTAGAAGGGAGCTTAAAGATGATCCTGTTCCAACCCCCATGACATGGGCAGGGACACCTTCCACTAGACCAGGTTGCTCAATGCCCCATCCAACCTGGCCTTGAGTAAGGACACACTTGAGTGCGGTCGGTGCCAAGAATCACTCAAGGGGGGTTGAAGCCAATAGCAGCCCAAGCATGGGCAGATCCAGTAGCAACCAGAGCAGGTGCCTGAGTGGGGCTGGAGCCAAGAATCACCAGAGCAGAGGCTAGAGCTAATAGTCATCCAAGCTGAGCTGGAACATAGAACCACTTGAGCATGGGCAAGAGAAACACCAGAGAGCAGAGCTGTATGAGCAGTGGATGGAGCAAAGGGTCCAACAAACAGGGGCTAAAGCCAAGAGCCACATGAGTGGGGATGAGAGAGACACTGGAGAAAAGACCTGCCCAAGCAGGGGCAGAAACAAAAAACCTCACAAGTAAGGGCAGAGTCAAGAGCTGCCAGACTAAGGGATGGAGCAAATGGCTGCCCAAACAAGGGATGGAGCCAAGAGCTGACCAAGCAGGAAATGCCGAAGCATGGGCAAGAAAGACACTGGAACCAAGCGGCATCTGAGTAGGGACTGAAGCAACAAAGCACCTGAGAGAGAAAGAAGCAAAATAAGCACCTAGGCAGGGGAGGAGATGTACCTTAGTAAGGAGATATCCAAGCATGGGCAAGAGACAGAATAAAAGAGACACCTGAAAGGTACTAGAGCTAAGAGCCGCCTAGCAGGGGATGGAGCAAAAGGCCACCTGAGCAGGGGCAGAACCAAGAGTTGCCCAAGTGGGGCTGAAGCATAGAGCTACCCAAACATAAGCAAGAGAGACACTGGAGCACAGAGCTGCCCAAGGAAGGGCAAGAGCAATACCAGGGAAAAGACCCACCCAAACAGGAGTAGGAAAAGGTCTGCCTGAACAGGAGCAGAGCTAAGGGCTGCCCAAGCAGAAGAGGGAGCCAAGACATACCTGAGCCAGGACTGGAGCCAAGAGCCACCCAAGAGTGTGCCAGCTGAATATGCCCAAAAAGGCAAATAGCATCCTGGCTTGTATCAGAAATAGTGTGGCCAGCAGGATTAGGGAAGTGATTGTCCTCCTGTACTTGGCACTGCTGAAGCCACACCTTGAACTTGCCTTAGTCTTCACTGGTAAGCTCTCTTCCCACACCTCTCGAGTGGATGAACTGCAACAAAGAGACTGGGGGAGCAAAGTCCCTCCCACTGTAAGATAAGATTAGGTTCAAGACCAAACGAGGAACCTGAACATACATCAAATCTATGGGACCTGACAAGATGCATCCCAGAGTCACGAGGGAATTGGCTGATTTAGTTGCCAAGCCATTTTTAAAAAGGGTAGAAAGGAAGACCCCGGGAATGACTGACCTGTCATCCTCACCTCTGTGCCTGGGAAGATCATGGAACAGATCCTCCTACAAGCTATGCTAAGGCACATTGAGGAAAGGGAGGTGATTTGAGACAGCCAGCATAGCTTCACCAAGGGAAAGTCCTGCCTGACCAAGCTAGTGGCCTTCTACAATGGAATAACTACGTCAGTGGACAAAGGGCAGGCTACGGATGTCATCTATCTGTATTTCTGTAAAGCCTTTGACATGGTCCCCCACAGCATCTTTCTCTCTAAACTGGAGAGGTATGGATTTGATGGGTGGACTGTTCAGTGGATGAGGAACTGGCTGGATGGTTGCATGCAGAGGGTAGTGGCAATAGCACAATGTCTGGATGGACACCAGTGGCAAGTAGTGTCCCTCAGGGGTCTTTATTGGGATCAGTACTGTTTAACATCTTCATCCATGACATAGACAGTGGGATCAAGTGCACCCTCAGCAAGTTTGTGGATGACACCAAGATGAGTGGTACAGTTGGCACACTAATAGGAAGGGATGCCATCCAGAGGGACCTTGACAAGTTTGCAAAGTGGGCCAATGCAAACCTCATGAAGTTCAACAAGGCCAAGTGCAAGGTCCCTCACCTGGGTCAGGGAAACCCCCATTATCAATACAGGCTGGGGGATGAAGGGACTGAGAGCAGCCCTGCTGAGAACACCTTGGGGATGCTGGTGGATAAAAGATAGGACATGAGCTGGCAATGTAGAAGGCAAATCGTATCGGGCTGCATCAAAAGGAACATGGCCAGCAGGTCGAAGGAGGTGATTCTGCCCCTGTACTCTGCTCTGGTGAGGCTCCACGTGGAGTACTGTATCTGACTCCGGAGCCCTCAGTACAGGAAAGACATGGACCTGTTGGAGAGGGTCCAGAGGAGGGCCACCAAGATGATGAGATGAATGGAACACTTCTATGAGGACAGGCTGAGAGAGTTGGGGTTGTTCATCCTGGAGAAGAGAAGGCTCTGAGGAGACCTTATTGCCACCTTTTAATACTTAAGAGAGGCCTATAAGAAAGATGTGGACAGACTATTTAGCAGGGCCTGTTACAATAGGACAAGGGGTAATGGTTTCAAACTAAAAGAGAGGAGATTCAGGCTAGACATGAGGAAGAATTTTTTACAATAAAAGTAGTAAAACACTGGAACAGGTTGCCCAGAGAGGTGGTATATGCCCCATCCCTGGAAGCATTCAACACCAGGCTGGACAGGGCTCTGAGCAATCTGATCTAATTGAAGATGTACCTGCTCATGGCAGGGGGGGTTGGACTAGATTACCTTTGAAGGTCCCTTCCAACCCAAACTATTTGATGATTCTATGATGATTCTATGAATAGTGTGTTCAGTTTTGGGCCCCTCACTATAAGAAAGACTTTGAGGTGCTGGAGAGTGTCCAAAGAAGTGCAACAAAACTGGTGAAGGGTCTAGAGAACAAGTCTTATGAGGAGAGGCTGAGAGAACTGGGGCTGTTTAACCTGGAGAAAAGGAGGTTCAGGAGAGACCTTATCTCTCTCTACAACTACCGGAAAGGAGGTTGTAGCGAGGAGGGTGTCAGTTTCTTTTCACAAGTAGCAAGTTATAGGACAAGAGGAAATGTCCTCAAGTTGTGTCAGGGGAGGTTTAGATTGGGTATTAGGAAAA